>NC_081862.1:16210944-16538371 GCF_963259705.1 Myotis daubentonii
AATGCGCATATTGGAGGCATGGCCTTCTGGTTAACTAACCCCTGGCAGCCTGGCCCCATGGGCCCCCATCTGGGAGGTCCACAGGACTGCTTCCGTGCAGGAATTTGTACCCTGGGCCTCCATTTATTTAATAAAAGACTGTTTAGCCTCCAAGTATTTGAACTTTGTTATATTTTATTTTGGCTTATTTGTAATATTAGAGGCCCAGTGAATGATCTTTGTACACTTGGTGGAGTCCCTCACCCTCTTGGCAGTCTGGGAGACCTAAGGGGATGTTCAAATGATGGCTTAGGCTTAATCCCAGTTGCCAAACATTCTTAGCGCTGCTGTGGAGGTAGGAGAGGTTCCTGCCACTGCTGCTCCACTTGCCAGTCATCAGCCCAGCTTCTGGCTAAGTGGTGCTCCCCTTGTGGGATTTCACTGACCACCAAGGGCAGCTCTTGCATTCAGAGTCTACCCCCTGGGTGTCAGAGCACATCATAGCAATCAGTCTTATCTATTTTTTATGACTTTTACTTTGAGATTTCTTTTTTCTTTTTTTTTCTTTCTTTTTTTTTATTGCTTAAAGTATTACAAAGAGTATTACATATTTCTCCTCCTTTTTCCCCCCCCCTTGACAAACCCTAGCCTCCCTAACTCCCAGTGTCTTATGTACATTGGTTATGCTTATATGCATGCATACAAGTCCTTCAGGTGATCTCTTACCTTCCACTCCTGCCCCCAACCCCTCCCTGGCCTTCCCGCCGTAGTGTGACATTTTATTTGAGGCAGCTCTGCCTCTATATCTATTTTTGTTCATAAGTTTATAATGGTCTTTATTATACATAAATGAGTGAGATCATGTCGTATTTTTCCTTCATTGACTGGCCTTTATTCACTAGCATAATGCTCTCCAGTTCCATCCATGCTTTTGCAAATGGCAAGAATTCCCTCTTTTTACAGCAGCATAGTATTCCATTGTGTAGATGTACCATAGTTTTCTATCATTCATCTACTGATGGGTACTTGGGCTGTTTCCAAATCTTAGCTATGGTGAATGTGCAGCTATGGACGTAGGAGGGTGCATATATCCTTTCTAATTGGTGTTTCTGTTTTCTTGGGATATATTCCTAGAAGTGGGATCACAGGGTCAAATGGGAGTTCCATTTTTAGTTTTTTGAGGAAACTCCATAATGTTCTCCATAGTGGCTGCACCAGTCTGCATTCCCACCAGCAGTGCAGAAGGGTTCCTTTTTCTCCACATCTTCTCCAGCACTTGTGGTTTGTGGATTTGTTGAAGATAGCCATTCTGAAAGGTGTGAGATGGTACCTCATTGTTGTTTTGATTTGCATTTCTCGGATGATTAGTGACTTTGAGCATGCTTTCATTTGTCTCTTGTGTTTTTGAATGTCCTCTTTTGAAAAGTGTCTATTTAGGTCCATTCCCCATTTCTTTATTGTATTGTTTATCTTCCTTTTGTTAAGTTGTATGAGTTCCCTATAAATTTTGGAGATTAAACCCTTACCGGTGATAACATTGGCAAATATGTTCTCCCATGCAGTGGTCTTTCTTGTTGTTTTGTTGATGGTTTCTTTTGCTGTGAAGAAGCTTTTTATTTTGATGTGGTCGCATTTGTTTATTTCTCTTTAGTTTTCAATGCCCTAGGAGCTGTATTAGTGAAGAAATTGCTTCGGCATATGTCTGAGGTTTTGTTGCCTTTCGATTCTTCTAATATTTTTATGGTTTCCTATCATACATTCAAGTCCTTTATCAATTTTTAGTTTATTTTTGGGTATGGTGTAAGTTGCTGGTTTAGTTTCATTTTTTTGCATGTATCTGTCCAATTTTCCCAACACCATTTATTGCCTGGACTATCTTGGCTCCATTGTATGTTCTTGCTCCTTTGTCAAATATTAATTGAGCATATTGGTTCGGGTCGATTTCTGGGCACTATTCTATTCCATTGATCTATATGTCTGTTCTTGTGCCAGTACCAGGCAGTTCTGAGAACCGTGGCTTTGAATTCAGTTTGATATCTGGTATTGAGATCCCACCTACTCTGTTCTTTCTCAGGATCACTATAGCTATTCAGGATCTTTTTTTATTCCAGATGAATTTTTGGAGAGTTGGTTCTAGGTCTGTGAAATATGCCATTGGTATTTTAATGGGAAGTGTGTTGAATGTATAGGTTGCTTTGGGTAGTATGGACATTTTGATGATGTTGATACTGCCAATCCAAGAACATGGTGTGTTCTTCCATCTGTTTTTTGTCTTCCTCTATCTCATTTTTCAACGTCCTGAAGTTTTCTGATTAGAGGTCTATTACATCTTCAGTTATTTTTATTCCTAGGTATCTTGATTTTTTGGTGAGAAGGTAAATGGAATTGGTTTTTTTAGTCTTTTTTTCTGTAAGTTAACAATTGGCACATAGGTATGCTATAGATTTCTTGGGGTTAATTTTGTATCCTGCTACATTGCCAAATTCATCTATTAAGTCTAATAGTTTTTTGATGATGTCTTTAGGGTTTTTTATGTATTATATCATGTCATCTTCAAATAAGGACAGTTTTATTTCTTCTTTTCCAATTTTGATGCATTTTATTTCGTTTTCTTGTCTAATTGCAATGGCTAATACGTCCAGTACTATGTTGAAGAGGTGTGGTGAGAGTGGGCATCCCTGTTTTTTTCCTGTTCTTAGGGGAAACGGTGTTAGTTTTTGTCCATTGAGTATGATGTTGGCTGTGGATTTGTCATATATGGTTTTTATTTTGTTGAGGTATGATCCTTCTATTCCCACGTTTCTGAGAGTTTTATCAAAAATGGGTGTTAGATTTTCTCAAATGCTTTTTCTGTATCAATTGATATGACTATGTGTGTTTTTTCTTTCAATTTGTTTATGTGATGTATCTCGATTATTGATTTGCGGATATTGTACCATCCTTGCATCCCTGGGATAAATCCTACTTGGTCATGGTGTAGGATCTTTCTGATGTACTGCTGGATCTGATTTGCTAAGATTTTGTTGAGGATTTTGGGATCTATTTTCATGAGGGATATTGGTCTGCAATTCTCTTTCATTGTGTTGTCTTTACCTGGTTTTGGTATTAGGGTGATGCTGGCTTCAAAGAATGGACTTGGAAATGTTCCTTCCTCTTGAATTTTTTGTAGTACTCTGAGCAGGATAGGTTTTAGGTCTTCATTGAATATTTGGTCAAACTCCCCTTTGAAGCCGACCGGTCCTGGGCTTTTGTTTGCTGGAAGCTTTTTGATGACTGCTTCAATTTCTTCCTTAGTTATTGGCCCATTGAGATTTTTAGATTCTTCCTGATTGAGTTTTGGAATGTTGTATTTTTCTAGAAATATGTCCATTTCCTCCGGGTTGTCTAGTTTGTTGGAGTAGAGGTGTCCATAGTATTGTTTAACAATCATTTGTATTTCTGTGGGGTCTGTGGTTATTTCGCCTCTATCGTTTCTGATTTTGTTTATTTGGGTCCTCTGTCTTTCTTCTTGGTGAGCCTGGCTAGAGGTTCATCAATCCTGTTTATCCTTTCAAAGAACCAGCTCTTGTTTTCATTGATTGTCTGTGTTGTTTTCTTGGACTCTATGTCATTTATTTCTGCTCTAATCTTTATTATCTCCTTCCTTCTGCTCATGCTGGGCTTTTCTTGTTGCTCTCTTTCTAGTTCTTTGAGATGTAGAGTTAGATGATTTACTACCATTTTTTCTTGTTTTTTCGATAGGCGTGAAGAGCTATAAACTTCCCTTTCAGGATTGCTTTCATTGTGTCCCATAGGTTTTGGATTGTTGTGTTTTCATTGTCATTATTTTCCTGGATGATTTTCATTTCTTCTTTTATCTCATTGGTAAAACAATCAATATTTAATAACATGCTATTCGGCTTACAAGTGTTTGAGTATTTGGGGTTGTTTTTATTGTAGTTTATTTCTATTATTATGCCATTGCGGTCTGAGATGATGCTTGGTATGATTTCAATCTTCTTGAATTTGGGGAGACTTTGTTTGTGACCCAATATGTGGTCTATTTTTGAAAATGTCCCATGAACACTTAAGAAGAACCAATATTCCGCGGCTGTGGGGTGAAATGTTCTGAAGATGTCAATTAAGTCCATCTGATCCAGTGAGTCATTTTGGATTGCTGTTTCTTTGCCGATTGTCTGTCTAGAGGATTTATTCAGTGATGTCAGTGGTGTATTAAAATTCCCTAGTATAATTGTATTGTTGTCGATCTCTCCTTTGATATCTTCCAGGATTTTTTATTTATATATTTGGGCACTCCTGCATTGGGTGCATGTATGTTTATCATAGTTATATCCTCTTACTGTATTGATCTCTTTAGTATTATGTAGTGGCCTTCCTTATCTCTTCTTATGGCCTTCACTTTGAGGTCTATTTTGTCTGATGTAAGTATTGCTACCCCAGCTATTTTTCATTTCCATTTTCCTGAAAGATATTCTTCCACCTCTTCACTTTCAGTCTCTGTGAGTCACTTCTTCTGAGGTAGGTCTCTTGTATACAGCAAATATATGGGTCATGGTTTTTTATCCATTCAGCCACTCGAAGTCTTTTGATTGGAGCATTTAGTCCATTTACATTTAAAGTTATTAATGAAAGGTACTTGTTTGTAGCCAATTCTATTTTTTTTGTGTGTGCCTGTTTCCTTTTTGAGCTTTTTATTTCTTCTTTTTACACCAGTCACTTTAGCATTTCTTGCATTGTTTGCTTGGTGGTGATAAAATGTCTCAGCCTCTTTTTGTCAGTGAGCTTCTTATTTCCCCTTTGATTTTGAATGATAGCCTTGCTGGATAGAGTATTCTTGGATTCAGTCCTTTGCTTTGCATTACTTTGTAAATTTCTGTCCATCCTGTTCTGGCCTGATGTGCTTCTGTTGAGAAATCATTTGATAATCTAATGGGAGATCCCTTGTATGTAACTTTCAGTCTCTCCTGTAGCCTTTAAGTTTCTTTCTTTGTCCTGAACATTTGACATGGTGATTATGATGAGTATTTCTGTGGGTCTTTTCACGTTCACCTTGTTTGGGACTCTCTGTGCTTCTGTGCTTGTGTGACTTTTTTCTTGCCCACTTCATGGAAGTTTTCTGATAAAATTTCTTCTAATAGGTTTTCTAAGTCTTGTTCCTCTTTCTGTTTTTCTGGCACCCCTCTTATTCGTATGTTGTTTCATTTCATGTTGTCCCATAGCTCCCTTAGGCCAGTCGTGGGCAAACTACAGCCTGCGGGACGTTTGAAATGAATAAAACTAAAAAAAAAAAAAAAAAAAAAATTAAAAAAAAAGTACCCTTTTATGTAATGATGTTTACTTTGAATTTATATTAGTTCACATAAAACACTACATCCATGGTTTTTTCCCGGCCCTCCGGTCCAGTTTAAGAACCCATTTTGGTCCTCGAGTCAAAAAGTTCCCCCACACCTGCCTTAGGCTCTCCTCCTGTCTTTTAATTTTTTTCGCTAATTGCAATTCAGTTTGGGAGTGTTTTGCTTCCCTGTCTTCTAATTTGCTCATTCGGTCCTCCGCTTCTCCTTGTCTACTGTTGAAACTTTCAATGGTGTTTTTTATTGCAGCTATATAACTCTTCATTCCTTCTTGGTTCTTACATACTTAATTGATTTTTTCATCCATTTATATTTGATTCTTGCATAAATTGTTGATTTTTTCCTCCATCTGGTTTATGCATTCCTGGACCCTTAATCTGAATTCATTTTCTGTCATGGTGCACGCCTCTGTTTCACTTAGCTGCTTTTCTGCCAAATCTTCCTCTTTTTTTCCTTTGGGGGTTTCTTTGTCTACCCATGTTTGATCTCACCGACATATCTAGATGTTGAGTCACTCAATGGCTGCTCCTCGGATGGCAGTGTCTCCTCGGGCTGTGGTTCCTCCTCAGGTGGTTGTGGTAGCAGCTGCTCCTCAGTTGGGAGCCGCTTCTCTGTTGGGTGCTGTTCACAGCTGCGGTGGCTCCTCTGGCTGGTGGGGGTGGCTTCACACACAGCTATCGTTCCTCAGACAGAGTGTGTGCTGATCACGAAGCAGATGTTCCTTGTATGGGGGCGGGCTACACACGCCGCTGCTACTCCTTGATCTGAGGCCAACTGCTCACATGGCTGCTGATCCTTGGATGGGGCCTGGCTACACGCTGCTGTTGTTCCTCTAATGTGGTGGGCTGCTTGTGGGGCTACTGCTCCTAGGACTTGGACAGATTGATTTCAAGTTTACTGCTCCTCAGACGGGGGTGGGCTGCTTGTGAGCCTGCTGCTCTTTGGATGGCAGTGAGCTTCACACGTGGCTTCTCCTCCTCAAATGGGAATTTGCCACTGACCCATCTGCTGCTAATTGGACAGGTGCATGCTATTGTGGCTCTGCTCCTCGGACCAGTGTGTGCTGCTCAGGTCTTCCGCTCCTTGGAAGTAGGCGGTCTGCTCGTGTGGCTGCTTCTCCTCGCACCGGGGTGGGCTGGTGCAGCTCCTTAAATGAGGCCTGGCCACTTGCAGAACTGCTGCTCCTCAGATGAGGTTGGGCTGCTCACACAGCTGCTGTTCCTTGGATTGGGCAGGGTGCTCGTGCAGCTGCTGCTCCTCAGACTAGTGCAGGCTGTGCGCAGCTGCTGCTCTTTGGATGGGGGCGGGCTGCGTAGGGTTTCCGGTCCTCGGAAGTAGGAAGATTGCTCATGTGGCAGCTCCTCCTTGGACAGGTCAGACTGCACGCGTGGTTGCTGCTCCTCGGATGGGGAACCAGGCCCTCACACAGCTGCTGCTCCTTGGACAGGGCAGGCCACATGAGGCTGCTGTTCTTAGGCTGGAGGCAGGCTGCTCATGGGGCTGATGTTCCCTGGACAAGAGCGTGCTGCTCACGTGGATGCTGCTCACGTGGTTAAAAAAATAATGTGAAAAGAAGTAGTAAATAAGGAAACAAACAAACAAACAAAAGTTGAATAAAGAAATATGCAAAAAAAAAGCTAACAAAAAAGTAATAAAGGAATAAAAATAAAAAATTGAAATGTCATTCCTTTGGCTGGCTTAAGATCCCAGTTTTCAGGAATGTTTGTGCTTTTTGTTGTTGTCATTGCTGGGATTGAAAGCCCCTCTATAGGCCAGACCCTGTTAACTCCCAGGGACTAATCATATTATTTTAATCCTTCATCTCATTCAGGGTTGAATCTGGTTTTGGCTCTATTCCTTGCCTGTGTCCTGGAGGGAGGAATTATAGCCTCAGGAGAAAATAGCTTCCTAAGTCAGGGGCTCAGGGGTGACTCAGAATTCAATTTATTACCACTTCTCCTGGCCCCCCTTCTCTCCCCAGCCTTTCCCCAGATTCCACTTATCTGCACCTTCTCCTGCTCTTCAACACAGGTGAGTGTCTGTATCCGAAATGTCCTATGAAAAGGGTTCAGTGAAAACAAACAAACGAACGCCAGCCACAGAAATGGGGAAGGCTGAGTTTCTGTAAGCTCCTCTCTTACTGGCACTGCATGGTCTGGTCAGTGCTTCAGGCTGCCCCTTTAGGCTCAGTCCTCCATAAGTATGAAAACCAGATCTCAAAACCCCCTGCACCAACAGTCCAGAGGATCTCCTTTCCACAGTCAGGGCCTGTGCCTGTTCCAAGAGTCGTGGCTGTGTGCCGCGTGGTCTCCCTCTGACCCTCTGGGCCCAGAGGTGTGGCAAACTTTCCTGCCCAGAACCCTGGTTTTTACCTTACCAGAGGAACTCTGCCCTTCTGGCTGCAAACTGTATCACCACCTGAGTGTACATCACCAAAACGGCGTGAGTGTTACTAGCTTCAGCTGCTCACTCCATTTGCTCCAGGACAAGCCCTGGGACATGTCTGCCTATTCCGCTGCCATCTTGGCTTCTCGAGATTTATTTTTTCAAATGTAATTATTGCTCCCCTAGTTTTTTCCCCTACTTTGCCTGAAAAATATTTTCTCTCCTTCCACATTCAGTCCATGTGAGTCCCTTATTCTGAGGTGAGTCTCTCATAGAGAGCATACACATGGGTCTTGTTTTATTATAATTTTAGCCATTCTATATCCTTTGAATGGAGTGATTAATCCAGTTTGGTTTAAGGTTATTTTGATAGGTACTGATTTGTTGCCACTTTTTTTCTTTATGCCTGTGTTTCTCCTTTCTCTTCTATTCGCTCTTTTTACAACAGTCCCTTTAGCATTTCTTCCATTGAGGGTTTAGTAGTGAAATACTCCCCTAGATTTTTTTTTTATGTGAAGACTCTGAATTGCCCTATTGTTTTGAATAATTGCCTTGCTGGATAAGTATTCTTGGATTTGGTCCCTTGCGTTGTATCACTTAGTATATTTCCTTTTATTCCCTTCTGGCCTGATGTGTTTCTGTTAAAAAATCATTTGATCATCTAACAGGAGAGCCTTTGTAGGTGACTCTCTGTCTCTCTCCTGAAGCCTTTAAGGTTCTGTTTTTGTCGTTATTTTTTGCCATTATAATTACAATGTGTCTTTGGTATAGGTCTTATTGGGTTCATCTTGTTTGGGACTGTCTGTGCTTGTGTGCCTTTTTCTTCCCAAGATCAGGAAGTTTTTCTCATTATTTCTTCTAATAGGTTTTCTAATCCTTGTTCCTCCTCTTGTCCTTCTGACACCCTTATTATACATATGTTACTTTGTTTCATGTTGTCCCCAATCTCCCTTAGGATATCCACCTGCTTTCTATTTTTTCTCTCCAATTGCCATTCAGATGTGTTGTTCAGGTTGTGTTACTCTGCCCTGTCTCCTAAATCACTGTTTCAATCCCTTGCTACTTCTAGTCTACTATTGAAACCTTCTATATATTTTTTTTATTGTAGCTATTATCAATTTTTTCATTTTTCCTTGATTCTTACATAAGTTGTGGATTTCCCAGGCATCTGGTGTATGAACTTTATGACCCTTATTCTGAATTCCTTTCTGAACATATTGAATGTCTCCATTTAATTGAGTTCCTCTTCTGGCAATTCCTCCTTTCCCTCAATTGGGGGTTGTTTGTCTCCCAATTTTAGTTATCATTAGAGAACTTAGGTGCCAGGGTGCGATGGGCCAATGGCCACAGAGTGGATTGGCTATTGAATTGTGCACTCTGTGACTCACAGGAGGCAGTGGCGGTGGCGGGCGACTGGAGTTCCGGTGTCCGTGGGTCTACTGCTGCCGTTAAAAGGACTTTGGCCAGAGTGGCTCTAGGATCTCAGGTGATGTCTGAGACCCATCTGGGTGGAGGTGATGCTGAGTTCGTAGTCAGCAGCTCTCCCTTTCAAGATGGCTTTTTTTCATAGAACCATATTTAACATAAAACAGTGTAGTAACATAAAATTTTTAAAGATGGTGGCAGGGGCCTATTAAAAATAGAATGGAGAGACAAATCAGTACTATGTAAATCCTGAGTTGCAGTCATACTGGACATTTTTTTCTGTCATTTTAAATGAAGAAAAAGTAAAAGTAAGAAATCCTAGAGGTGGTAGAGCAGGAATAAAGTACCTAATCATTTTGAATGAATGATTGTTTGTTTTAAAAAATAAATAGTTTATGTAAGCCGGGTGCCCTGGAAAAAAACGAAATAGACGTTGTCAAAACAAAAATGAAGTAACTGACACATTCTAAAAAGTAATCCACATTTCCCAGTCAGAATTGCTCAATTGTTGAGCATAGAATAGTGAACCAAGATGTCTTGTCATCTATTCTTGGTCAGGACACATGCCCAGAGTGCTGGCTGGTTCACCAGTATGAGACATTTAAGGAAGCAGCTGATCAAAACATTTCTCCTTCATCTATGTTTCCATCTCTCTATCCCTCTCCCTTTCTCTCTCTCCAGAAAACCAAGAATAAACTTATTAAAAAACAAGAATGGAATATATGTGTTTTCTCCAGGAATGTGAGACATTTAGTGCTTATTACTAGAGGTCTTTGGAGGACTTTCATTAACCAAAATATATGGTTCTGTGTTGAATACCTAAATGGAATATTGGTAATAATGAAGTGTTTGATAGCCTTATCATGAAAAAGGACTCTATCATTTTTGAAGGATATGCTTGGTTTGGGAGAAGAATTTGAGGTAGGTCTTGATTTTAGTTGCAATAATAAGTAGGTTTCAAACAGTTGTTCATTTGTTCAGGTTAAATGTTATGTAGTGTTGATATTATGCGTTCTCATTTTAGTCTGTGGGTGGAAAAACAATTAAAGTAGACTACACCAAGACACCATCTTTTCAAAGTGGGGGTGGACAGAGGACATCACTTCCATAAAGAAATAGAGGTGATATAAGAAGTCTGAGAAGTGAAAGAGGAGGAAGTAAGAGAATACAAAGGACCCTCAGGTGGAAATAACTTAGGTAATGTTTCTAAATCTAGGGATGGTAGGAGATCTGACTTAGGTAGACACAAAATGCAATATGCAAATAAGGTATCATAGACTTCTGTACCTGAAGCCTATGTGATCATCTTAACTCCTATAAATTCAATAAAAAGTGCAGAAACTGTCATAACTCAAATGTTTTTTAAAAATTAAAAAAATAAGATATGAGCATGAAACCATTATTTATGTGAAAACAGTAACATTGAATGAAGAGATACACCTCAATTTCATTCATAATTTTCAAGGCAAAAGAAATGATACCATTCATTAGATTGAGAATGTATACTGATGGTCAATATGATTTGTAATTGCTAAAGAGGCATAGCACTTATAATAATGAATGCAATATGTGTGAAACACTCCTAATGACCTTAGCAGGGATAGGATTTAAACCTCAAGCTAAATTCAGTCTATTTTAGCATTACTGTTTGCCTCTAGTCACTTCAACTGTTCGCTGAAGAACTCAGTTCTATTGATCTTATGTTAGAATGTTACACTTTGGAAACAAGAAGTCATGTAGGTTTAAAGTGAAGATTCATACTTACCGAACTACTATGAATTTGTTCTGAAAGTACCCTTCTTTCGTCTGAAAAAAAGGACATCAGTTCACCTTGGAAAATTCCCACTGAAATAAAAGTTAGTCTAACTATATAAACTTCAAGGACACACACTTCATTGTTTAGAATTGGATTTGAAATACTTGTTTTGAATATAGGAATGTGCAACGCTGTACTGTGTAAAATAATAATCTGTATTATTATTTTGTAAGATGATCTTCTACCTACGTTTGGTGTAGAGAACTTTCCATTTGGAAACTACATAAGAGAAATGTCTATGGTATTAAATAGATTCACCAAGGGGTGTCTGACTCAGGAAAAGGCTAAAAACCAATGATTCACCAAGTTTATTTCCTTGCTATCTCTCTTTCTTCCTTTCTTCCTTTCTTCCTTTCTTTCTTTCTTTCTTTCTTTCTTTCTTTCTTTCTTTCTTTCTTTCTTTCTTTCTTTCTTTCTTTCTTTCTTTATTTCTTTCTTTCTTGTATATGAGGAATATGAAACATGAACGAAAATGTTGATGAGCTATTTTCAGGGATGTTGTCTTGTAATTAATTTGTTTACATATTTTACTGACTATGAAAGGAAGGTATATTCATTTCAATATATCTGTAGCAAGAAAAGTTGGTTTCATATTAACCAGTTTTCCCAATTTCAAAGATTTAGTGTCCATTTGTGATAATTAGGTGTTTGACATTTCATGGGAAATTTCCTAAAGTGTTATTGCAGAGTTTCTGCAAGATGAAGGTGACTGTTCCCTTTTTTGCCATCTGGGTGATACTGAGAAGAGTTTGCCAGTTCATATTTGGCCACATATGAGGATGCTTATAGTTCTTCTTTCCCATGACAAATTACAGAATTGGAAGCTAAGCCTATTTTCTATTTAAAAATGAAAACTGATTGTTATATATGTATTATTCAACATTTATTCTTTAAACACTATTAAAATAGAGTATAGTATTCTGATCAAATAATTATTTTATAAATGAACTGTAGGAATTATATGATAACACTCGTTAAAAAACACTTTTTTGTGATGCATCATGTTTTGACCTTTTATATTTTAATTTTTAACTATGAAGTTACACGTTTTAAAAGTTTTTATTGAGATGAAACTAATTTAAAGACAAGTTGAGCTGTTTTCTTGTATCTTTAACTTCTTTCACTTACTATATCTGGATTCACTGCACTCAAATTCTCGTGTGTGTGTGTGTTCTGTGTTAGTGTGTGTGTGTGTGTGTGTGTGTGTTTTGTTTTGTTTTTAGGCACGTATATATAATGCTGCTTCAGTTCTTTCTCAGTTATCGGAACTGATTTTCAATAACTCTGAGTACTGTACTGAAGACATGTAAAGATAGAATTTTATCATTTTGGGCTAACCAGCATGCTTATGACCATGATCCTGTCTGGTAAAGATTTATATACAATAACCAGACTTGACCATTTAACAAATGTTGATCCTACTAAAGTAGAATGATGTTATTTATGACACAGAGTTTGGCAGACATACAATTAATCTTCACATCAGTGGTTCCACGGGTGAGTTCCCATCCACTGAAAAGGGCTCATTCTTCAAGAAGTTGGGATCTTCCACCTACAAGACCTGCCCATTCTGTTTTAAGGCAAAGCACTACTGGTTTGGGAAGTCAAGGTAAATGGTACAGCCTCTCATGGATTAGAGTAATGAGCTGTTTTAAAAGGAATGCTGTACTTTAATTTCAGGAAGCCAGGTGGAAAGTGAGTAGTGGATGGGCATCTGTACTGAACACTATCTTATTGTTTCATTGTTAGGAAATAATTCTTCGGCTTCTAATGAGTGAGGTAATAAGTAGATAACACCAGAGTGAGGAATGCATTCCTTTTAATCCATGTTGATAGAGTGTCACTCTTTTTATATTTACTTTTTTAATATTTTAAGAAAAATGATTTTAGTATCATAATGGTACATTCAATAAATGTTAATATTTCCAAAAAAAACTATTTTAAATGTAATTATTTTACAGGAAATAAGCTTTAATATTCCAAGAAAAACAATTTTAAATATAAAAATACTGGAGACCCAGTGTACAAATTCGTGCATGGGTGGTGTCTTGCATGCGCACCCCAATTACCGGGTTGGCCAGGGGGAGGGGATGCAGGTATTTGGCTGGCTGGCCCCACCCCGATGGAGTGGAGGGTCAGATTGGGGGAATATGAAGGTCAGGGGAAGGGCTGTGGGAAGCTTATTGGCTGGCGGTCCTTGATCATCGCAGGGGGGGTGGTGTGGTGGATAGAACAGTGTGGGTCTGGCTGGATGGTGCAGCCGGGGACTATAGCTACACAGTCCCACCCCATGGTTGATCTACTGGTCAAACTCCTGTTTGAAGGAACAATTTGCATATTAGCCTTTTATAATATAGTGTTACAATAAAAATATGTTAAAAAATAATTTAAATATAATATTACCAAAAGAGTGATAACCTATTTTATCATAAAAGTTGTGGGAATTATTAAGTATCTGACAATAATAGGATTCCTTCCATTATATTCTAAAACATTTCTTTTTACTCTGGCTCTATTTTATTCATCTGTTTATATTTTTTATGTTTTGAAATATTTTTATTGATTTCAGTGAGAAAGGCAGAGGGAGAGATAGAAACATCAATGATGAGTGAGAATCATTGATCCGCTGCCACCTGCACACCTCACACCGGGGACCGAGCCCACAACCCAGGCATGAATCGAACCTGGGACCCTTCAGCCTGGAGGCCAATAATCTATCCACTGAGCCAAACCAGCTAGGGCTATTTTTTCTTTATTGATTAAGGTATTACATATGTGTCCTTTTCCCCCATTTGCCCACCCCTACCCACTCCTCATGTCATCACCCCCACTGGTGTCTTTGTCCATTAGTCAGGCTTATATGCATTCCTAGAAGTCCTTTGGTTGATATCTACCCCTCACCCCCACCTTCGCCTACCTTCCCTGCCACACCTTTTGCAGCAAAGATTCAGGATCTAAAAAAGTGGATGAACTGAAAAGAATACACTAGACAATAGAATACTCTACTGTTGTAAAAAAGAATGAACTCTTATAATTTGCAACATCATGGATGGACTTAGAGAGCATTATACTAAGCAAATTAAGCCAGTCAGAGAATGATAAATATCACATTATCTCACTCATTTGTGGAATATAATGAATAACATTAACTGGTGAAAAACAAGACATCCAGACACAAAGAAGCATTGATTACACTGTCAAACCTCAGAGTAAAGTGCTGGAGGCAAAGACCAACAGTAGTATGTGTGTATGTGTGTGTGTGTGTGTGTGCATGTGTGTGTGTATCTGATAAAGGGCTAATGAACTTTGATATGAACTTTGATATTCAGCAGGGCTGAAAATCAGCATTATATTACACAGCTGTTGGCAAAATGGCTGAAGGCAATCTTGCTAACCTGATAATTAAACTTTACTACTGATATGCCTGTTTGCTTTTCTAAAGGGCATATATGAGAAACCTACAGCCAAGTAAATGAAAGCTGATGGGTGCTACATTTCAGAGAGCCTCTCCACTAGAGAAAAAGGTCTCCACCTGGCTCCCAAATGCCTTCTAAATTTATATTTGTTGTCTAGTGTATTCATTTGTGTGCAGCTACATTCCCAGATCCTGAATCATTGCTGCAAAAGGTTGCAACATTCTGGCGCACAATGTGGGACATCTGGAGAAGAAGTCTCAACAGAGTAAAAAATGCAGACTGTCAAGGGCATGTACCTTGGTTGCGGGGACATACCCAGTGGGGAGTGTGCAGGAGGCACAGTATGGAAAATACAAAGGTGTGGAGGTGCGCTCGGAGTGGGCTGGTGGCTGAGGGCATGGTTGTCTGTTTCAATTGGGAGGGAGTCTCAGGCTCTGAGCTCCAGTTCTGGGAGAATCTCTAGGGACCCAGACTCAAACAGCAGAAGCGGGACTGTCTGGCTTCGGTTGGAACTTGAAGGCTGCTTTCTTTCTGAGTTTTTCAGCGGTTGCAGGGACTCTGAGAGGCAGAGCCTCTGGGGACAGGACTGAGAGCAGCCATAACTGCTCACTCCACCCACACTGTTGACCCCGTGCTACCCGACCCGCCCAAGCCCTGCACAGAGGCATTTGCCAGATACCCTCAGGCAAAGGATAGATTAGCACCTCCGCAGAGGACAGAAGTTCTCTCACTGCAGACACAGCTGATTCTCACAGCCAGTTGGCCTGGAGATCAAATCACCCGCGGTATTACCTACAACTATCAAGTTTTAACTACAACAAGACTGTCAAAAAAGACCACTAGGGGGTGCACAAATAAAGCATAAAAAATGCCAATAAAAGAAACAGGACAGAAATGACAGAAATGGAGGATATAGAGCTCAAAACCACACTTTTAAGGTTTCTAAAGAACTGTCTAGAAGCCGCTGATAAACTTAAAGAGATCCTCAAGAAATCTAATGAGACTCTCGATGTTGTGATAAAGAACCAACTAGAAATTAAGCATACACTGACTGAAACAAAGAATATTATACAGACTCCCAGTGGCAGACCAGAGGAGCGCAAGAATCAAGTCAAAGATTTGAAATGCGAAGAAGCAAAAAACACCCAACTAGAAGAGCAAAATGAAAAAAGAATCCGAAAATATGAAGATAGTGTAAGGACCCTCTGGGACAGCTTCAAGCGTACCAATATCAGAATTATAGGGGTGCCAGAAGATGAGAGAGAGCAAGATATTGAAAACCTATTTGAAGAAATAATGACAGAAAACTTCCCCTACCTGGTGAAAGAAATAGCCTTACAAGTCCAGGAAGCACAGAGAACCCCAAACAAAGGGAATCCAAAGAGGACCACACCAAGACACATCATAATTATAATGCCAAGAGAAAAACACAAAGAGAGATTCTTAAAAGCAGCAAAAGAAAGAAACACAGTTACCTACAAGGGAATACCTATGCGACTGTCAGCTGATTTCTCAACAGAAACTTTGCAGGCCAGAAGAAAATGGCAAGAAATATTCAAACTGATGAATACCAAGAACCTACAACCAAGATTACTTTATCCAGCAAAGCTATCATTCAGAATTGAAGGTCAGATAAAGAGCTTCACAGATAAGGAAAAGCTAAAGGAGTTCATAACCACCAAACCAGTATTATATGAAATGCTGAAAGGTATCCTTTAAGAAGAGAAAGAAGAAGAAAAAGGTAAAGATACAAATTATGAACAACAAATACACATCTATCAACAAATGAATCTAAAAGTCAAGTGAATAAATAATCTGATGAACAGAATGAACTGGTGATTATAATAGAATCAGGGACATAGAAAGGGAATGGACTGACTATTCTTGGGCGGGAAAGGGGTGTGTGAAATGTGGGAAGAGACTGGACAAAAATCGTGCACATATGGATGAGGACAGTTGGTGGGGAATGAGGGCTGAGGGTGGGGTGGGAACTGGGAGGAGGGGAGTTATGGGGGGAAAAAAGAGGAACAAATGTAATAATCTGAACAATAAAGATTTAATAAAAATAAATAAATAAATAAATAAATATTTCTAAAAAAAAAAAAAAAATGCCAAGAGCAAAAGACAAAAAGAGAATCCTAAACACAGCAGAGAAAGAAAATCAGTTACCTACATGGGAGTACCCATACGACTGTCAGCTGATTTCTCATCAGAAACTGCAGGCCAGAAGGGCGTGGCAAGAAATATTCAAAGTGATAAATACCAAGAACATACAACCAAGACTACTTTATCCAGCAAAGCTATCATTCAGAAGTGAAGGCCAGATAAAAAGCTTCACAGATAAGAAAAAGCTAAAGGAGTTCATCACCACCAAACCAGTATTATATGAAATGCTGAAATGTATACCTTTAGAAGAGGAAGATGAAGAATAAGGTAAAGATACAAATTATGAAAAACAAATACACATCTATCAACAAGTGAATCTAAAAATAAACTGAATCAATAATGTGCTGAGCAGTATGAACTGGTAACTGTAATAGAATCCGGGACATAGAAAGGGAATGGGCTGACTATTCTTGGGCGTGGGGATGAGGGAAGAGATTAGACAATAATCATGCACCTATGGATGAGGACAGTGGGTGGGGAGTGAGGGCAGAGGGTAGGGTGGGAACTGAGTGTAGGGGAGTTATGGTGGGAAAAAAGAGTAACTAATGTTATAATCTGAACAACAAAGATTTAATAAAAAAAGAGAAAAAAGAAAACTAAAAAAAAAAAGAAAAGAAAAAAATTTGCATTTTACTTTCCTAAACAAATATTATGTCAATGTACGCAAAGACTGATAGCAGAAATCCAACTAGTGTCATTTACTGTCCCCACCCAATGACAAAGGAAGTTAGGAAAGAAGCATTATTTTAGACTAATTTAAATTAGCAAATGAAAATAAAAGAATATTCAGGGGAACTTAGTTGTAATAGGCAGAAACCTATTCCTGGAGCAATCACTGTTTTTACTGATAGTTCATCTCATGGTAAATCTGCTTATAATGCAATGAATTCAGACCAAGTCATTCAGACCAGTCATACTTCTGTGCAAAGAATTGAATTAGAAACTAACAAGGCGAACTTAGGATTTCCAAAAGCCTCTTAATATTATCTCTGATCTGCCTATGGTGCGGGCCTGGTAAACAGAACTGCAACTACTCAATTTAAATGTTTCCGTGACCGAAGCCTTTCTATACTATTTAAACAAGTCTTGGTCCTTTAACAAAAGGAAATGATTATGCCTATCTGTTAGTTATTTTATTAAGCAGGTCACAGAATTTCACAAGCTTTTACATCTGCCTGCCAAAATAACGTACAGCAGGCAAACAGATTATGAAGAAATGCCCTCCTTGCATGTTACATCTACTACAAGGGCTCTAAAATCCCAACTTGAAAAACGAAAGTGGGGGAATAGCGAAGAAATCTCTTGTAAGTAGACCACACCAAGCCTTAAATACTTTAAATTTTTCCCTTGTAATGTTGATGGCAAGACACCCATAGAATTACACTGGTGTCAGAATAAACCAAAGCAAAATGGTCTTGTTAAATGGAAAGATACCAATTCTGGTTTAAGGAAGGGTCCCGTTATTAATCTTTGGTCAAGGATATGCTTGTGTATTTCCAGAAAACTCCTCCAAGCCTGTGTGGATTCCTGCAACATGAATTTGAGAGAGGAACTGACCAGACTACTCCAACCACAGATAGCAGTGTCCCAATAAACATGCTGAGGAGACAGAGGAGAAACATCTAGAGATGGGGGGTGGTGAACACGCCTTACATGCTAGCCGTCATCAGCAGTGCCTAGGTGCAGGTGGCTCTTGACAAAGACAAAAGAGGTCAGACATGCATTGACATTTCTCACCGTTTGTCCACAATCCAGAACTCGAACATCGTTGCTGTCATGTCACAAGGGAACAGTGACTGGAAATGGACACATGAAGAACTGACAGCCGAAAAAGAAGCCTACTATGGACTAAGTCCTTAAATACCTGAAAACGATATTTAAAAGGATGTGAAAGAACTCAATCCTTTTCATTGAATCTCCTTACATTTGCTTTTCAGAATAAACAATATTCTCTCTCCTTCTTGTTCTATGTTTTCTTCCAGTCTCAAGAAGCAGAATCAAAAGTCTTAAAAGGATCAGAGCCCAGCAAATGGCATACACCTTTCTAAATTAATTAAGAAAACAAAAAGGGGAAATGTTGGTGAAAAGACCAAAAGTAGTTAAGATATCAATGCGAGAAGTCCCACAGTAGGCGAATGGACTTTGATATTCAGCATGGCAGAAAATCAGCATTTTGTTGCCCTTCTGTGGGAAAAATGGTTGAAGGCAACCTCCTAACATGAAAATTCTTCTATCCTTTACCAAACTTTACCATTGATATGCCTGTTTGCTGTGCTAAAGGACAAATGTGTATTCAAGTATAAAAAAGCTGTTTGTCCTGGGTTTCAGAGTGCCTCTCCATTAGAGAAAAAAGCCCACAGTACACAAAAAGAATGAGATAATAAAGGTCAGAACAGAAATAAATGACATAGGGATGAAATAAAAATAATACAAAAGACCAATGAAACCAAGAGCTGGTTCTTTTAAAGAATGAACACCAATGATGAACCTCTAGTCAGGCTCACCAAGAAACTAAGAGAGAGGACCCAAATAAACAAAACCAGAAATGAAAGAGGGGAAATAACAAACCACCCCACAGATATACAAAGGAATGTAAAAATTTACAATGAACAACTCTACTACAACAAACTGGACAAGCTCAACAAAATGGGCACATTCCTACAAAAAGACCAGCTTTCAAAGATAAATCAGGAAGAAGCAAAAATCCTGAACAGACCCATAAATACTGTTAAATTGAAACAGTAATCAAAAAGCTTCCAAAAAACAGAAGCTCTGGACCAGATGGCATCACAGGGGAGTATGACCAAACATTCAAAGACAAAGTAAAACCAACCTTTCTCACACTATTTCAAATAATTCAAAAGGACGGCATACTTCCAAGGTCTTTTTATGAAGCCAGCATTACCATAATACCAAAACCAAAAAAAGACACCACAAAGAAAGTGACTTACATGCCAATATTCCAGATGAATATTAATGCTGCAATCCTCAACTAAATTCTAGCAAACCAGATTCAGCATTGCATTAGAAAGATCATACACCATGACCAAGTGGGATTTATTCCAGGGATGCAAGGATAGTACAATATCCGCAAATCCGTGAACCTGAAAAGTCACATAAATAATTGAGAGAAAAACCACACAATCATATCAATTGGTGCAGAAAAGGCATTTGACCAAGTGCAACAGCCTTTTCTGATAAAAACACTCAGCAAAGTAGGAATAGAAAAATCATCCTTCCCCATAGTAAAAGCCTTATATGACAATCCTACCGCCAACATCATACTCAAAGAGCAAAAACAAAAACCATTTCCCTCTAGAACAGGAACAAGAGAGGGACACCCACTTTCACCACTCCTGTTCAACACAGTACTGGAAGTCCTAGTCAAAGTGATCACACAAGAAAATGAAATAAATGGTTCCCAAATTGGAAAATAAGAAGTAAATTGTCATGATTTGCAGATGGCATGCTACTGTATATAGAAACCCGCAAACACTCCTTCAAAAATTTAGTAAACTTATTAAATGAATTCGGCAATGTAGCAGACTACAAAATTAACGCCAAGAAATATATGGCATTTTTATACACTAATAGTGCAGTTTCAGAAAGAGAGATTGAAAAACGAATTCCATTTATCATCCCACCAAGAAAATTAAGATACCTAGGAATAAATTTAGCGAAGGAGGTAAAAGACCTCCACTCAGAAAACTAGAAGATGTTGAAAAAAGAGCAAGAGGAAGACATAAACAGATGGAAGAACATACCTTGTTCATGGATTGGTAGAAACAACATCAATAAAATGGCTAGACTACCCAAAGCAATCTATAGATTCAATGCACTCCGCATTAAAATACCAACAGCATATTTCACAGACCTAGAACCAACTCTCCAAAAATCCATCTAAATAAAAAAACAACCCTGAGCCCAAACAGGTTTGGCTCAGTGGATAGAGCGTCGGCCTCCGGACTGAAAGGTGCCTGGTTCGATTCCGATCAAGGGCATGTACCTTGGTTGGGGGCACATATCAAGTAGGGGGTGTGCAAGAAGAGGCTGATCCATGTTTCTCTCTCATCAATGTTTCTATTTCTCTATCCCTCTCCTTTACTCTCTGTAAAAAAATCAATAAAATATATTTAAAAAACAAACAAACCCCAAATAGCTGCAGCGATCCTGAGAAAGAAGAACAAAGTAGGAGGGACCTCAGTACCAAATATCAAGCAGTTTTACAAAGCCACTGTTCTCAAAACTGCCTGACACTGGCACAAGAATAGACATATAGGCCAATTGAATAAAAGAGAGAAGCCAGAAACCAATCCAAACCACTAAGCTCAATTAATATTGACAAAGGAGGCAAAAACATACAATGGAGACAAAACAGTCACTTCAATAAATGGTGCTGGGAAATTTAGTCAGACACTGCAGAAAATGAAACTAGGCCACCAACTAACACCATACACAATAATAAGCTCAAAATGGATAAATGATTTAACACATAAAGCTGGAAACTATAAAAATATTAGAGGAAGCCACAGGCAGCAGAATCTCAGATATATGCTGAAGCAATATCTTCACAGACCCAGCTCCTGGGGCAATGGAAAATAAAGTTAAAAAAATGGGACGACATCAAAATAAAAAGCTTCTTCATAGCAAAAGAAACCATCAACAAGACAACAAAGCGAACTGCATGGGAGAACATATTTGCAAATGTTCTCTCTGATAAGGGTTTCATCTACAACATTTATAGGGAACACATACAACTTAACAAAAGGAAGATAAACAACCCAATCACAAAAATGGGCAATGGACCTAAATAGATACTTTTCCAGAGAGGACAAAAGGAAGGCCAAGAGGCACATGAAAACATGCTCAGAGTTACTAATCATGCAAGAATTGCAAATCAAAAGGACAAGGAGGTACCACCTCACAGCTGTCATAATGGCTATCCTCAACAAATCAAAAAGGGCAAGTCCTGGTTAGGATTGGGGGGGAAAGGAACCCTCCTTCACTGCTGGTGGGAATTCAGACTGGTGCAGCCACTATGGAGAACAGTATGGAGTTTCCTCAAAAAACTAAAAACGGAACTCCCATTTGACCTAGTGATCCCACTTCTAGGAATATATCACAGGAATGTAGAATTACCAATCAGAAAGGATACATGCACCTCTATGTTCACTGCAGCACAATTTACAATAGCTAAGATTTGGAAATAGCCTAAGGGCTGGTCAGCAGATGAGTGGGTTAAACAACTATGGTATATCTACACACTGGAATAGTATGCTGCCGCAAAAAGGAAGGAGCACTTACCATTTGGCCAACAGAAGGGTTACATAATGCTGATTTTCAGCCCTGCAGAATATCAAAGTCCATTAGCCTTCTATTGGACTTCTCGCATTGATATGTTCACTACTGTTCCTCTTTACTCCAGCATCCCCCCTAACTTTTTGTTTTATTAATTAGTTTAGAAAGGTCTATGCCATTTGCAGGGCTCAGATCCTTTTAAGACTTTTCAATCTGCATCTTCAGACCTGAAGTAAATGTAGAAGTACAAGATAGAGAGGCAATAGTGGTTATTCTGAAAAGAAATGTAGGGAGATTCAATGACAAGGATTGAGTACTTTCATGTCCTTTTAAGTATCATTGTCAGGTATTTAAGTAATTAGATCTCTGTAGACTTTTTTCTGGGCTGGCTGTTCTTTATGGGTCCCTTTCCCAGTCACTGACCCCTTGTGACATGCAGCAGTGATGTTCAAGTTCTGGATGGTGGACAACAGTGAGAAATGACAATGACATTTTTGGCTTTCCCAGGGCAACCTGTACTGATGCACAGCTGATGAGTGCTACCATGGCAAGGTGTCTTTACCATCCCCCATCTCTGGATGTTTCTCCTCTGTCAGTGTGGTGCTTGGGCCACTGCTGGCTGTGGTTGGAGTAGTCTGGTCAGTTCCACTCTCAGATTCATGTTGTAGGAAACCACAGAGGCTTGGAGGAGTTTTCTGGAAATACACAAGCATATCCTCAACCAAAGGTTAATAAAGGGACCCTTCCATAAACCAGTCTCGATATCTTTCCATTTAACCAGACCATTTTGCTTTGGCTTATTCTCCCACCAGTGTCTTTCCATGGGTGTCTTGCCATCAGCATTGCAAGGGGGAAAAAAAATTAAAGTAATTAAGCCTTGGTGTAGTCTACTTACAGGAGATTTCTTCACTATTCCACCACTTATTTTTTTCAAGTTGGGATTTAGAGGCCCTTATAACAGATGTAACATGCAAGGTGGACATTCCTTGATAATCTGTTTTGCCTGCTGTACATTATTTTGGCAGGCTGATGTAAATAAAAGCTGATGAGATTCTGAGGCCTGTTTTAATAAAATAAGTAATTAATAGGCATATTCATTTCCTTTTGTAAAGGACCAGGACTTCTTCAAATAGTATAGAAAGGCTTCGGTCACCGAGCCATTTTAATTGAGTAGTTGCAGTTCTGTTTAACAGGCTGGCAGCATAGGCAGATCAGAGATAATTAGAAGAGGCTTTTGGAAATCCTGCAAGTCAGCCTTGTTAGTTTCTAATTCAATTCTTTGCACAGAAGTATGACTGGTCTGAATGACTTGGTCTGAATTCATTGCATTATAACAGCTTTACCATGAGATGAACTATCAGTAAAAACAGTGATTGCTCCAGGAATAGGTTTCTGCCTATTACAACTAAGTTCCCCTGAATATTCTTTTATTTTCATTTGCTAATTTAAATCAGTCTAACATAAGGCTTCTTTCCTAACTTCCTTTGTCATTGGGTGGGGACAGTAAATGACACTAGTTGGATTTCTGCTATCAGTTTTTAAGTATATTGACATAATATTTGTTTAGAAAAGCAAAATGCAAATTGTTTACTTTCTGATTTATTTTTAATTACAGTTTTCTAGATATTTGAAGGGAATATCCTGTTTTTTCTCTCTGAGTTTTTTCTAGGTCATATTTGTGGAGTTTGTTTTAAAATCCTTTCTTTTAAACAGAGCTACAAACGTAGTTGCTTTTCAGAAATACAAATAGGAGAGAGATGCAAACAAGATGCAAGCATTTACCATGTGCATAGGTGGGAAGAATTAACATCATTAAAATGTCCATGTAACCCAAAGAAATCTGTAGATCTCAGGCAATCTCTATTAAAATAACAATGGCATAAATCATAGATCCAAAACAAATACTGGAAAATGTATAAGCAACCAAAGAAGACTCTGAGTGGGTGCAGAAATCTTGAGATAGAAAAACAAAATTGGAGGGCTCACAATACTGGAAATCAAGTCATATTACAAAGCAATTGCTAACTATACAGTCTCCTACTGCCACAAGAACTGACATATTGACCAATGGGACAGAATAGGCACCTCAGAAATCACTCAGAACCATTAAGCTCAATTAATATTTGACACAGGGTGAATGGAAATATACTGGAATAAAAACAGTGTCTCCAATAAATGGTGTTGTGAAAATTGGACAGGTATATGTAGAAAAATTAAGCTATATCTCTAACTTACACTTATACTATAGAATAAACCCATAAGGGGAAAAAAGTACTTAAATATGGGTCGTGATACCATAAAAACCCTTGGGGTGGACTTAGGCAGCAACATCTCACTCTTCTAGCAGAGTTTTCACAGACATTTTGCCTAGGGCTGGAGAAACAAAAAACTAAAGAGATGGGACTGCATCAAAATAGAAAGCTTCTGCACAGCAAAAGACACAAGCATCAACATAAAAAGAGAAACTACACTATGGGAAAACGTATTTGTACATAATGAATCTGATAAGGCAGCATTTTTCCAAAATACATAAAATCTTACACAAATTCATAAGATGAACACAAACATTTTTTGCAAAAATGGACATAGGACCTGAATAGTCACTTCTCCCACGAGGATGTACAAAAGGGCCAAGGCACATATGAAAAAACGCTCAACATCACTAAGGATCTGCGACTTGGAAATGAAAATGACAATGATGTACCACCTGGAACATGCCAGAAGGGTCATCATGAATAAATCAATAAACAGCAAGTTTGGACAGATATATGCAAGAAAATGAAACTAGACCGCTAACTTACACCATACAGAAAAATAAACTCAAAGTGGATAAAGGACTTAAATGTACGACAGGAAACCATAAAAATTCTAGAAGAATCCAAAGGCAACAAAATCTCAGACATATGCCGAAGTAATTTCTTCACTGATACAGCTCCTGTGGCACTTGAAACTAAAGAAAAAATGAACAAATGGGACTACATCAAAATAAAAACTTCTGCACAGCAAAAGAAACCATCAACAAAACGAGAAAACCCACTGTGTGGGAAAACATATTTGCCAATGTCATATCTGATAAGGGCCTAATCTCCAAAATTTATAGATAACTCATACAACTTAACAAAAGGAAGATAAACAATCCAATCAAAAAATGGGCAAAGGATCTAAATAGACACCTTTCAAAAGAGGACATTCAGAAAGCCAAGAGACATATGAAAACATGCTCAAAGTCACTAATCTTCCGAGAGATGCAAATCAAAACAACAATGAGGTACCATCTCACACCTGTCAGACTGGCTATCATCAACAAATCAACAAACGGCAAGTGCTGGAGAGGATGTGGAGAAAAAGGAACACTTGTGCACTGCTGGTGGGAATGCAGACTGGTGCAGCCACTATGGAAGACAGTATGGAGGTTCCTTAAAAAACTGAAAATGGAACTCCCATTTGACCCAGTGATCCCACTTCTAGGAATATATCCCAAGAAATCAGAAACACCAATCAGAAAGGATATATGCACCCCTAGATTCATAGCAGCACAATTCACCATAGTTAAGATCTGGAAACAGCCTGAGTGCCCATCAGTAGATGAATGGATTAGAAAACTGTGGTACATCTACACGATGGAATACTATGCTGCTCTAAAAAGAAGGAACTCTTACCATATGCAACGGCATGGATGGAACTGGAGAGCATTATGGTAAGTGAAATAAGCCAGTCAATGAAGGAAAAATAGCACATGATCTCACTCATTCATGGACAATAGAGACCATTATAAACTTTTGAACAATAATAGATACAGAGGCAGAGCTGCCTCAAACAGATTGTCAAACTGCAGCTGGAAGGCCAGGGAGTGTTGGGCGGCAGGAGGTAGGGGGGTAAGAGATCAACTAAAGGACTTGTATGCATGCATATAAGCATAACCAATGGACATAAGACACTGGGTGATAGGGGAGGCTAGGGGACTGTCTAGGGCAGGGGGGAAAATGGACACATATGTAATACCCTTTGTAATACTTTAAGCAATAAATACATTAAAAAAATAAACAGCAAGTTTGGAGGGGATGCAGACTTTCGTAACCACTATGGAACACAGGGTGGAGATTCTTACAAATGTTAAAAATGGAACCACTGTTTTATCCTGGGACAGACGTCTAGGAATGATACCCTAAAAATCCCCAAATACCATTCAGAAAGAATATATGTACCCCTGTGTTTATGGCAGCATTCTTTACAAAAACAAAGAAGGGGAAACAGCCCTAGTACCCATCAATAGAGGAGTGAATAAAAAATCTGTGCTATGTTTCAAGGATTGGAACACTTTTTAGGTATCAAAAAGAAGGATCTCCTTTCCTTTGAGACTGCAGGAATCCTGGGATCGTAATGTAGGTGAACTAAACCAGTCACAAAAGGACAGATATCTCATTATTGCATGCACTTACATGTGAAATTCACTAACAAAATCAACTGATGGATAAAATAGAACCAGAGGCATTGAAACATGGAAAAGACTCATGAACCTCAAAAAGAAGTGGGGTAGCTGTGTTGTGAAGAGATTAACTAAAGGACCTTTATTCATACATACGTCAACCTTGGACACATGTAACAGGGTGTTGAAGGGCCAGGGTATGGCTGTAACCTGGCAGAGTGGACACTGGGGGCAAAATCTGGCAGGGGATCAGTAATATTTTCAACAATAATAAGGATACAAAATAAAAATACACATTGTTAAAAGTAAGCTTGTGTATGTTGCTTCACTTGAATATTTGAAAGGCAGTGTAATAAAAGTTATGTTCTTTGGCTTATAACTAATTTTTTGTTATGTGTCCATTTTTGTAACCATTTAGAGCACAATGGTGGAAGTTGAGAGACCTAGAAGCTGTTTGTAGGAGGCCTGTGTATACAGAGCAATGAAAAAATGAGTGAAAGAGTGTTTGGAAAATTTGGTCCTTTAAGAGAAGGTATGTCTTAGAATGCCTACCTGCTCAGACTAAGCATATAGCAAATAGTAACATGGACCACATAAGTTAGACTACTTTGTGTTCTTCAAAGTATTATTATAACTTTATTTTTCTTTATTCCGTTGTGAAAGCACTTCTAGAAATGAGTTAAACAGTTTGTTATAGGGCACCCCAAAGCCAGATATGATGTAATTGGACAGCACCTTGAATGGAAGGGAGAGCTCTTCCTACCCCTGCCCCTTCAGGATTGGCATGTACATGAGAAGAAATTTAGCAGAGCGATAGTCAGCAGTATTTTAGTATCACAAAGAACTGTGTAAAAGAACAAAAGCTAGCAAATTTATTTAAAAAAGCAATATAGGCCTAACTATGGAAATTCACCTTTTGTAAAGCACAGGTGTGCTCTTAACTACTCTGGCTTGCCCGGTGGGATTCAAGGGGATTTATCAATCTCTCATTGTATAGGATTCAAGGTTCCTCTGCCCAGTATCTTGGGCACAGACTGCATTTCAAGGTCTCCTTTTACTGGCCATAGCTGTCTCAGAGTTGATGAGAATGTCTGACAATTTTTATCTTGGCAAGACCCAAGGCTGTTGATTCTTTGCTTAGTGAGTGAGATAAAGTCCCCTTTCCCCCCTTTCGCAAGGCAGCAGGCTGGTTTGTTTAGTGGGCAAGACAAAACTGCCCCTTCTGTATAACCTCCTCTCTCACTCCCACCTTAGAAGTTCCAGGGTGATTTTGCTATATAGTCTCTCATGTGGGAAGAGAGGTATTAACCACTGTTCTCAAGTGTCCTTGGAGGGGGAGGATTAAGGACTTTCTACAAGCTGTACAAACTGGCCAGGCTTGATTTTCTTGTCTCAGTTTCTCTATTCCACTTGCCCAAGAATTAGTCTACCTACTTCCAAACATGTTACATGTTAATTTGAATGTTATATGTTAATTTGAATGTTTCTCTTTTATTATATAGGATTGGGTGTTGTATTTTGTCAAATGCTTTTTCTGCATCAATTAATATGAATATCTCTCAATTTGTTTAAACTAGAGGCCTAATGTATGAAACTCATGAACTTGGGGACAGTGGGTGGGTGTCCCTTAGCCAGGCCTGTGCTCTCTGACAGCTCTGGAGCCCTTGGGGAATGTCTGGCTATGGAAGTGGGCCTAAGGCATCAGTCCGATATCATTAGCACTGCCACTGAAGCCAGAGAGGCTCCTGCCATCACTGCTGTGCTCGCCAGTTGTGTGCTGGGCTTTTCCATGAGTGTTATTCCCTTTTGGCAGCTAAGGGATTACTAGGGGGCAGCTCCTGCATTGAGTGTCTGCCCTCTTGTGGTCAGTGTGTGTCATAGTGACTGGTCATTCCACTGTTCTATCAATTTGCATATTAGCCTTTTATTATATAGGATTAAGGGGCTTGTGAGAATTTCTCAAAACCTTAGAGATATTGAAAAGTTTCTAAGAGGATAAATTTTATGTGGCATGTGTCATTTAAAATTCTAAATTCCAATGGGTTTGATAAAGGAGGGAGCAAGAAACAAGTCCAGAGGCTTTGCTTTTATTACCTTTGAGAATCCTGAAGATGCTACAGATGCCGCCAAAAAATGAACGGAAAAGTGGGTCTTTTAATAAAATTCTAGCACTGTGGTTCAAGTAACAGTATTTCCAGGTTTCCTTCTTATTTTCAAAGTTCCATAATAACGTATGAGCCATGATTATTTAGCCATCACTTTTCTTTTTGTCACAAAAGTGCTGGACTGTGGGGTTGGAAGGATGTTGAAATGTCCTTTTTGCATAGCAACATACTACATTAAAATTAGTTACTTTAGTATATCAATACAAATGGAATCAGGCTTTAAGCCTTCAGAGACCTTTCTAATTTAGAACAGCCTGAACCCCCGCTCCCTAGAAAGACAAGGACAACAGGAATCAGGTCACTGTTGGTAAAAAGCTAATGCAAATGATGCAAACATTTCCATAGGATAAAAAAGTCCACAAAGACAAGTTGGAAAAGGTGACTTCCCTGTACTTTTCACAAATAGGTCTTGAAAAGTTGGTACGTGTAGTTCTTTTTCCCTCAAGTTGGTATACATTTTTTAAAGTATTTGTAGTGATTTCAGAGAGCAAGGGAGAGGGAGAGAGAAATAGAATCATGAATGATGAGAGAGAATCATGGATTGGCTGTCATCTCCTTATCCCCCACTGGGGACTGAGCCAGTGACTTGGGCTTGTCCCCTGACCAGGAATGGAATGGTGACCTCCAGGATCACAATTGGATGTTAAACCCTCACAGAGTCACAGCAGGTGGACTAGTTTTTCGTTCTTGAAGGCAGGAAATTATGTGAGTTAGGATATTGGGTGTGCCATAACTAATTGACCTTCCCGCCCCTAACTTTTCTCTGGTTAATTATTTTTAAATCGTGCAACAAGACAGATTTTTGTAAAATGTATATATCCTGATTTATTTTAAAGTAGTTCCTTTTATTGGGTCTTTAATATGCTAGTGATGGAAATAGTTTTATTTCTCTTTAATCTTAAAGTCTAGTCAATGTGTGTCCTATATCCTTGAAAGTTGCCTGAGGTTGTTGCACAAGTATTCCTTAATATTATCCTCAAAGTCATTCCATTAGGGCCTCTTTTTGGGAACATATTTCTTTGGTTGTGTTATATTTTCAGATACAGTGGGGCCTAGACTTACGAGTGTCCTGACTAACGAGTTTTTCAAGACCCCAGCCGTCTCTCGGCCTACTGTTTGCTTTGAGATGCAAGGTAAAATTCGGGTTATGAGCCAGCTTCAGATACCCCACCACTAGTTGGCACAGGCAACTTCACAGTGAACGCCACAACATCAACCCATCATCACATATCTCACTCATTCACTGTTGATTTGACATATGAGTATTTTGACTTACAAGTTCCGTCACGGAATGAATTAAACTCATAAGTCAAGGCCCCACTGTATTTCCAATATACCATACCATTATTTTAAGCGATGTTCTTTTGGATTTATTAAGAATCACTCTTCCCTGGGACAAGTTACCATATGCAGATTTCTACATCAATAACCAAGATTGTGCTTTTGCTGTACTTTTGATCTTGTATTTATGTTAATTTGTGTGTATACTCATTATGCCATAAATTAAGTTGTTGATCTTCAATGACTTTTAGTACATAAATCACTTATGTCCAAGTCCTTTATTTGGAGAGCTTGTTTTATGATATTTTGAAGGAGGTCAGTACATATTGATCCCTTAACTTTACCTTTATCTTTTAGGGTTTGGTGACAGCCAAGAGTTGGATTTGTCTCATGATTTTTCTTGAGTTCAGAAGTCCATTTATTTGATTTATGAAGAATAGTTGATGTTGTTTTCCTAGTTTTTAAGCAGAGGAAAATGTAGTTTGTGTAGACATTATTCCTAAGTGTCTTCTTTCATGTGATATTTAATAACCTACACACTGTGCTGCATAATGATTATGAATAAGACAAACTCCCCATTTATTGGACACTTATTTTCTACCAAAGTCCTGATGCATGGATTCATGCACAGATGAGGTCCAGTCGCCCCAGCCCCAATGGATCAGATCGGGGCCAGGCCTGTCAGGAGGAGGAGACTGTAGGAGATTGGCCAGCAATCCCCGTCCAACTATTGGTGGTGGGGCTGGCTGTGGTGAGGTGCCAAGTTGATCTGGGTGGCGGGGGTTGACCAGGGATGGGGCCAGCCCTCAGGAGGGGCTGTCACTCAGGAGGGGCTGTCCCTGTACCCAAATAAGGTGGCGAGGTGGGGGGCGCCAATCAGATCCCCTGGCCTGGGGGTGGGGCCATAGGTGGTTGGCCAGACAGTATTGCTCCTGACCTCAGAGGGGGACCAGTAGTGCAGGTCTGGCCGGGTGGAGGGGTGGTGGGCTGATTCATGTGGTGGGGGTATTTTAGAGGCTGTGCCAGCCATGGTGAGGGGCCACAGTCAGTTAGTAACCTGCCCTGGCCCTGATCAGGGTCAGGCGACCAATCTGAGGTGAGGCTGGGCAGACAGAGGGGCTGCAAAAGGAGTGGACTAGGCCGGCCTCTCCCTATTGGGGTGGACTGAGATTAGGGTCAGGGATGGTATTGGGGGAGGGGAGAGTTGGCTGGCCTAGGCCTCCCCCAGAGCTGGCTGTTTTGCTGGCCACAGTGGGCCTCATAGGACCGGTTGTTCTGGTTGTTACGGCATTCCAGCCACTCGCTTTTTTAATATATATATAGATAGATGGTGAAAATAACAACAACATAATAAAAGTAAGTAAGTATTCATGCACAAAAAAGACAAGAGGAAAAATATGGGAGGTAATTGTTTTTAGAGGTTGTATGGGCAGGGCATAGTGTTTTTATTCATAAAATTAAGGGGATCAAGGGATGTTTGCTGAGTCTCAAACATTGGGAAGGAAGCAGTGGTGCACAACTCTGTGGAAAATATTTTGGACCAAGAAAGCTCAAGTGATTGCTTAAGGTGAGAACTGTGTCTAGTGGCTCTTTAGTTTGTGTCACTGCCCATCAGTGCCAGACATCTTGGTGGAATATGTGACTTCAGATTTGTTTCCAAAAATAGGTCCAGACATCGAAACAGTTTTATGTGGAGCAATTACAATGACCTGAGCTATGTTTACTCAAGTTACATTGATTTGGCTAAAAGATCAACCATCATGAAGTTATTGGGAGATTGAGGAATTTTTGTATATTAGCCAAGTACTATATTTAAAGGTATATTTCAAGGAACTCATCTTTTTATATTCTTTATTGTTTCAAGTATTACATATAGTATTATATATGTATCCTTCTCCCCACATGGTGCCTTCCCTGGCCACTCCCACCCTCATCACATGCCCTCACCTCCCTAGTGCCTGTGTCCCTTGGTAATGCTTATTTGCCTGCATACAAGTCCTTTGGTTGATTTCTTACCTCCCCTAGCCTCCTGCCTTCCCTCTGAATTTTGACAGTCAGTCCCATACATCTGTGTCTCTGGATCTATTTGTGTTGATCAGTTTCTGTTCATTATATTCCACAAATGTGTGAGGTAATACAATTCCTTTGGTTGATCTCTTACCTCCCACCCTCCTGCCCTCCAACCCTCCCCGGCCTTCATGCTGCAATTTGACAATCTGTTTGAGGTAGATCTGCCTCTGTATCTATTATTGTTCAAAAGTTTATAATGGTCTCTCTTATCCATGAATGAGTGAGATCATGTGGTATTTTTCCTTCATTGACTGGCTTATTTCACTTAGCATAATGCTCTCCAGTTCCATCTCATGATTTTTCTTGAGTTCAGAAGTCCATTTATTTGATTTATGAAGAATAGTTGATGTTGTTTCTCAAGTGCTAAGCAGTAGAAAATGTACTTTGTGTAAACATTATTCCTAAGTGTCTTCTTTCAAGTGATATTTAGTAGCCTACACACTATGCTGCATAATGATTATGAATAAGACAAACTCCCCATTTATTGGGTAGTTATTTTCTACCAGAGGCCTAGTGCTCAAATTTGTGCATGGGTGCAGTCTGGCCAGCCCGGCCCCAAACCAGTCCTTCGGTCATCCCTCAATTTGGTCATGATGAACATAGATTCTAAAATCCTCAACATATGGTAAAATCCTTTACTATAATGCTGTCCATGTCCTTCAATGCTTTTTGGAAAGGGAAGAGTTCTTTCCTTTTTACAGCAGTGTAGTATTCTGTTGTGTAGATGTACCCCACCATTTTTATCCATTTATCTGCTGATGGGCACTTAGTCTGTTTCCAAATCTTAGCTATTGTAAATTGTGCTGCAATGAACATATGGGTGCATATATGCTTTCTGATTGGTGTTTCTAATTTCTTGGGAAAGACCCCTAGTAGTGGGAGTACTGGATCAAATGGCAGTTCCTTTTTAATTTTTTGAGGAAACTCCGTACTGTTCTCCACAGTGGTTTTACCAGACTGCATTCCCACAAGCAGTGCAGGAGGGTTCCTTTTACTCCACATCCTCTTCAGCCCTTGTGGTCTGTTGATTTGTTGATGATAGCCATTCTTACCAGTGTGAGATGGTATCTCATTGTCATTTTGATTTGCATCTCTAGGAAGATTAAGGATATTTAGCATGTTTTCATATGTCTCTTGGCTTTCTGTATGTGCACTTTTCAAAAGTATCTATTTAAGTCAATTTTTTGATTGCTTTATTTATCTTCCTTTTTTTTTTTTAAGATGGCTGAGTTCCCTATGAATTTTGGAGATCAGGCCCTTACTGGATATAGCATAGGAAAATCTGTTCTCCCAAGCCATGGGCTTTCTTGTTTTGTTTATTTTTGTTTGTTTGTTTGTTTTTTGTTTTGTGTGTGTGTGTGTGTGTGTGTGTGTGTGTGTGTGTGTGTGTGTGTGTGAGTGTGTTGCTGATGGTTTCTTTTTCTCTGCAGAAGATTTTTATTTTGATGTTGTCCCATTTGTTTCTTTTCTCCGTATTTTACATTACCCTAGGAGTTATATTGGTAAAGGGCTTCTTTGAAACATGTCTCATAATTTTCTGCCTATGGATTCTTCCATGATTTTTATGGTTTCCATCTTACAATTGAGTCCTTTATTCATTTTGTGTTTATTTTCCTCAATGGTGTGAGGCGGTGGTCTAGTTTCATTATTTTGCATGTATCTATCCAATTTATCCAACCTCCTGTATTGAAAAGACTGTCTTGACTCCATTGTATGCTCTTGCCTCCTTTGTCAAACATTAATTGGACATAAAGGCTCAGGTCTATTTCTATGTTCTCAGGTGTGTTCAATTGGTCTACTAGTACACGTCTGTTCTTGTGCCTGTACCAGCGAGCTTGAGAACAGTGGCTTTGAAATATAACTTGACATCCGCAATTGTGAACGACCAACATTGTTCTTCTTTCTTAAGATTACTGGGACTATTGCAGGTCTTTTTATTTTTTATTGTATATGAATTTCTGGAGACTTTGTTCTAGGTCTGAGAAATATGTCATTGGTATTTTAATGGGGATTATTGTAAATCTGTAGAATGCTTTGTGTAGCGTGGCCATTTTAATGAGATTTATTCTACTAATACATGAACATGGTATAGTCTTTATTTGTTTATGTCTTCTTCTACCTGTTTTTCAATGTCCTGTAGTTTTCAGAGTAAAGATCTTTTACTTATTTAGTTAAGTTTATTCCTAGGTATCTTCATTTTTTTGTTGCAATTGTAAATTGGATTGTTGTTTTTGTTTGTTTGTTTCTTTTTCTGTGAATTCTTTATTGGTGTATCAAAAAGCCATAGATTTCTGGGTGTTAACTTTGTATTCTGGTACATTACCAAATTCATTTATTAAATGAAGAACTTGTTTTATGGTACCCTGAAGGAGTTCAATACATATTGATCCTTTTACTTTACATTTATCTTTTAGGATTTGTCGACAGCCAAGATTTGGATTTGTCTCATGATTTTTCTGTCTTTTTTTTTTTTTGATAGAGCAAATTACTTGATCTTTCTTTTTTTTCCCAATGATTCTTTTTTCAATTTTTTTTATTTATTAAAGTATTACAAAGGGGATTACATATGTGTCCTTCCCCCCTGCCCCCACCCTTGACAATTCCCTGACCTCCCCTACCCCCCAGTGTCTTATGTCTACTGTTTATGCTTATATGCATGCATACAAGTCCTTTGGTTGATCTCTTACCTCGCTCTCTCCTGCCATCCAACCCGCCCCGGCCTTCATGCTGCAGTTTGACAATCTGTTTGAGGTAGATCTGCCTCTGTATCTATTATTGTTCAAAAGTTTATAATGGTCTCTCTTATCCATGAATGAGTGAGATCATGTATTTTTCCTTCATTGACTGGCTTATTTCACTTAGCATAATGCTCTCCAGTTCCATCTCATGATTTTTCTTGAGTTCAGAAGTCCATTTATTTGATTTATGAAGAATAGTTGATGTTGTTTCTCAAGTGCTAAGCAGTAGAAAATGTACTTTGTGTACACATTATTCCTAAGTGTCTTCTTTCAAGTGATATTTAGTAGCCTACACACTATGCTGCATAATGATTATGAATAAGACAAACTCCCCATTTATTGGGTAGTTTTTTCTACCAGAGGCCTAGTGCTCAAATTTGTGCATGGGTGCAGTCTGGCCAGCCCGGCCCCAAACCAGTCCTTCGGTCATCCCTCAATTTGGTCATGCCACACGCAGCCTGATTGATATGGTAGCACTTCCAGTACTCACTCAAACAGGAGTGGTGACAGTGGGCATCCCTGTCTTGTTCCTGTTCTTGGGTGACTTGTTTTCTGTTTTGGCCTATTGAGTATGGTGTTGGCTGTGTGTTTGTCATATAAGGCTTTTATTATGTTGAGGTATGATCCCTAGATTCCCAGTTTGCTGAGAGTTTTTACCAAAAAGTGTGCTGGGTTTTGTCAAATTCTTTTTCTTCATCAATTTATATGATTATGTGATTTTTATCTGTCAATTTGTTTATTTTTCTCTCTCAATTTGATATATCATGTCTATTGATTTGGGGATGTTTCACCATCATTTCATGCCCAGAATAAATCCATGTGCTCATGGTGTATGATCTTTCTGATGTAATGCTGGTTCTGATTTGCTAGAATTTTGTTGAGGATTTTAGAATCTATGTTCATCAGAGATACATTGGCTTATAATTCTCTTTCTTTGTAGTATCTACATCTGCTTTGGGATTAGGGTAATGCTGGCTTCTAGAAATAGCTTAGAATTGTTCCTTCCTCTTGAATTTTTTGGAATAGTGTAAGGAGGAAAGGTTTTAGTTTGAACGTTTTGTAAGACGTTCCTGTGAAGCAGTCTGGCCCAAGGATTTGGTTGCTGGAAGTTTTTCAATTACTGCTTCAATTACCTTCTGTTCATCCGTCTATTCAGACTTTTTTATTCTTCTTCATTGAGTTTCAGAAGGTTGTACTTTTCTAGGAATACATCCACTTGTTCTAGGTTGACCAGTTTGTTGGAATAGTATTTTTACAACCCTTTTCATTTCTTTGGGGTCAGTTGTTATTAAGCCCCTTTCATTTCTGATTGTTTATTTGGGATTTGGGTCCCCTCTCTGTGCTTCCTGGTAAGCCTGAAAGAAGTTCATCAATCTTATTTATCCTTTCAAAGAACCAGCTCTTGGTTTTGTTGATATTTTTTGTTTTTTGTGGCTGTAATGCTATGAACTTCTCTCTCAGAACTGCTTTCAGTATATACCATTGAATTTGAATTATTGTGTTTTCATTGTCATTACTTTCCAGGATGTTTTTAATTTCTTTTTTGATGTTTTTGATAACACAAACAAACATTGTTTAATAATGTACTATTTAGCCTGCAAGTATTTGAATTTTTGTTAATATTTATTGGAGGTTATATCTAATATTAGAGGCCCAGTGCACAAAATTCTTCCATGAGGGGTGGTGGTGTTCCTTCAGACCAGCCTATACCCTCTCCAATCTGGGACTGCTGTCTCCTAATTGCTCACCTGCCTGCCTGCCTACCTGCCTGGTCACCCCTAACTGCCCCCCCCCCCACCTACAGCCTGATCAACCCTCACTGCCTCTACTTGCTGCTCTAATCACCCCTAATTGCCCCAGCAGCTGGCCTGGTCTCCCCTAACTGTCCTGTGATCGACCAGGTCACCTCCACCTGCCCCCTACCTACTAGCCTTTTCTCCGACAACTGCCCCTTCACCAGCCTAGTCACCTTTCACTGCCCCCCCCCCCACACACACACTGCAGGCCTAATCGCCCCCAACGAAGCCCCTGCCAGACTGGTCACCCCTAACTCTCCCCCTGTCAGTTTGGTCACCTCTTACTGCCCCATCACCCGCTAGCCTTGTCACATTCAACTGGTCCCCTAATGCGCTGGTTTCATTCTACCGTCCCCCTTGTCTTCCTGGTTGCCCCTCAGAGCACCACCCCCCCCCACAGACCTGGTTGCCCCACACAACTTGCTGTTCAGTTGTTTGTTTGTCCCTCACTAAGCCGCAAGTGGCCTGGTCGCCCTAAGTAGCCTGCTGTCTAGTCATTTGGTCGTGGCTCATTAACCACCTCCCCCCCACCCGCCAGTCTGGTCTCCCCATGCAGCCTGCTTGTTCAGTCATTTGGTTGTCCCTCACTAAACCCCCTGACAGCCAGGTCATAGGCAGCCATCTTGTTAGGGTGTGAGGAATAATTTGCATATTACCTCTTTCTTATATAGCAGTATGCTTTGTAATCAGAGAAGATGCTTGATATGACTTCCATCTTGTTTAATTTGAAGAGACTTTGCTTGTGTCTCAAGTGGTCTATCTTTGAAAATCTCCCATGTACACTTAAGTAGAATGTATATTCTGTATCTTTGGGATGAACTGTTCTGAAGATGTCAATTAAGTCTTTCTGATCTAGTGAGCTGTTTAGGATTGTTGTCCCCTGTGATGGCCTTCATGTTAAAGTCTATTTTGTCAGATATGTTTATTCCTAGTGTAGCTTTTCTTTTCTTTTCCATTTGCATGCAAAATTCACTCTCATTCTGTGTGAGTCTTTTGTTTTGAGGTGGGTCTCTTGTTGACAGCATATAGTTGAGTCATATTTTTGAATCCATTCTGCAACCCTACGCCTTTTGATTGGAGCATTTAGTCCATTTACTTTAAGGGTTATTATTGATAGACTAGGGGCCCGGTGCACGAAATTCGTGCACTGGGTGTGTGTGTGGGGGGGTGTCCCTCAGCCCAGCCTGCCCCCTCTCATATACTGGGAGCCCTCAGGCATTGACCCCCATCACCCTCCAATCGCAGGATCGGCCCCTTGCCCAGGCCTGACGCCTCTGACAGAGGCGTCAGGCCTGGGCAGGGGACGCTCATTTCCCCCCATCACTGGTTCTGCCCCCAGCCCAGGCCTGATGCCTCTGACCCAGGCATCAGGCCTAGGCAGGGGACCCCCAGACCTCTCCGATTGCTGGCTCTGCCCCTTGCCCAGGCCTGATGCCTCGGCCAGAGGCATAGACCCCCATCACCCTCCGATCGCCTGATCGGCCCCTTGCCCAGGCCTGACGCCTCTGACAGAGGCGTCAGGCCTGGGCAGGGGACGCTCATTTCCCCCCATCACTGGTTCTGCCCCCAGCCCAGGCCTGATGCCTCTGACCCAGGCATCAGGCCTGGGCAGGGGACCCCCAGACCCCTCCAATTGCTGGCTCTGCCCCTTGCCCAGGCCTGATGCCTCGGCCAGAGGCATAGACCCCCATCACCCTCCGATCGCCTGATCGGCCCCTTGCCCAGGCCTGCCGCCTCCGCCAGAGGTGTCAGGCTTGGACAGGGGACCCCCATCTCCCCCCGATCACTGGCTCTGGCCCCCGCCCAGGCCTGAGGCCTCTGGCCCCTGCCCAGGCCTGAGGCCTCTGGCCCAGGAATCATGCCTGGGCAGGGGACCCCCATCTCCCTCTGATCGCTTGCTCCACCCCCCGCCAAAGCCTGACACCTCTGACCGAGGCTTCAGGCCTGGGCAAGGGGACCATCATATCCCCCCAATCCCCGGTTCAGCCCCCCGCCCAGGCCTGATGCCTCGGCCAGAGGAGTTGACCCTCATCACCCTCCGATCACCAATCACCAGATCGGCCCCTTGACCAGGCCTAACGCCTCCGGCCTAGGTGTCTGGCCCAGGCAGCGGGGACCCGCAGCTGCAGCGGCCCCGGGATCGTGGGCTCCGCTTTAGGCCCAGGCAAGGGACCCCTAGCTCCCGGGACTGCCAGCTTCGACCGTGTCCAGCTCCCATCGCTGGCTCAACCCCTACTTCCTGCTATCACTGGCCAGGGCGGCAAAGGCGCCTGATTCTCCGATCATGGCTGGGGGGCAGGGCAAAGGCGGCCCCAGGGCCACCTTTGCTCTGCCCCCCAGCTCTTAGCTCCCCCCTGGGTTTCCGATCACTGTCAGTGGCAGGGGGCTTCTTCCTGCTTTCCCTTTCGCCTCCCTGCATTGTGCCTACATATGCAAATTAACCGCCATTTTGTTGGCAGTTAACCGCCATCTTGTTGGCAGTTAACCGCCAATCTTAGTTGGCAGTTAACTGCCAATCATAGTTGGCAGTTAAAATGCATATAGCCCTGATTAGCCAATGAAAAGGGTATTGTCGTACGCCAATTACCATTTTTCTCTTTTATTAGTGTTGATACTGATTTATTGCCATTTTAATTCTGTATGCCTAGGTTTACCTCTCATTTCTTCTTCTCATTACAGCAGTCCCTTTAGGATTTCTTGTAATTCTGGTTTGTGGTGTTGTATTTTTTAGCCATTCTTTGTCTGGGAAGCTCTTTATTTAAACATCTATTTTGAATGACGGCATTATTAGATATAGTAATCTTAGTCTCAGAACCTTGCTTTCCATTACATTAAGTACTTCATGTCATTCCCTTCTGGCCTGTAGAGTTTCTGATGAGAAACCAGGTGTCAGCCCTCATTGGAACTTTATTGTAGGAAACACATTTCTTTTCTCTTGCTGCCTTGACAATTATCACTTTTTCTGTAATTTTTGGCACTTTAATTATTATGTGTCTGGGAATGGGCCTGTTTGAGTTCTTCTTGTTTGTGGTTCTCTGTGGTTCCTGCAATTGTGTGACATTTTCCTTTAAGAAGTTAGGGAATTTTCTGCCATTGTTTCTTCAAACACCTTCTCTATGCCTTTCTCCCTTTCTGCCTCTTTGGGCACACCCACTACTCTAATATTGTTACATTTCTGGTAGCCTCACAGTTCCTTTAACCTGTCCTCCTGTTTATTAATTGTTTTTTTTTTCTGGTTTTTCTAAATGAGTGATATTTTCTCTCTGACTAATAATTCACTGATTTGATCCTCAGCTTCCCTAATATGCTGAGTATTTCTTCCAATTGGTTCTTCACTAGTGTTATGTCATATTTTTAATCTAGAACTTTTCTTTTTTTATACCTACTATATTTTTTTTTCATGCTATTGAGCATTTTTACCATGATTGCTCTGAAATCTGATTCAGATAAATTTCTTATCTCTACTTCATTTTTCTCTTCTGAGAATTCTCTAGTTCTTTCATTTTGGGATTGTTTCTTTGTTTCCTACTTTGGGCTTTCTGTTTGAGTTTGTGATGATGAGTTATGTAGATCCTCTATCAGTGGTTCTTCATCTTCTGGCCCTTTAAATACACTTCCTCATGTTGTGACCCAACCATAAAATTATTTTCATTGCTACTTCATAACTGTAATGTTGCTACTGGTATGAATCGTAATGTAAGTATCTGATATGCAGGTTGGTCTTAGGCAACCCCTGTGAAAGGGTCGTCCGAACGCCAAAGGGGTCGAGACCCACAGGTTGAGAACTGCTGCTCTACACCTCTCAGTCTCTCATGCAGGACAGTGTTAAAGGCTGTTTCTGACTAATTAGGTCAGGCAAAGACTCAAAGTCTCAGGAGACAACCTCTGGCTACACACTTGTAGGCTTCTGACTTGAATTGCCCCTGTAGGCAGTCATCCTCAGGCAAGAGATTTTTTGCAACATGGCGGGTAGTGGCTTCTAATGGAGGCCTATTGTCATTCTTAATCTCTTTAGTGGCCTAGAGAAAAGTGTTTTACAATCGGGACTGAATTGCAATATGATTCCGAAATTCCACTCTAAATTTTGCACTGACAATAACTGGAGACTTGGGTATCTATCTTCTGAGCTGTATCCCCTGAGTCCCTAGTCCTGGCTTCTTCCCTCACAGCTCCAGTGCACTTCACCCTCCCTTTGCCAGAGCACAGGGAAATTTGTGTGTTGGTCCTTTAGGAGGATGACTGAGTATCCATCAGTCTCTCCTTGTTCGATAGCTGGGGGCGAGAAGGGCAGCGTGGTTGCGGGGTGGGAGGGCAGTTGGGGGTGAGCAGGCCAGTAGGCATAGTGGTTAGGGGAGATCAGGCAGGCAGGCGAGCTGTTAGGAGGCAGTGGTGCTGGATTTCAAGAGGGATATGTGACTTCTGGATTAGGCTCAATTCATAAACTGGCAGTCGGACATCCCCCAAGGGGTCCCAGATTAGAGACAGTGCAGGCCAGGTTGAGGGACACACCCTCCTGTGAACGAATTTCATGCACCAGGCCACTAGTATATCCATAAAGATATATTTCGTGATTCTAAGAATCATATGCTTGTTGAGGAAATATGGCAACCAAATTAACACATCTTAATAAATACAATATAAGTATTTTGTCAACAGGCTGAAAAGTGATATGTGTGGGTTCATAGGGTCTGTTTTTAATAAAAATGAGGGTGGAAAGGCACACTTGAAAGAATCAGGCATTGCAAATTGCCAAATCACAGAGTGGACATAGTTGTGAAAAAATAAGGCAAATGTGACTCATTCATATCAGTACAGAGATGTCTTAAAGTCTAACATAAAGACTCTCACTATTTATTATGTTGGAAAGTTGAAACCATTGAGGGAATCAGTGTAGTTAAGAACAATATGCCTCTGCAGTTGAATATACACAAACAGCCTATCCATTTAAATTTTGGATGTGCTAGTGAGCAAAGAAAATTAAAGGCTCATTTGTGGACATTTGGGATAAGAATAAGCACTGAAACATGGTAATATTCATGGGAAATGTAATATTTCTCATATTTTGAAGGAGTTCCGGGGCTCTTCACATGAGCTGTTAAATGCTTGTAGTACAGCTAAAGGCAGTAAAATTTATATTGCCATCATTACCAAAACTAAGGTTATACATTTAAACTAGTCAGCATTAGGAGATAGCCATGCTAAATTGGTGATAAATTATAAAATTATATGTGGAATGAATTTGGCATGTACTGGCCCAATAAAATATTACTATGCACAGGTGATATCTTGCAAGTATTAGAATAGATCCAAGTGCACCACTAGCACATGTGGCTTTTCCTGAGTCCAAAATGTAGTTGAAAGTGTAGTATAAAAGTTCTAAGGTAAGTGAGACAGTCAATTTTGAAAGTAAGTGGACATAACTTGCCTCTATATTGTGGGCATCCAGGAGCAATGAAAGTGTTTTAACCGAAATGCTAATAATTCAATACTTGCGTACCGAAATAACTATTAGTTCTTAGGTGAAAGTGCATGAAGAAGTGAGTGTAATGGGAAAATTAGGAAGTTTTTAGTAATGTCAACAAGAGATTGTGAGCAAGAGAGAGCAACGTAGAGAAGGAGAAAAGTTGATAGAGGCTTGTCAAGATATGATAAATATGTATGTGGACATCATGGAAATTGCTTGCACTTTGTTCAGAATCAGAAAGGTTTTCCTCACTAATGGTCATTTAAGAAATTAAGGAAGATGTACAGGGAGGACAAGATGTCAGAAGATAATACATTCCAGAGTAACATATCACAGCACATACAAGCGTGAGCCTAAATAGAGCCTAAGAGTAAATTTAAACATTGTTGTGGAAAGAGGAAATGAAGTGTTGTTTTGAATAATTGTTTTCCCTTAAAACATTGCTCTCTAATATGATATCCCCATGTAAGTATTTGTCAGTTACAGGAACGCTGTCACGTGGGAGAGGGAGTTATGCAGGCGTTCCTTGCAAAGAGACAATCCCTTCCAGGAGAAATTGCCATATATCTCCAAGAGATGATGATTGCACTACTATTTATAGGTAGTGGTCAATAAAGCGTAAGACACCTAAACTATACTATACACTGTCTGTTGTTGAGGTGAAGTTCACCTATCATAACACTAAATATTTACCATTGACCAACTAAGTATCATGTAGTATATTCAGAGTCTTATGCCACCACCATATCTGAGTAGGTCAAAAACATCTTTTTCACCCATACATAAAAGCACTGCAGGTAAAGCAGTCGCTACCATTCTCTTCCTCAGTCCAGCTTCTATGAAACAGTAACCAGTGTTCTGTCTGTATTGATGCACCTGTTTTCCACAGATCATAGTATCAGCATGAAACAGGATAAGACCTTTTGTGTCTGGCTTGTTTCCGTTACCATAAATGTGTCCAAGGGTCATCCATGTGGCAGTAATCAGTTCACCGCCACTTTAATGGCTGGTTAAATATTCCCTTGCAGCTCTAGTGCACACAGCTCATTTACCACTTCAACCATTGGGGTCGTTTCCACCAGAGGACTGATGTGAGCATTTTGGACTAGTATTTCATAGAAGCCTCCAGTTATTGTGGGTGCAAAATTTAGAGTGGAATTTTGGAGTCATATTTCAATTCAGTGTTAAATGTTTGTTGTAGGAGTTTCCATTATTTTCCACAGCAGCCACGCCTTGTGCCCTTTCTTTTCCTTGTGCACAGGATTCCAGTGGCTCTAAATTCCCAACAAGCCCTGCTGTTTTCCTCTTCAAACATTGGGACCTACTTAGGAATAAAGTGGTATCTCACTTAGGTTTTGGTTGGCGTTTCCCTAACTACCCATTATTTTGATCCTCTTTCCATGAGCTTGTTAGCTGTTTGGGTATGTATCTTCTTTAGAGAAATGACTCTTGAAGCCTTCTGTCCATTTTCATTTTCCTATTTTTACAGAGGTTCTTGTGAGAGCTGTGGTAAGTGTCCAGATATACTGCGTGTAAGTGACAGGATTGGAATTAACAGGCCATCTTGTGTTTAACTCGAATTTTACTTTTATTTGCCACAGGCAGTACTATATGCAGTATGCGTTTTGTATTATCTTGGAAGTCTTGTATTCTTTCCTTAGTCGCTCATTTGGAACAGTCCAAATCTTTTAGGAGGGAAGGATCATACTCATTTATTTTCCTTATTAAACAAATGAAGTGCAACATTTTCTTTTTTGTTGTTTCTCACCTGAGGATATATCTCTACTGATCTTGGGTGAATGGACTGAGGGAGTGGGGCTGTGAGAGAGCTACATCAATGTAAGAGAGATACTTCGATTGGTTTCCCCATGCACAATCCCCAACCAGGGCCAGTGATGGACCCTGCAAACCAGGCTCATGCCCTTAACCGGGAATCAAACCCGGGATCCTGCAGTGCCAAGACCTGTGCGCGACCCACTTAGGCACACCAGCCAGGGCGGTATTGTATAATTTTATAATCAGAAAGAGCATTTGACAGCATGAAACATGAGAATAATAGGAAAGTCAGAATTCCAGCCCGTTTTCAGAAAATGTGCCTTCATATGTATTCATAGTCAATTAAGCGTAACAGCAGGGTGGTGAGGCTGGGTTCTTGTGTGTCCCTACACTGCCATTCCTCCAGAGGTTCCGCATGCCTATGAAGTAGCAGAGTTTACGGTTTCCAGCTACATAGATGGAGGAATGAGGACAAATGAGGCTACTGCACTCAGCCCCAGTGGATCTGGGATTGTCACCTAGAGCAGAGCAGATAAAAAGCAGAAACAGAAACAACTCCACTATTTCACCTGGGAACTAGAGATTCAGCCTAGCCCTCCTACTTCTCTCCTAGATGCATTTGGCAACTATTTGACCTGGAGTGGCTGCTAATATCATGCTCAGAGCAACACACAGTCTCTCCTCACAGAGTTTAGGATGAAAATAGAAAACACACACACACACACACACACACACACACACACACACACACACACACACACACAGCAAAACCCAAGAAGACCATTGTCAACAAATGGCTCTTTGTAACTAATTCTGTCATGAAAACAAAGGTCCTGGTATGGAAAGATACAGATGCAGGAAGACTCCTGCCTGAGGGTTGTACAAGGAGGGGCCATCAGGGCCTTGGAAGGATCCTGTTCAGGGCATGAGGACAGACTGCACAATTTCTGAGAGAGTAAAGTGCTTGACCAATTTGAGAATGCAAGAGACACTGGGGCACAGGGGAGGGTCATAGATTGACACAGAGGGCAATGGATGCATCCTTGAAGGTGAAATTCAAAGGGAATGTATTTGAAGTTTGTCCACCCTTATGTTCATGATGATCCGGTTGCTTGTAGGCATTGCAGAGGTTGATGCACTAAAAAGACAAGGTCTGTTATATGAAAAGCAAAATGCAGGCCACCCGACTGATTACATAATGCAACCCTATTCTTGTAAAATTAATTGTGAATATAACATTCATTTATTCCAGTCCTTCACCCATTGCCTCACAATGTTCACTGTGTTCCTAGGTCACAGTAAGCCTGCATAAGGAAGGGGGAATGAAAGTTCCCGGGCCCCACTCTCCTGGGAAATCAGCAATTCATATTTATGAATCTCATAAAGCAGTCCACATGTCCACTAAAAATGCTAATGCTAGTTATTGTAAATTATCTTCCTGTTTTTTTTACAAGGCTCTCTATCACAATTGCCTCTCCTGGACTAGTGATGTAGAGCTGTTTTCATTTTAGAAACATTAAATGTGTCAATCAACCAGCACTGCATTGTAATGATCACCCTTGTGACTTAAAAACCCTTCAGTGATGGAAGAGAGGGAAGCTGGATGCTTTTGAAGGAGCTGCTGTCTCTTTGTGTGTGTGTGCATGAGTGTGTGTGTGTGAGTGTGTGTGCGCGCACACACTCCTGCACAGCTGAGAGAGGCTGAGTCTAGCCTGTCCTGTGAGGGCATGAAATAGAGATGAGGTGAAAGGGGTACATCCTTTTGTCTACAATCACCTACAGTAAGCCTAAGGGGGAAAGAAGCTGCATTCTCAAACTAAGCATGCTTGACGTGGATAAAACATACAGCCCTTACTGACTAAGGAAAACTTAGCCTTTTGATGTTGTAGCCAGACTCATGCCAGGACATTTTGAACTTTAGTGCTGTCAGTTGTTTTCAGGTGGAGACAATAAGAAGAGGAAGAATAAACAGGGGTCCAAAGCAGGGAGGGCAAATCAAGAAAGAATTTGGGGCTGACTTGTGCTTCCATGACACCCACTGTACAACAGGCTCCTGATGTCCTTACGGGCACATGCAATGGACTCTGGACGCCCAGTTCTCTGCAAGAATAGCCGATGTGAAAGGTCTTGGAGAGCATTCCGGGTGGCCAGAGAATATTCGCCACAGTGTGTGTCCCAATTTGTGTGAACCACACCTTTTGAAAATTCTTTTGGCATACCTATCGAGGAGCCCAGAGGGAAAGGCAGGAACTTTCACCCCTGGGAGGCATCCCTTCTCTCAGAATTGGGCCTCCCAGAGACTGGACTTGAAGAGGATAGAGCCCTCCCCATTTGAGTAACTGTTGGGGGAGAGGTTGGGTGTGTGGAGAGGAACACTCAGCTGAAAGCCAGCTGCTCACTGACAGGCGGGGGCTCTCACAGCTCCAGAGCCTTGGCCCAGCCTCAAAGCAACTTCTTGGGAAGGTGATGTAGGCTGCCCTACCAGTCCTGGTCCAGTCCTGCCTGGACAGGGTGTCCACTGGTTCCTCCCCTGGTTGCTAAGCCTCAAGCTTTTAACAAAATACTTAGAATCCCCAGAGTTCAGGATCAATTTGCATGGAGATCCCTCCTCTCCTGCCAACCTGGTTGGGGAGGTGATGAGAGTCAGTGGTGAGTGTCCTTCCAAGTGTCACAGTGTCAGTGGGCAGAGCCCTGAGGTTTCTCCCCCATGGCTGGGCTCTACTCCCCTCTCTCTCCTCAGGACACAGGTGACCTTTCCCAAGGACAGTTCATGTGGGTACCTGCACTGACGCCTCTCCCTCCCCTCCAGGTTCACCTGAGTAACCCCCCTCTGTATTCCCCCTCTTCTCCAGGTCCTAGACCCAGCCAGCCTGGACCCAGCCTCTGCCTTGTCCAGCTGTGGCTCAGGAGGTGTGCTGGGTGTGCTGGGTGAGCTGAACTGCAGCCGCTGGAAATTATAACCTTGCTTCTTGGGAATAACAATGATGTGAACTGCTCCCACACTCCTGATTGATGGTGTCACAGGGGAGGAGGAGAATCTAGCTAATAGACATCTGCTGAAGCCCTCCTGTTTACAATGTTTCATTCCAATCAGGCAAAGGCAACAGCCTTCTGAAGAGGGTCTCTCTCTCTGAATCATCTGGGCAGGAGCAGGCAGGGGTTGCCCAAAGGTCCTCTCTGACTCTTGGCTTCTAAATAAACAGCTGAAAGTCAATATCCCAAAAGGCAGCTTAGGGTGGAAGAATCTTGGTGGCCTTTATTTCTTAACTATTGGCTAAGAGGGTCAGACTTGTGTCAGTCATATATATATATATATATATATATATATATATATATATATATATATATATATATAACAATCAAACGAGTAAACAAAAACAAACAATGAAACTTTTAGAGGACTTTAATTGAGAGCCTGAAAACAGGACAGTCATAGTAGAAGACTTTTATCACTCCTCTGACTTCACTGGATAGGTCTTCCATGTGACAAAATAATGATACAGAGACTCTAAAGGACACACTATCAGATGGATTTAATTGACATTTTAGAATGTTTCACCCCAACAGAGCAGAATATACATTCTTCTCAAGTGCACATGGATCATTCCTAAAGATAGACCACATGGTAGGACACATAACAAGTCCCTACAAGTTCAAGAAGATTTAAATCATATAAGCATCTTCTTGGATCACAGTGGAATGAAATGAGAAATCAACTAGAGTAAAAACACCCAAAAACATTTAAACCCTTAGAGGCTAAATAGCATCCTATTAAACAATGAATTCGTTACAATGAGTTCAAGAAAATATCAAAGACTTTTTGAAGAAAGGAAAATGAACAAATAACAGCACAGAATTTCTGGGAATCAGCAAAAGCAGTCCTGAGAGGGAAGTTCATAGCACTATAGACATATCTCCAAAAATAACAAAAATCAGCAATAAACTATTTATCCCTACAACTTAAGAATTAGAAAGCGACCAACAAGAAGAGCCCAGAGTAAGTAGAAGGAAGGAAAAAATAAAGATTACAGCAGAAAAAATAACAGAGACAAAAAATTCAATGAAACCAAAAGCTGGTTCCATGAAAGGATAAACAAAACTGATAAACCATTAGCCAGACTCATTAAGAAACAAACACACATGATTCCAATAAATAAAATCAGAAAAAAGAGTGGAGGAGTAAGCACTGGCACCACAGAAATTCAAAGGATTGTAAGAAAATACTATAAACAGCTATATGCCAAAATGCTGGACAATGTGGATGAAATAGATGAAGTCAGTAAAAAATGCAAACTACCAAAATTGATTCAGAAAGAATTAAGAAACCTGAATAGGCTCATAACAACTTATGAAATAGAAGCAGTAATCAAAACACTTCCAACCAACAGAAGCTCAGGTCTGGACAGCTTCACAGAGGAGTTCTACCAAACATTCAGAAAACTACAATCTATACTCCCCAAATTATTTCAGAAAATCAGAGGAAAGAATACCTCCAAACTCTTTGTATGAGGCCAGCATTATTCTAAATCCACAAGTAAAGACACTACAAAGAAAGAGAATTACAGGCCAATATAGCTGAAGATGACAGATACTAAAATCCTCAACCAACTATTAGCAAATCGCATCCAGCATCTTATTAAATGGACCAAATGCCATGATCAAGTGGGATATATTCCAGGGATGCTAGGCTGGTATGATATTCGCAAATCAATAAACGTGATACAACTCATAAACAAACTGAGAGACAAAGATTACGTGATCATATTGATAGATGCAGAAAAAGAATTGGAAAAAACCCAACACCCAATTGTGATAAAAACTCTCAGCAGCATGGTAATAGAGAAGCATACCTCAACATCATAAAGGCCATATATGAAAAACCCACAGACAACATCATACTCAATTGGCAAAAACTAAAACCATTTCCCGTGAAAGAACAGGAACAAGACAGTGATGCCAATTTTCACCATTCCTGTTCTACATAGTACAGGAAGTGCTACCATAGTGTTCATGAAGAAATAAAAGTCATCCCAACCGGAAAAGCACATAATAAATGAATTTGGTCATGTATTAGGATACAAAATTAACACCCAAAAATATATGTCTTTAGATACACCAAGAATGAACTCACAAAAAGAGAAACTAAGAAACGAATCCCACTTACCATTGCAGTAAAAGAATTAAGGAAAAAACTCAATGAAGGAAGTAAAATAACTGCACTTGGAAAACGACAGAACATTGAAACGGAGATAATGATATCAACCAATGGACTAATATACCGTGTTGATGGGTTGGTAGAACTAACATCATTAACATGTCCATACTACCCAAAGCAATTTATAGATTCAATGTAATCTCCATTAATATACCAACAGAATATTTCACAGACAAAGAACAAACTCTCCAAAAATTCATATGGAGTAAAAATAGCCTCAGTAATCCAGGGAACAAGAAAAAAATCTGACTTTCGAGAAAATGGTGACCAGCAGAAAGGTAGGGAGGGAGAGAGTGTGAGAGCGCAAGGAAGTGATAGAGGAGTGTGTGGACTCGTGTGGTGTGTGTGTATGAGCTAGGGACAGTTAGATTCTGCAGGTCTTCTAAGGGGCTGCTAAACCGGGCAGTCTTAGGCGGCGGAGTCCTGCTCCCTACGCGGACACTCCTGGGCAGCCAGCACAGGCAAGGTGACCATGCCATCTTGGGAAACAGAGCTGCTTCAGACTAGGATCCTGGCCTCAGCACCACCCAGTCTGATCTCAGACGCATACCAGGACCCTGCAGCCACTGGGGACAGAGACCTGTGATCACAGCTACAGACCTGCGGGCACCAAAAGTTCAGAAATCCCCGCAGCACATCGATCCGTGAGTAACAGAGCCCATCCCCGCTTCCTGCAGGCTTGCAGGCAGAGCCCGAGTAACTAACTAATAGACCCACCCCTTGCCAGGGCCTCAGTGCTCCAGGAACTTTAGCCTGGAAGTGCATGAGCACCTTGGAACTGATCCCGTGTAGGGCCGGCTTCTGAGCCCTGGGCTGGGAGCAATCGCATGAACACTGGGAATTTGTCCGACATATCACAGGCCCAGGGACCCCGATTCTCTGGGCAGGAGGCAGCACCAAGCACCAGTGACTTGACTGTGTTTCTTATCACCTGCGCCAGAGATTCTGATTCCCTGTGCATTCATACTAAGAGTCAGTGACTCCAATTCCTGGTGCAAGGGCACACAGGGACCCTGAATCTCAAGGCAAGGGCATGCGAAGCAAAAGCGACTCTGATACTGAATCTGGGGAACTCTGACTCCTGGCGGACGCTAGGGGGCTCTGGTTTTCAACACGCTTCAGGGGGGTCTCTATTTCAGCATGGTGCAGCCAGGGTCCCTGATTCTAAGGGCGCTTACGAGGCCACATTGAGCGCTGACAACACTGACTCTGAGCGAGCCTGGTTCCCACCAACCCACCACAACCACACATCTTAGTGTCAGAGCTCTTCAGTGACACTAGGGTGGTGTGAGGCTTCCACTGCACACAGTCCAGTCCCACGCAACTCAACGTTTGAACCATCGGGAGATAATCAGAATGAAGAGACGAAACCACACCCAGAGGAAAGACAATGAGGAGTCACCAAGAAAGGACATTAATGAAGTGAAAGCATGCAACATGACAGAAAAGAATTCATAATAATGGATGTACAATTCATTCACCGGATGGATGAGAAAATCAACAACCTATGCAAGAATCAGGAAGAAATGAAAAATGATATAGCTACAATAAAAAACTCCATGGAAAGTTTCAACAGCAGACTAGAAAAGCAGAGGACCGAATTAGTGAATTAGAAGATAAGGCAGAGAAACAAGCTCAATCTGACAGCAACTGGAGAAAAAAATTAAAAAGCAGGAGGAGAGCCTAAGGGAGCTTCGGGACAACTTGAAATGAAGTAACATACGCATAATAGGGCTGCATGAAGAACAAGAAGAGCAGCAAGGATTAGAAAATTTATTTGAAGAAATAATGTCAGAAAACTTCCCAGATATGGGGAAGAAAAAAGTTACACAAGTACAGAGAGTCCCATGCAAGATGAACCCCAAAAGACCCACACCAAGACACGTCATAATAACGATGGCAAATGTACAAGACAAAGACAGAATCTTAAAGGCTGCAGGAGAGAAACAGAGAGTTACCTACAAAGGATCCCCCATCAGATTATCAAATGATTTCTCAACAGAAACACATCAGGCCAGAAAAGAATGGACAGAAATTTACAAAGTGATGCAAAGCAAAGAACTGAATCCAAGAATACTCTATCCAGCAAGGCTATCATTCAAAATTGAAGGGGAAATAAGAAGCTTCACAGACAAAAAAAGGCTAAGGGGGTTTACCACCACCAAGCCAGCAATTCAAGAAATGCTAAAGGGACTGGTGTAAAAAGAAGAAATAAAAATCCCAGAAAGAAAACAGCCACACAAAAAAAATAGAAATGGCTACAAATAATTACCTTTCAAAAATAACTTTAAATGTAAATGGACTAAATGATCCAATGAAAAGACATAGAGTGGCTGAATGGAAAAAAAAAAAAAACATGACCCATATATTTGCTATCTACAAGAGACCCACCTCATTAGAAGGGACTCACACAGACTGAAAGTGAAGGGATGGAAAAATATCTTTCAGGCAAATGGAAATGAAAAAAAAAAATGGTGGGGTAGCAATACTTATATCAGACAAAATAGACCTCAAAGTGAAGGCCATAACAAGAGATAAGGAAGGCCGCTTCATAATACTAAAGGAATCAATACAACACGAAAATATAACCCTGATAAACATATATGCACCGAATGCAGGAGCACCAACATACATAAGAAAACTCCTGGAAGATATCAGGGGAGATATTGACAACAATATAATCATAGTAGGGGACTTTAATACACCACTGACATCACTGGATAAATCAAGCTAGACAAAAACTCAGCAAAGAAACAGCAATCATAAATGACTCACTAGATCAGATGGACTTAATTGACATCTTCAGAACACTTCACCCCAATGCCACAAAACATACGTTCTTCTCAAGTGCTCATGGGACATCTGCAAAAATATTGGGTCACAAACAAAGTCTCCCCAAATTCAAGAAGATTGAAATCATACCAAGCATCTTCTCAGATCACAAGGCCATAATATTAGAAATAAACTACAATAAAAACAACTCAAAATACTCAAACACTTGGAAGCTGTATAGCAGGTTATTAAACATTGATTGAGTTACCAATGAGATCAAAGAAGAAATTTAAAAAATCCTGGAAAATAATGACAATGAAAACACAACAATCCAAAACCTTTGGGACACAATGAAAGCAGTCCTGAGAGGGAAGTTTATAGCTCTACAGGCCTATCTCAAAAAAACAAGAAAAAATGATAGTAAATCATCTAAATCTACAGCTCAAAGAATTAGAAAGAGAGCAACAAGAAAACCACAGAGTGAGCAGAAGGAAGGAGATAATAAAGATTAAAGCAGAAATAAATGACATAGAGACCAAAAATCAATACAGAAAATCAATGAAACAAAGAGCTGGTTCTTTGAAAGGATAAACAAGATTGACAGACCTCTAGACAGGCTCACCAAGAAGCAAAGAGAAAGGACCCAAATCAACAAATTCAGAAATGATAGAGGCAAAAAAAACAACAGATCCCACAGAAATACAAATGATTGTTAAAAAAAATACTATGGACAACTATACTCCAACAAACTAGACAACCTGAAGGAAATGGACATATTCCTAGAAAAATACAACATTCCAAAACTTAATCAGGAAGAATCTAAAAATCTCAATAGGCCAATAACTATGGAAGAAATTGAAGCAGTCATCAAAAAGCTTCCAGCAAACAAAAGCCCAGGACAAGACGGCTTCACAGGGGAGTTTTACCAAACATTCAAGGAACAACTAAAACCTATCCTCCTCAAACTACTACAAAAAATCCAAGAGGAAGGAACACTTCCAAGCCAGCATCACCGTAATACCAAAACCAGATAAAGACAACACAATGAAAGAGAATTACAGGCCAATATCCCTCATGAACAAAGATGCCAAAATCCTCAACAAAATCTTACCAAGCAGATCCAGCAGCACATCAGAAAGATCATACATATAAATTAAGTAGAATTTATCCCAGGGATGCAAGGATGGTACAATATCTGCAAATAAATAAGCGTGATACATCACATAAACAAATTGAAAGAAAAAAACCACAAGGACATAGCAATTGATGAAGAAAAAGCATTTGACAAAATCCAACACCCATTTTTGATAAAAACTCTCAGCAAGGTGGGAATTGAAGGATCATACCTCAACATAATAAAAGCCATATATGACAAACCCACAGCCAACATCATACTCAATGGACAAAAACGAACACCATTTCCCCTAAGAACAGGAACAAGACAGAGATGCCCACTCTCACCACTCCTGTTCGACATAGTATTAGCCATTTCAATTAGACAAGAAGAAATAAAAAGGCATCCAAATTGGAAAAGAAGAAGTAAAACTGTCCTTATTTGCAGATGACATGATATTGTACTTAAAAAACCCTAAAGACTCCATAAATAAACTATTAGACTTAATAAAAGAATTCGGCAATGAAGCAGGATACAAAATTAACGCCAAGAAATCTATGGCATTTCTATACACCAAAGGTGAATGTGCAGAAAGAGAGACTAAAAAAGCAACCCAATTTACCATCGCACTTAAAAAATTAGGCTACCTAGGAATAAACTTAACTAAAGAGGTAAAAGACGTCTTCTTAGAAAACTACAGGACATTGAAAAAAAAGATAGTGGAAGACATAAAGAGATGGAAGAACATACCATGCTCTTGGATTGGTAGAATCAACATCATTAAAATGTCCATACTGCCCAAAGCAATCTATAAATTCAATGCACTTCCCATTAGAATACCAATGGCATATTTCACAGACCTAGAACGTACTCTCCAAAAATTCATCTGGAATAAAAATAGAACCCGAATAGCTGCAGAGATCCTGAGAAAGAACAAAGTAGGTGGGATCTCAATACCACATATCAAGCTGTATTACAAAGCCACTGTTCTCAAAACTGCCTGGAACTGGCACAATAACAGACATATAGATCAATGGAATAGAATAGAGAGCCCAGAAATCAACCCCAAACAACACGGTCAATTAATATTTCACAAAGGAGGAAAGAACATACAATGGAGTCAAGATAGTCTCTTCAATAAATGGTGTTGGGAAAATTGGACAGATATATGCAAGAAAATGAAACTAGACCACCAACTTACACCATACACAAAAATAAACTCAAAATGGATAAAGGACTTAAATATACGATGGGAAACCATACAAATACTAGAAGAATCCAAAGGCAACAAAATCTCAGACATATGCCAAAGCAATTTCTTCACCGATACAGCTTCTAGGGCACTTGAAACTAAAGAGAAAATAAACAAATGGGACTACATCAAAATAAAAAGCTTCTGCACAGCAAAAGAAACCATCAACAAAACAACAAGAAAACCCACTGCCTGGGAAAACATATTTGCCAATATCATATCTGATAAGGGCCTAATCTCCAAAATTTATAGATAACTCATACAACTTAACAAAAGGAAGATAAACAATCCAATCAAAAAATGGGCAAAGGATCTAAATAGACACCTTTCAAAAGAGGACATTCAGAAAGCCAAGAGACATATGAAAACATGCTCAAAGTCACTAATCATCCAAGAGATGCAAATCAAAACAACATTGAGGTGCCATCTCACACCTGTCAGACTGGCTATCATCAACAAATGAACAAACGACAAGTGCTGGAGAGGATGTGGAGAAAAAGGAACACTTGTGCACTGCTGGTGGGAATGCAGACTGGTGCAGCCACTATGGAAGACACTATGGAGTTTCCTCAAAAACCTAAAAATGGAACTCCCATTTGACCCTGTGATCCTACTTCTAAGAATATATCCCAGGAAACCAGAAACACCAATCAGAAAGGACATATGCAGCCCTATGTTCATAGCAGCACAATTCACTATAGCTAATATCTGGAAACAGCATAAGTGCCCATCTGTAGATGAATAGATTAGTAAACTGTGGTACATCTACCAGATGGAATAATATGCTGTTGTAAAAAAGAAGGAACTCTTACCATTTGCAACAGCATTGATGGAACTGGAGAGCATTATGCTAAGTGAAATAAGCCAGTCAATGAAGGAAAAATACCGCATGTTCTCACTCATTTCTGGATAATAAAGACCATTATAAACTTATGAACAAAAATAGATACAGAGGCAGAGCTGCCTCAAACAGACTGTCAAACTGCCGGGAGCCGGTCCATGCTTGCTGTTTCAAGGGACCTGGCATATATGGCATACGGTTCTTAATATGTTTGCTCACCTTCTTGGCGCTGTGTTTTAACCAAGGTCACCTCTCCGAGAAAGGTTGAATCCCCAGGTAGGGATTTTCCCCTGAAGTTAGGGAGGGAATAAAACCCCTCAACTACGTGCCAGGCGGGTAATTAATCACTTTAACTACGAACAATCATGCTTAAGCTACATAATCTTTACTCCCTGGAATGGAGATAAGAAATGCCCTAACCTTTGTAATAGAGATTGATAGGATTGAATCCACTGGTATAAATACAGATGTAACTAGACAGCAAGACACAGAACTTAGGAGACAGAACTTAGAAGACAGGACCAAGAGAGACAGAACCTACACAGAACGTTCTCAAGAGACAGAAGGACTTAGCTGGAGAGAACCTGGCAAAAGATCCTGGACTGAACCTGACTACAGAAATTGCCAAGAGAACCTAACTAGAACCTGGTGACTGGACCTGGCTGGAGAACCTGGACAGAACCTGGCTGGAGAACCTAGCGAGGGAACATGGCTACAGAACCTAGCTGGAGATCCGAAGCAGAACCTCTCTGGAGATCCAGACCAGAACTTGGCTGGAGATCCTGGCTGGAGATCCTGGCTAGGCTGCTGATCAACTGAACGCTGTCTCCGTGTCCTTCCTTCTTCGCCGACTCCGTCCTCACCTTTGGGGACCCCTGGACCTGCTGGGGTTGGACCCCAGCATCTGGCGCCCAACCTGGGGCCCGTAGGTAAGCGCCCCACTCTCGGGATGGATACGACTCCACCGTAGGAAGAGGATGGATAGTCTTCGCCGACTCCGTCCACACCTTTGGGAACCCCTGGAACAGGATTCCCCTAGGTAAGCCCCCCCCCATTGAGAACCCCCACACTCAGGACGGATAGGACTCCACCAGGGTGCTACAGACCCCCCTATAGAGGATAAATAGGGTAAGAAGGTGGATAGTACAGAACTTAGATTGACAAGATGTGCCATACTGAGTCCAAAGAAAGAAGACTCTGTATTGATCTTTAGATTAAGAAGATATGCCACACTGAGTCTAAAGAAAAAAGACTCTGTATTGATCTTTTAACATATATGCTTGCTAGCAGAGGAATTAAGGTTACTCCCAGTCAGACAGAACGTTTTATACAAGAAGTATGTCCATGCTTTTCTGAGGAAGGAAAGGTAAATGTAATGGCATGGGAGAAGGTAGGCCCAAGGAGCCTTATCCTTAACCCCACTGCAGCCTTTCTACCCTGGGAAAGTGCAGGATTGGCAAGCTCTCCCTGGGATGATAGATCAGGACTGAGGTAATAGCGGAAAGCACCAATCCTACTCTTAAAATGGATATAAGAGAGCATTTGCGGTTTTTCTTTTTAATGCTTGCTTTTAAAAAATAAAAAAAAGGGGGAATTTGCCGGGAGCCGGTCCATGCTTGCTGTTTCAAGGGACCTGGCATATATGGCATACGGTTCTTAATATGTTTGCTCACCTTCTTGGCGCTGTGTTTTAACCAAGGTCACCTCTCCGAGAAAGGTTGAATCCCCAGGTAGGGATTTTCCCATGAAGTTAGGGAGGGAATAAAACCCCTCAACTAAGTGCCAGGCGGGTAATTAATCACTTTAACTATGAACAATCATGCTTAAGCTACATAATCTTTACTCCCTGGAATGGAGATAAGAAACGCCCTAACCTTTGTAATAGAGATTGATAGGATTGAATCAACTGGTATAAATACAGATGTAACTAGACAGCAAGACACAGAACTTAGGAGACAGAACTTAGAACAGAATCAAGAAGACAGAACCTACACGGAGCCTAGAGACAGAAGAACTTCGCTGGAGAAAACATGCCAATAGATCCTGGACTGAACCTGACTATAGAACATGGCAAGAGAACCTGACTAGAACCTGGTGACTAAACCTGGCTGGAGATCTGAAGCAGAACCTCTCTGGAGATCCAGACCAGAACTTGGCTGGAGATCCTGGCTAGAGATCCTGGCTAGAGATCCTGGCTAGGCTGCTGATCAACTGAACGCTGTCTCTGTGTCCTTCCTTCTTCGCCGACTCCGTCCACACCTTTGGGGACCCCTGGACCCGCTGGGGTTGGACCCCGGCATCAAACTACAGCAGGAAGGCTGGGGAGAGTGGTAGGGCAGGAGGGGGGTGGGTAAGAGATCAACCAAAGAACTTTTATGCATGCATATAAGCATATACAATGGACATAAGATACTGGGGATTTGGGGAGGCCAGAGGATTGTCAAGGGCGGGGGGGAAAAAGGAGACATATGTAATACTCTTTGTAATACTTTAAGAAATAAAAAAAGAAAAAAAATCTGGAAGGATCACAATACCAAATATCAAGATATATTATAATGCCACCATTCTCAAAACTGCCTGCTACTGGCACTAGAAAAGACATATACATCACTGAAACAGAACAGAGAACCCAGAAGTGGACCCAAGTCATTACGATCTATTGTTAATTTACAAAGGAGGCAAGAGCATACAATGGAGTCAAGACAGTCTCTTCAATAAATGATGAAAATCAGACAGAAATATGCAAGAAAATGTAACCAGACCACCACCTTACACCATACACAAAAATAAACTCAAAGTGGATAAAGGACTTGAACATTAGTTGGGAATCTATATAAAAAAATCTTAGCAGATTGCATAAGCAGCAAAATATCAGACATATGTCTTAGCATATCTTTACTGACACAGTTTCGAAGGCAATGTGCACAAACGGGAAAATAAACAAATGGACTACATCAAAATAAAAATCTTTTGCATGGCAAACTAAATCCTGAACAAAACAACAAGAAAGCCCACTGCATAGGAGAACATATTTGCCAGTGATATCTCTGATAAGTGTTGAATTCCAAAGTTTACAGGGAACTCACACAAATTAACAATAGGAAGATAAACAATCCAATTAAAACATCGGCTAAGGACTTAAATGGACACTTTTTGAAAGGGGACCTACATAAGGCCAAGAGACATAGGAAAAAATGCTCAAAGACCCTAACAGTCCAAGAGATGCAAATCAAAACGAGAGAAGTACCAATCCACACCTGTCAGAATAGATGTCAGAAAAAAATAAAAAATAAAAACCACAAGTGCTGGAGAGGATGCGAAGAAAAAGCAACCCTTGTGCACTGCTGGTGGGAATGCTGACTGCTGCAAAAATTGTGGAAAACAGTATAGAGTTTTCTCCAAAAATTGAAAATGGAGCTCCCATTTGATTAAGTACCCTCCCTTCTATGTATATATATATCCCAAGAAATGAGTAACATTAATCAGGACAGATATATGCAACTGTATGTTCATACCAGCCCAATTTTCAATAGCTAAGATTTGGAAACAGTCTAAGTGCCCATTAGCAGATGCACGGATTATAAAATGGTGGAACACCTATACAATGGAAAACTCTACTGCTATAACAAAGAATGAACTCTTATAATTTGCAACAGCACGGATGGACTTGGAGAACATTATGCTAAGCAAAATAAGCCAGTCACAGAAAGATAAATACCACATTGTCTCACTCATTTGTGGAATATAATGAACAATGTTAACTGATGAGCAACAAGACATCCAGACACAAAGAAGCATCGATCAGACTGTCAAACCTCAGAGTAAGGTGCTGGAGGCAAAGACCAACAGTAGTTAATACATATACATATACATATACATATACATATACATATACATATACATATACATATACATATACATATACATATACATATACATATACATATACATATACATATTCTTATCCTTTCCAATAACAGACAAACATGGTAATTAACCATACCTCTGACATGCTGACCATTGGCTCATCAGGGAAATATACAAATTAACTGCCAACCAAGATGTTGGCTGGCAGCCAGGCAGCTGAAGCGAACAGGAGGCAATCTTGCTCTAGTGAAGGAAGAAGCCAAGGTTCCCCACCTGCCACTGCTGGGCTGTGTGCTTGCACTCTAAGCAACTATGTTGCAATTATAGACACTAAATAAACCCCATGCTTTCAGCCAGCCGGCAGAGCTGGAGTTGCAACAGAGTTTTGATAATAGAGCGCAAAGAAACCCAGATACCTGCTTTCGCAGCCGAGGCCTCAGCACTGGAGCCAAGCCTCAGAGCTAAATTTGGCTCTCAGTTCCAGTGACAGCCATAGAAGGTAAACAAATCCCAAAATAAAAAATGAAAAAAAGAACAGGTTGGGAGCTTCAGTCACCCGCCAGGCTGAAAACAGCCCTCAGCCCCTCACCCAGACTGGCCAGGCACCACAGTGGGGACCCCGACCCTGAAGGGGGTGTGTCCAGGTGCAAACAGCTATCATCCCCTCATCCAGGCTGGCCAGGCACCCAAACGGGAACCCCACCCTGATCCAGGACACCCTTAAGGGCAATCCAGCCAGCCCCCACCCATGCATCAGGCCTCTATCCTACATAGTAAGAGGGTAATATGCCTCCCAGCACTGGGATGAGCAGAGAAGTGAGGCCTCCTGAAACGGGGATCAGTGGAGCCTGCCAGCACCTGGATCAGTGGAGCAGTGAATGCTCACTGCCCCTGTGTCAAGCAGAGCCGCAAGGCCTCCCAGCACCGAGATCAGTGGAGCAGTGAGTTCTAACTGCCCCTGTGTCAAGCGGAGCCGCAAAGCCTCACAGCAAAGGGATCAGAGGAGCAGCAAGGCCTCATTGACCTGTGTCAAGCGGAGCTGCGAGGCCTCCCAGCACTCTGATCAGCAGAGCCGCTAGTCCTCCTGGCCCCTGGAGCAGCCTGAGGGGGGGCAGTGCCCAAACCCCATGATCGCCCTGCAGCTCTGTGTGTGACAGGGTGAGGCACCCCAACCCCCCATAGGCCCTACTCTGTGTGTGACAGGGTGGAGCCACAACCACCTCCTGGGCCCTGCCCTGAGTGTGACAGGGTGCTGCGCTCCAACCCCCTGATCCGAGCTGCTCTGTGTGTGACAGGGGGCAGTGCCCCAACTCCCCTATAGGCCCTATTCAGTGCGTGACAGGGGGGGAGCTCCCAAACACCCTGATTGGCCCTGCTCTGTGTGTGACAGGGTATGGAGCCCCAACCCCCTTGATGGGCCCTACTCTGTATATGACAGTGGGTGGTGCTTCTACCTCCCCATCAACCCTGCTTTGAGTGCTACAGGGGGTGGCACCCCAACCGCCCAATCGGCCTTACCCTGAGCATGATTGGGGGTGGCATCGCAACCTCCCGATCTGCCCTGCCCTGTGCATGACAGTGGGCGGTGTCCCAACTCCCCAATTGGCCCTGCTTTAAGCCCGACCAGGGGTTGCACCTAGAGATCGGGCCTGCCCTCTGCCATATGGGAGCAGGCCTAAGCCAGCAGGTCGTTATCTCCCGAGGGGTCCCAGATTGTGAGAGGGTACAAGTGGGGCTGAGGGACACCCCTGCACCAGTGAACAAATTTTTGTGCACTGGGCCTCTAGTATATATATATATACACACACACACATATACCTACATACATTTATGTATATGCATATGCATACATGTATATGTATATGTATATGTATATGTATATGTATATGTATATGTATATGTATATGTATATGTATATGTATATGTATATGTATATGTATATGTATATGTATATGTATATATATCTCCCATAGAGGGCTAATGAACTTTGATTTTCAGCAGGACTGAAAATCAGCATTATATTACCCTGCTGTTGGCAAAATGGCTGAAGGTAATCTCCTAACCTGATAACCCTTTTAATGTTTAGCAAACTTGACTGCTGATATGCCTGTTTGCTTTGCTAAAGGGCATATATGAGAAACCTAAAGCCAAGTCAATAAAAGCTGATGGGTGCTGGGTTTCAGAGAGCTTCTCCACTAGAAAGAAAGGTCTCTGCCTGGATCCCCCATGTCTTCTAAATTTATATTTGTTGTCTAGTGTATTCATTTTTGTGCATGTCCTTTCCCATATCCTGAATCCTTGCTGCAAAAGGTTGCAGCATTCTGGCGCCCAATGTGGGGCATCTGGAGAAGAAATTTCACCAGAGTGAAAAAGGAAGACATTTCACCAGAAAGCTGAGAAGTGCACTGAAAAGGTGGGGAAAATTCGCTGTGCACAAAGCCCATGCCAGTTTTGGAAATTGTGAAACATAAAGTGTGCGGAACATCTTTTATTTCTTCCAGGCTATAATGAGGAAAAGTTTGAGTATAAAGCAAAAAAATAAATAAATAAATAAAAATAATAATAATAATAATTGTAAACATTTATTTGCATGCTCAAGGATAAAGAAATTAAAATATCAAAAGATACTCTCTTAAATCAGGCTCAAGGAAAAAAGGTAACCTTCTCATCTTAAACTATGTGGGCTCTTGTTCGCACTGCATTATGCCTAATTCGTATTGGGGATCAAAAGTCTGTAATACCTAACCCAGGGTCCTCCACCTTTAGTGTGGAAAGGCTCAGCAGCTAGAAAAAAATGGGGTTAACAGTCATTTTTAAAAAGGACTCTTTAATGCTTTGTCTGAAAATTACCATATTACACCTTGGGACAGGCAGATTTTATCAAAAATAACTTTAGAGTACAGTCAATGCCATGAAGAGCAGAATACGATAAGACCCATGAAAACTACTCTGATTTATGAAGCCTTGTCTCTATGTTATGGGCATTTGTCTGTTGATTATTATCAATCTGTCTTGGTTGTTTATTGTTAGTCTATCAAGCATGCCTTCAATTTAATTTAATAAGAAAAGAAACAGTAGATGGACAGGCCATTATTAATATCTAAAACACCTCCCAACCCATTAATTACTAGTCTTTTGGTGATCCCGTAAAATGTATGCCCACTCTCAAGAGTGTTATTAAAAGCCTCATTTTATTTCCCAGACCGTCATTTGAAATTTGGATAGATGAGACATTCCTCACAATTTAAGGGATATCTCTGGTGTTTCTGTACCCGTGAAGAGAAAAACACTAGCTTAAGGGAAGTCGCATCCCACCCGATTTTGGGTGGCCTCTTGGACTGACCCCTATCTCCTCACAGATGCTATAGTACAAACCCAAGACTGTTTTTCTTTATAAGATGGGGAAAATGACACAAGGAAAATATGCAGGCTGTGTTTAGGCAATAAGAATAGTGTTTCCATAATAAGGGGCAGTTCTTAAATAATAATGGACCATATTCCAAGGTTAACATTAAAGCCAATGAAAGCCAGTAAGTTTTCTCTGCTGCAAAATTTGCCAAAGTAAAACGCCTTAGATGGTGATAACTGGCTTTGGAATCTCAAAATTGTTAAAAGTTAAATAGATAGATATAACTAATATGAAGGCTTTGTGGCAAAGCTTTTCAGTAGTAATGATAAATTAATATATTGATGGTGAGGGTGCAGTCACTGAGGAGAGGCTGATTGCACTCTCTGTTGGAGGAAAGGACCAGTGGATCTTCTCCCTGTAAAAGCAGAGAACCTGGCAGAGCAACCTTATATCTAACCTCTGAAGGAAAAATGTGGTGGTTTTAAAATTCAAATGCCTACAGGCCTTCTTCCCTTCTCCCCCTACTTCTTTGGCAACCTCATATGTGTAAACATACACTTCTAAAGTTTTGGTAACTTAAAAATTTGGAGTTGGTTACATTAAGGAATAAAACTTAATAAATCTCTAAATGTTTTGAAATAACAAACTACTGAAATATTAATTTGAGTTTGCCTAGAATGAAAAAATGAAGGACAGATTTGAATGTATTAATTAAATAAGACTTTGTTAATTTTATTGGAAATATATCCTTAAAAATGTGAAGGTATTACTAATCTAAGAAATGCTAAGTATTTAACTTGCCACCTAAAGTTTAAGGCTTCCAAGAGATAAAAGTTCAAATTACATTGGGAGAAATTATATGGTTGTAATGATAAAATGCATAAAGTATAGAAATTCATTATCAAGAAAAATAATTCCTGTGATTTCTCTGGAAAAAAATAGTAGTACAAAATATATTGTAGTACTTATGTGTACCATGTGTGGTAAAATTTCATCCTAGGATATAATATTTAATTGGATTGATTAAAAAAGAGGAATAATTCTTTGGTCTGAACCAAATTTTTAATATAAAAACCAGTTTAAATTTAATTGATTTTTTTTAGAATTCTTACAACAAATGTATAATGTAATGTTTGGGTTACACATATTTGTGATAGTCTTTCCATGTTAAATTTCAAGACTTTAACCAAGAAATAGCTTTGAAACTTTCCAAGTGTCCTGGAATAATTCAAGGGTTTACTCTTCTTAAAAGAAATATTTTGGAAAAGAAATATTTTTAAACCAAATTACGCCGATCTTATATTCTTGAAATCACTTGAAGCTTCATCAAAAATTAATAACTGTGTTCTCTTTACATACACATATTTTAAATGTTATAAAAGTATCAACTTCTAAGGGAGGGCAGGACAAAGTTGCTGAATACTTCTTAAGCAACATCGGATTATTCAGCAGCAGAATTTTAACATGGGAGCCCTGACAGCCTGATCTTTAGATAGGCCAGGGGGTAGTGCAACACCTGGACTTCATAGATCAAATGTATAAGTTTACTAACTTTGCTTTCTCAATAAAGATACATACTTTAGTCACTTAACAAATTAACTTTTTACCATATAATCAAGGTATCATATAAACTCAGTTATACGAGAAGCAGATATTTGATTAGCAATTGGTTCTAACACAGTCCAGAGTAAAATATCTATACCTATGCAAATGAGCACTAGCCAAAAGAATGCTGTTCAAAAGTAAATTTTAAGCTTAATAAAAAGGAGAATTTTTTAAATCTCTTCTGCTACTATCTACAAGGTAAACAAAGAGTTATTATTCAAACATTAAATCTCACCACTAGTAAGAAACCATAAAAAAAGAGAGTTACTTTTACTTAATCTGAATGCACTGCACTATTGGCCAGCATACCTCTCTCTTATAGGTATTTCTGAAAAGGAACCAAGTTTGTAGCTCTATTTAAAAGAAAGAAAATGGCTTTTAAAAGAAACTCCCTAATTGTGGCCTAGAAATTACTCTGGAAGAAAAAACAGAAGGAGATTCCCTTCAAATATCTAGAAAACTGTAATTAAAAATAAATGTATTAGGCCTCAGAAAGAAAAGTAAACAATTTGCATTTTGCCTCCTTAAAGAAAGCTTATGTAAATATACTCAAAGACTGATAGCAGAAACCCTATTAGTGTCATTTATTGTCCCCACCCAATGACAAAGGAAGTTAGGAAAGAAGCCTTATGTTAGACTGATTTAAATTAGCAAATGAAAATAAAAGAATATTCAGGGGAACTTAGTTGTAATAGGCAGAATCCTATTCCTGGAGCAGTCACTGTTTTTACTGATAGTTCATCTCATGGTAAAGCTGCTGATAATGCAATGAATTCAGACCAAGTCATTCAGACCAGTCATACTTCTGTGCAAAGAATCGAATTAGAAACGATCAACGCCGACTTGCAGGATTTCCGAAAGCCTCTTCATATTATCTCTGTTCTGCTTATGCTGGCAGCCTGGTAAACAGAACTGCAACTACTCAATTTAAATGGCTGTGACCTATGCCTATCTATACTATTTGAATAAGTCCTCGTCCTTTAACGAAAAGAAATGAATATGCCTATCAATTAGTTATTTTAAAGAAACAGGTCAGGGGAATCTCATCAACTTTTACATTAGTCTGCCAAAATATTGTACAGCAGACAAAACAGATTATCAAGAAATGTCCCCCTTGCATGTTATATCTGCTACAAGGGCCTCTAAATCCCAACTTGAAAAACAAAAGCGGGGGAATAGTGAAACCTCCTATAAGTAGACTACACAAAGCCTTAATTACTTTTAATTTTTCCCTTGTAATGCGAAAGACACTAGTGAAAGAGTAAGCTAAAGGAAAATGTTCTGGTTAAATGGAAAGATACTGAGTCTGGTTTATACAAGGGTCCCTTTATTAACCTTTGGTTGAGGATATACTTGTGTCTTTCCAGAAAACTTCTCCAATTCCTGCAACATGAATCTGAGAGAGGAACTGACCAGACTACTGCAACCACAGATAGCAGTGGTCCCAAGCAAAACGCTAAGGAGTCAGAGGAAAACATCCAGAGATGGGGGATGGTGAAGACAGCTTGCCATGCTAGCACTCATCAGCTGTGCATTGGTGCAGGTTGCCCATGACAAAGCCAAAAAAGGTCAGACATGCATTGTCATTTCTCACCATTTGTCCACCATCCAGAACTCAAACATCATTGCTGTCATGTCACTAGCTAACAGTGACTGGGAAAGGGATCCATAAAAATCTAATGGCTCCAAACGAAGCCTACTATGAATGAATTCCTTAAATACCTGACAATAATATTTAGAAGGACATGAAAGAACTCAATCTTTGTCGTCGAATCTCCCTATATTTCCTTTTTAGAATAACCACTAGTGTCTTTCTTTCTTGTTCTTCTATGTTTGCTTCCAGTCTGAAGATGCAGAATGAAGTCCTAAAAGGATCTGAGCCCAGCTAATGGCATACAACTTTCTAAATTAATTCTGAGAGCAAAAAGGGGGAAATTTTGGAGGAAAGACCAACAGTAGTGAACATATCAATGAGAGAAGTCCCACAGAAGGCGAATGGACTTTGATATTCAGCACGGCTGAAAATCAGCATTTTGTTACCCTGCTGTTCGCAAAATGGCTGAAAGCAACCTCCTACTATGATAATACTTTTATTGTTTACCAAACTTTACCATCAATATGCCTGTTTGTTTTGCTAAAGGGCAAATGTGTATTCAAGTAAATAAAAGCTGATGGGTCCTGGGTTTCAGAGAGCCTCTTTACTAGAGAGAAATATCTTCACCTGGCTCCCCATGCCTTCTAAATTTGTAATTGTTTTCTAGTGTATTCATTTAAGTTCATCCACTTTTCTAGATCCTGAATCTTTGCTGCAAATGGTTGCTGCAGGGAAGGTAGGGGAAGGTGGGGTTAGGGGGAGAGATAAACCAAAGGACTTATAGGCATGCATATAAGCCTGACTAATGGACACAGACACCAGTGGGGGTGTTGACATGAGTAGGAGGTAGGGGGGACGAATGGGGGATAACGACACATATGTAATACCTTAATCAATAAAGAAAAAAAAAGCCCTAGCTGGTTAGGCACTGTGGATGGATTATTGGTCTCCAGACTGAAGGTTCCAGGTTTGATTCCGGCCAAAGACACATGCCTGGATTGTGGGCTTGGTCCCCAGTGTGAGGCGTGCAGGTGGCAGAGGATCAATGATTCTCACTCATCATTGATGTTGCTATCTCTCTCTCCCTCTCCCTTTCTCACTGAAATCAATAAAAAATATTTCAAAAAATAAAAAAAGAAAGAGATGAATGAAATAGAGCCAGAGTAAAAAAAAAAAATGTTTTAGAATACAATAGAAGGAATCCTATTATTTTCATATATTTAATAATTCCTACAACTTTTGTGATAAAATAGGTTTGCACTGTTTTGGTAATATTATATTTAATTTTTTTTCTTAACATATTAATTTTTATTGCATGTAACACTATATTATAAAAGTCTAATATGCAAATTGTCCCTTCAAACAGGAGTTTGACCAGGAGATCAACCTTGGGGTGGGACTGTGTAGCTGTTGTCCCGGCTGCACCCTCCAGTCAGCCCCACACTGTTCTGTCTGTCCCCCCACCCCCTGCAATGACCGAGGACCCGCCAGCCAGTAAGCTTCCCACAGCCCCTTCCCCTAGCCTTCATATTCCCCCATCTGATCCCCCACTCGATCGGGGTTGGGCCAGCCAGCCAAAAACCTGCATCCCCTTCCCCTGGCCAACCGGCGATTGGGGTGTGCACTCCAGACACCACACATGCACGAATTTGTACACTGGGTCTCCAGTATTATTATATTTAAAATAGTTTTTCTTGGAATATTAATGCTTATTGCATGTACAATTATTACATTTAAAATAGTTTTTCTGGAAATATTAACATTTATTGAATGTACCACTTTGATACTAAAATCATTTTTCTTAAAATATTAAAAAAGTAAATATAAAAAAGAGGAACACTGTATCAACATGGATTAAAAGGAATGCATTCCTCACTCTGGTGTTATCTACTTATTACCTCACTCATTATAAGCTGAAGAATTATTTCCGAACAATGAAATAATAAGATAGTGTTCAGTACAGATGCCCATCCACTACTCACTTTCCACTTGGCTTTTTGAAATTAAAGTGCAGCATTCCTCTTAAAACAGCTCATTACTCTAATCCATGAGAGGCTGTACCATGTACCTTGACTTCACATCTCAGTAGTGCTTTGCCTTGGAACAGAATGGGCAGGTTTGTAGATGGAGGATCCCAACTTCTTGAAGATGGGGCCCTTTTCAGTGGAAGGAAACCCATCCATGGAGCCACTGCTGTGAAGATTAATTGTATGTCTACCATCCTCTGTGTTATAAATAACATCATTCTACTTGAGTAGGGTCAACATTTTTTAAATCGTCAAGTCTGGTTATTGTGTATAAATCTTTCCTAAACAGGATCATGGTCATAAGCATGCTGGTTAGCCCAAAATGATAAAATACTATCTTTACATGTCTTCAGTACAGTGCTCAGAGTTATTGAAAATCAGTTTGGATAACTGAGAAAAAACTGAAGCAGCATTAGATATACTTGCCAAAAAACAAAACAAAAAAAACACACACACACACACAAACACACACACACGCATATCGGAATTTGAATGCAGGGAATCCAGATATGGTAAGTGAAAGAAGTTTAACATACAAAAAAAGAGTCTCAACTAGTCTTCAAATTAGTTTCATCTTAATAAAATCTTTTAAAACGTGTAATGTCATAGATAAAAATTAAAATATACAGTGAAAACATGATGCATCACAAAAAAAGTGTTATTCAATGAATGTTATCATATAATGCCTACAGTTCATTTATAAAATAATTCTTTGATCAGAATACTATACTCTATTTTAATAGAATTTAAGGAAACATGTTAAATAATATATAATTAAAAATCACTGTTTTCCTTTTTATTTATTTATTTATTTATTTATTTATTTATTTATTTATTTAATTGCTTAAAGTATTACAAAGGGTATTACGTATGTGTCCTTTTTTTCCCACGGCCCTTGACAAGCCCGTGGCCTCCCCTAACCCCCAGTGTCTTATGTCCATTGGTTATGCTTATATGCATGCATACAAGTCCTTCGGATGATCTCTTACCCCCCTCCCTCCTGCCCCCAACCCTCCCCGGCCTTCCCGCTGCAGTTTGACAATCTGTTTGAGGCAGCTCTGCCTCTTTATCTATTATTGTTTAAAAGTTTTTAATGGTCTCTATTATCCATGAATGAGTGAGATCATGTGGTATTTTTCCTTCATTGACTGGCTTATTTCACTTAGCATAATGCTCTCCAGTTCCATCCATGACGTTGCAAATGGTAAGAGTTCCTTCTTTTTTACAACAGCATAGTATTCCATCGTATAGATGTACCACAGTTTTCTAATCCATTCATCTACTGATGGGCACTTAGGCTGTTTCCAGGTCCTAGCTATGGTGAATTGTGCTGCTATGAACATAGGGCTGCATATATCCTTTCTGATTGGTGTTTCTGGTTTCTTGGGATATATTCCTAGAAGTGGGATCACAGGGTCAAATGGGAGTTCCATTTTTTGTTTTTTGAGGAAACTCCATACTGTCTTCCATAGTGGCAGCACCAGTCTGCATTCCCACCAGCAGTGCACGAGTATTCCTTTTTCTCCACATCCTCTCCAGCACTTGTCATTTGTTGATTTGTTGATGATAGCCAATATGACAGGTGTGAGATGGTACCTCATTGTTGTTTTGATTTGCATCTCTCGGATGATTAGTGACTTTCAGCATGTTTTCATATGTCTCTTGGCTTTCTGAATGTCTTCTTTTGAAAGGTGTCTATTTAGATCCTTTGCCCATTTTTTGATTGGATTGTTTATCTTCCTTTTGTTAAGTTGTATGAGTTATCTATAAATTTTGGAGATTAGGCCCTTATCAGATATGATATTGGCAAATATGTTTTCCCAGGCAGTGGGTTTTCTTGTTGTTTTGTTGATGGTTTCTTTTGCTGTGCAGAAGCTTTTTATTTTGATGTAGTCCCATTTGTTTATTTTCTCTTTAGTTTAAAGTGCCATAGGAGCTGTATCAGTGAAGAAATTGCTTCGGCATATGTCTGAGATTTTGTTGCCTTTGGATTCCTCTAGAATTTTTATGGTTTCCTGTCATATATTTAAGTCCTTTATCTATTTTGAGTTTATTTTGTGTATGGTGTAAGTTGGTGGTCTAGTTTCATTTTCTTGCATATTTCTGTCCAATTTTCCTAACACCATTTATTAAAGAGACTATCTTGGCTCCATTGTATGTTCTTGCCTCCTTTGTCAAACATTATTTGAGCATATTTGTTCTGGCCTATTTCTGGGCTCTCTATTCTATTCCATTGATCTATATGTCTGTTCTTGTGCCAGTTCCATGCAGTTTTGAGAACAGTGGCTTTGTAATACAGCTTGATATCTGGTAGTGAGATCCCACCTACTTTGTTCTTTCTCAGGATTGCTGCAGCTATTTGGGGTCTTTTTTTATTCCAGATGAATTTTTTGAGAGTTCTTTCTAGATCTGTGACGTATGCTGTTGGTATTTTAATGGGAAGTGCTTTGAATTTATAGATTGCACGAGTGTTTCTTTTTCTCCACATCCTCCACAGCACTTGTCGTTTGTGGATTTGTTGATGATAGCCATTCTGACAGGTGTGAGATGGTACCTCATTGTTGTTTTCGTATCATGGTACCATGGTAGTATGGACATTTTAATGATGTTGATTCTACCAATCCATGAACACGGTATGTTCTACCATCTGTTTATATCTTCCTCTATCTCTTTTTTCAACGTCCTGTAGTTTACTTAGTAGAGGTCTTTTACCTCTTTAGTTAAGTTTATTCCTAGGTAGCTTAATCTTTTTGGTGCATGGTAAATGGGATTGTTTTTATAATCTCTCTTTCTGAAAGTTCACTATTGGTATATAGAAATGCCTCAGATTTCTTGGGGTTAATTTTGTATCCTACTACATTGCCAAATTCATGTATTAAGTCTAGTAGTTTTTTTAATGGATTCTCTAGGGTTTTGTATGTCTAATATCGTGTCGCCTGCAAATAAGGACAGTTTTACTTCCTCTTTTCCAATTTGGATGCCTTTTATTTCTTCTTCTCACTATAAACTTCCCTCTCATGACTGCTTTCATTGTGTCTCATAGGATTTGGATTTTTGTGTTTTCATTGTCATTAGTTTCCAGAATGTTTTTAATTTCTTCGTTGATCTCATTGTTAACCAAATCAATATTTAATAAAATTCTATTCAGCTTCCAGTGTTTGAGTATTTTGAGTTGTTTTTATTGTAGTTTATTTCTAATATTATGCCATCGTGGTCTGAAAAGATGCTTTTTATGATTTCAATCTTCTTGAATTTGGGGATACTTTGCTTGTGACCCAATATGTGGTCTATTTTTGAATCTGTCCCATGAGCACTTGAGTAGAATGTATATTCCACAGCTTTGCTGTGAAGTGTTCTGAAGATGTCAATTAAGTCCATATGATCTAGTGAGTCATTTAGGATTGCTATTTCTCTTCTGATTATTTGTCTAGAGGACTTATCTAGTGATGTCAGTGGTGTATTAAAGTCCCCTACTATGATTATATTGTTGTCGATCTCTCCTTTGATATCTTCCAGGAGTTTTTTTATATATTTGGGTGCTCCTGCATTGGGTGCATATATGTTTACCAGGGTTATATTTTCTTGTTGTATTGATTCCTTTAGTATTATGAAGTGGCCTTCCTTATCTCTTGTTATGGCCTTCACTTTGAGGTCAATTTTGTCCGATATAAATATTGCTACCCCAGCTTTCTTTTCCTTTCCATTTGCCTGAAAGATATTTTTCCATCCCTTCGCTTTCAGTCTGTGTGAGTCCCTTCTTCTGAGGTGGGTCTCTAGTAGACAGCTGATGTTTGGTCATGTTTTTTTTTATCCATTCAGGCACTCAATGTCTTTTTGTTCGAGCATTTATTCTGTTTACATTTAAAGTTATTATTGAAAGGTGCTTGTTTGTAGCCATTTCTATTTTTGTGTGTGGCTGTTTTCTTTCTGACTTTTTTTTCCTTCTTTTCAAACCAGTCCCTTTAACATTTCTTGCATTGGTGGCTTGGTGCTGATAAACTCCCTTTGCATTATTTTTTTTATTTTTTGTCTCTGAAGCTTCTTATTTCCCCTTCAATTTTGATTGATAGCCTTGCTCGATAGAGTGTTCTTGGATTCAGTCCTTTGCTTTGCATCACTTTGTAAATTTCTGTCCATTCTTTTCTGGCCGGATGTGTTTCTATTGAGAAATCATTTGATAATCTAATGGGAGATCCCTTGCATGTAACTTTCCATCCCTCGCTTGCAGCCTGTAAGATTCTCTCTTTGTCCTGAACATTTGCCATGGTAATTATGATGTGTCTTGGTGTGGGTCTTTTCGGGTTCACCTTGTTTGTGACTCTCTGTGCTTGTGTGATTTTTTCTACCCCACCTCAGGAAAGTTTTCTGATATTATTTCTTCCAATAGGTTTTCTAATCCTTGTTCTTCTTTCTGTTGTTCTGGAACCCCTATTATTTGCATGTTGTTTCATTTCATGTTGTCCCAAATCTCCCTTAGGCTCTCATCCTGTCTTTTAATATTTTCTCCAATTGCAGTTCAGTTTGGGCGTGTTATGCTTCCTTGTCTTATAATTCACTAATTTGGTCCTCCACTTCTCCTAGTCTACTGTTGATACTTTCAATGGTGGTTTTTTATTGCAGCTATATCACTCTTCATTTCATCTTGGGTCTTACATAATTTATTGATATTTTCATCTGTCTCTTCTAGCGTTTTGTATATGTTATTGATTTTTTCATCTGTTTCTGTTTGCTTCTTGCATAAGTTGTTGATTTTTTTTCTCCATCTGGTTTATGCACTCTAGGACCCTTATTTTGAATTCTTTTTCTCTCATGTTGCATGCCTCTGTATCACTTAGCTGATTTTCTGGTGAGTCCTCCTTTTCTTTCCTTTGGGGTTTCTTTGTCTACCCATGTTTGATCTCACTGTCATATCTAGACATTGAGTCGTTCAATGGATGCTCCCTGCATGGCAGTGGCTCCTTGTGTTGTTGTTGCTCTACGGGCGGTTGCAGTAGCAGCTTCTCCTCCGTTGGCAGCAGCTCCTCTGGTGGGTGCTGTTCACAGCTGTGGTGGCTCTTCTGGCTGGTGGGGGGAGGCTTCCCGTACAGCTGCTGCTCCTCAGACAGAGGGTGTGGTGCTCAGGAGGCTGCTGTTTCTCAGATCTACTGCGTTGATTTAAAGGCACAAAATACAACACAACAAGGCACCACATAGCAGGCACTGAACATAAATATATTCACGATAGTAATAACCCCAAATAAAGGTGACCACCCAAATTATGAGAATTAGGGTATAAGGAAGAAAGAAAACAATAAAGAGAAAAAATAAAAGAAAAGAAAAGTAGCAAAATAAAGGAGTGCAAAAATGATATTGGGAAAAGGAGGGGGGGAAAGAGAAAAAAAAGAGCAAAAAGAAAGAATGAAGTAGAAGAGGGTATGAAACTATTTATATGTGGAGAAAACTCCTATAGAACCACCATTAATCCCCCAAAATTCCTGCAACAGCTCCCTGGAGATGAATGCAAACTAGAAACAACAAACAATATCAAGAGAGGGATGGGAAAACAGAAGCACAAAAATAATCAGGGGGCGGGGGGCCGGGGGGGGGGTGTAGGGAGGAGAAAAACCAGCAGAAAAAAAAATAAAAAGAAAAAGCAAAAAAGCCTCACAACGAGTCCTAAAAATCACACACGTACACACAGACACACAAAAAAACAAATAAACAAACAACAGAAAAACCCAATATACTCAACAATCAAGCAAACAGCAACAAAACAGTAGAAAGATAAAAGAAGAAAAAAAAATTGGATAGTGAAGAAAGATAAGGGATATGTGTATAAGGATTTAGAGCAGTGGATTGGAAATAGGATATATAAGTAGGGTGAAATTTTGACAGGAGGTAAACAGAAGGAATAGGGGAAATCTAAAGCAGGAATAGGGTAAGAGAAACAGGACAACAAAAGGGGAAAAGTGAGGGAGAGGGCTTTATCATAAAAGTAAAATTGAGGTAGGGGAAATTGATGTTAAAGGAACAATGAAAATAGAATGGAGAACACTAATCCCAAAATAAAATGAAGACAAATTAAAATGGCACTTTAAAAATGATAAAATGGTAGCAGTAATAATACTGGTTAAAAATAAAAATGTAATAATTAAAAGGGTAAAATCAGATGTTGGAAAAATAAGAAAAAAAATTGGTTTCTTAGTTAAAAGATGAAAAAGAAAAAAAAATTGCAGTAGTGAAGGTCCTTCGGTTATTCTACTCATCAGTCTGGCTCGCCTTGGTCCTGCCAGATATTCAGGAGAGTGTTGAATTTCCTGGCGATACACTGTTCCTCTGTGTTGTAAACCACAATCCTGATTTTAAAGCAGGCCGTATTAGTGTCCCAGACTGCCTTAAGTTGTGTTTAGCTAAGAGTCAGTTTGTGGCTCAGCCTCTGGGAGGCAGTGTTTTTGGGTTGGCCTCTGAGGCTATATGGCTTTTCTTTCCAGTAGCAAGGGTTTATTTTCTCTATTGCACTTAAAACTGGTTTGGGGAGGTCAACTGTCCAGAGCTGGTTCTTTAATCATTACCCTGCTCTGTGTTATTGCTGGGATTGAAAATCCCTCTATAGGCCAGACCCTGTTAACTCCCAGGAACTGATCAGATTATTTTAACCCTTGATCTCCTTCAGGGTGGAATCTGGGTGTGGGTGTGGTCCTTACCTGGGGGCTAGGTAGAGGAGTCCCACCATCCGGAAAGAATGACTGCCCTGATCCTGGGTCCAGGGGTGTTTCAGCACACAATTCGCTGCCACCTCTCCCGGCCCTCCCTCTATCCTCAGCCTCTCCCCAAATTCCTCTGGTTGGCACCTTCTCCTTCTCTTCAGCACAGGTGAGTGTCTGTATCCGAAATGCCTTATGAACAGGATTCAGTGAAAACAAACAAACAATTGCAAGCCACGGAAATGGGGAGGGCTGAGTTTCTGTAAGCTCTTCTCTTACCAGCACTGCATGCTCTGGTCAGCTCTTCAGGCTACCCCCTTTAGGCTCAGTCCTCTGTGATCACAGAACCCAGATGTCAAATCCCCCTGTGCCAGGAATCCCTCGGATCTCCTTTCCCCAGTCAGGGGCTGTGCCTGTCTCACGGGACTCGCCTGTCTGCCATGTGGTATCCCTTTGAACCTCTGGGCTCAGAGTTGTGGCAAACTTTCCTTCCCTGATCCCTGTTTTCTTTTCTTTCTTTTTTTTTTTTACCTTTCTAGGGGAGTTCTTCCCTTCCTGGCTGCAAACCATCTCACCAGCTGAGTAATTTCATCAATTTGGGGTGGGTGTTATTAGTTTCAGCTGCTTACTCCATTTGCTCCAGGACACAACCTGGGACGTGTCTGCCTATATCGCCACCATCTTCGGAATCCATTCTTATAGCTGTTTAATACTTCACTGTATGAAAGCATTTTTTTTTTCATTTTTAAATAGAAAATAGGCTTATCTTCCAATTTTGTAATTTGTATTGTGAAAGAAGAACTATGAGCATCCTCATATGTGGCCAAATATGAACTGGCAAACTCTTCTCAGTATCACCTCGGTGGGAAAAAGAGGTACATCTACCTTCATCTTGCACAAACTCTGCAATAACACTTTAGGAAATTTCCCATGAAATGTCACAACCTAATTATCACAAATGAACACTAAATATTTGAAATTGGGAAAACTGGTTAATATGAAACCAACTTTTCCTGCTACAGATATATTGAAATGAATATACCTTCCTTTCATAGGCAGTAAAATAAGTAAATAGATAAATTAATTACAAGGCAACTTCCCTGAAAATAGCTCATCAACATTTTCATTCATGTTTCATATTCCTTATATACAAGAAAGAAAGAAAGATCAATAAACGTGGTGAATCATTTGTTTTTAGCCTTTTCCGGAGTCAGAGACCCCTTGGTGAATCTATTGAATACTATAGACATTTCCCGTATGTAGTTTCCAAATGAAAGTTCTCTACAGCAAACATAGGTACAAGATCCTCTTATCAAAATAATAATAGAGATTATTATTTTACACAGTACAGGGTTGCACATTCCTATACTCAAATCTAGTATTTCAAATCCAATTCTAAATAATGAAGTGTGTGTCCTTTAAGTTTACATAGTTAGACTAACTTTTATTACAGTGGGTATTTTCCAAGGTGAACTGATGTCCTTTTTTCAGACAAAAGAAGTGTACTTTCAGAATAAATTATTAGTAGTTCAATAAGTATGAATCTTCACTTTAAACCTACATAGCTTCTTGTTCCTAAAGTGTAACATTCTAACATAAAATCAATAGAATTGAGTTCTTCAGAGAACTGTTGAAGTGACTAGAGGCAAACAGTAATTCTAAAATAGACTGAATTTAGCTTGAGGTTTAAATTCTATCACTGTAAGTCATTATGAGTTTTTTTACACATTACATATTTCATTCATTATTATAAGTGCTATGCCTCTTTAGCAATTACAAATCATATTGACCATCTGTATACATTCTCAATCTAATGAATGGTATCATTTCTTTTGCCTTGAAAATTATGAATGAAATTGAGGTGTATCTCTTCATTGAATGTCACTGTTTTCACATAAGTAATGGTTTCATGCTCATATCTTTTATTTTTTAATTTTTTTAAAACCATTTGAGTTACTGACAGTTTCTGCACTCTTTATTGAATTTATAGGAGTTAATATGATCACATAGGCTTCATGTACAGAAGTCTATGATACCTTATTTGCATATTGCATTATGTGTTTACCTAAGTCAGATCTCCTACTATCCCTAGATTTTGAAACATTACCTAAGTTATTTCCACCTGAGGGATATCCTTTTGCTTCTCTTACTTCCTCCTCTTTCACTTCTCAGACTTCTTATATCACCTCTATTTCTTTATGGAAGTGGTGTCCTCTGTCCACCCCCACTTTGAAAAGATGGTGTCTTGGTGTAGTCTACTTTAATTGTTTTTCCACCCACAGACTAAAATGAGAACGCATAATATCAACACTACATAACATTTAACCTGAACAAATGAACAACTGTTTGAAACCTACTTATTATTGCAACTAAAATCAAGATCTACCTCAAATTCTTCTCCCAAACAAAGCATCTCCTTCAAAAATGATAGAATCCTTTTTCATGGTAAGTTTATGAAACACTTCATTATTGACAATATTCCATTGAAGTATTCAACACAGAACCATATATGTTGGTTAATAAAAGTCCTCCAAAGACCTTTAGTAATAAGGACTAAATTGTCTCACATTCCAGGAAAAAAACATACATTCCATTCTTGTCTTTTAATAGGCTTATTCTTGGTTTTCTGGAGAGAGAAAGGGAGAGGGATAGAGAGATGGAAACATAGATAAAAGAGAAATATATTGATCAGCGGCTTCCTTAAATGTCTCATACTGGTGGACCAGCCAGCACCCTAGGCATGTGTCCTGACCAGGAATAGATGATGAGACATCTTGGTTCACAATTCTATGCTCCACCATTGAGCAATACTGACTTGGTAATGTGGATTACTTTTTAGAATGTGTCTGTTACTCCATTTTTGTTTTGACAAAATCTATTTCATTTTTTCCAGGGTACATGTCTTACATAAACTATTTTTTAAAACAAAAATCATTCATTCAAAATGATTAGGTACTTTATTCCTCCTCTACCAACTCTCAGATTTCTTACTTTTATTATTTCTATAGTTAAAATGACAGAAAAAATGTCCAGTATGACTGCAACTCTGTATTTACATAGTTCTGATTTGTTTCTTCATTCTATTTCTAATAGGCTTCTTGCACAATCTTTAGTATTTTTATGTTATACACTGTTTTGTTAAATATGGTTCTAAGAAAACAAGCCATCTTGAAGGAGAGAGCTGCTATGACTAGGAACCCAGCCTCACCTCCACCCAGATGAGCCTCAGACATCACCTGAGATCCTAGAGCCACTCTGGCAAAAAACCATTTATGTCAACAGCAGACCCATGGACACCAGGACTCCAACCCCCAACCACCTCCACTACCTCCTGTGAGTCTTGGAGTGCACAATTGAATTGCCGATCCACTCTGTGTGGCCACTCGCACCCTGGCACCTGGGTTCTGCAATGATAGGTAAAATGGTGATACAAACAAACAAACCCCAAAGGAGAGAAAAGGAGGAATTGCCGAGAAGGGAAACTCAACTAAATGGAGGCATACAATATGTTCGAAAAAGAATTCAGAATAAGGGTCATAAAGTTCATACACCAGATGCCTGGGAAATCCACAACTTATGTAAGAATCAAGCAAAAATGAAAAAATTGATAATAGCTACAATAAAAAAATACAATGGAAGGTTTCAGTAGTAGACTAGAAGTAGCAAAGGATTGAATCCGCGATTTAGGAGACAGGGAAGTGTAACACACCCTGAACAACACAATCTGAACAGCAATTAGAGAGAAAAATTAGAAAGCAGTTGGATATCCTAAGGAAAATTGGGGACAACATGAAACAAAATAACATGTGTATATTAAGGGGGTCAGAAGGACAAGATGAGGAACAAGGATTAGGAAACCTATCAGAAGAAATAATCACAAAACCTTCCTCATCTTGGGAAGAAAAAGTCACACAAGCACGGACAGTCCCAAACAAGATGAACCCAATAAGACCTATACCAAGACACATTGTAATTATAATGGCAAACAATAACGACACAAACAGAACCTTAAAGGTTGCAAGAGAGAGACAGAAAGTTACCTACAAAGGCCCTCCTGTTAGATGATCAAATGATTTTTAACAGAAACACATCAGGCAGGAAGGGAATGAAAGGAAATATACAAAGTGATGCAAAAAAAGGGACCACATCCAAGAATACTTATCCAGCAAGGCTATCATTCAAAACTGTAGAGGAATTCAGTGTCTTCACAGAAAAAAAAATCTAAGGGGAGCGTTTCACTACTAAACCATCAATGCAAGAAATGCTAAAGGGACTGTTGTAAAAAGAAGGAATAGAAGAGACAGAAGAAACCCAGGCATAAAGAAAAAAGTAGCAACAAATCAGTACCTATCAAAATAACCTTAAACCTAAATGGACTAAACACTCCATTCAAAAGATATAAAATGGCTAAAATTATAACAAAACAAGACCCATATGTATGTAGTCTATGAGAAACCCACCTCATAATAAGGGACTCACACAGACTGAAAGTGGAAGGAGAGAAATATTTTTCAGGCAAAGGGGGGGAAAAACTAGGGGATCAATAATTATATTTGAAAAAATAAATCTCCAGAAGCCAAGATGGCAGCAGAATAGGCAGACGTGTCCCAGGGCTTGTCCTGGAGCAAATGGAGTGTGCAGCTGAAACTAGTAACACCCACCCCGAATTGGCGAAGTACACTCAGGTGGTGAGACAGTTTACAGCTGGGAAGGGCAGAGTTCCTCTGGTAAGATAAAAACCAGGGATCTGGGCAGGACAGTTTGCCACACCTCTGAGCCCAGAGGGTCAGAGGGAGACCACGCAGCACACAGCCAAGACTCTTGGGACAGGCACAGCCCCTGACTGTGGAAAGGAGATCTGCGGGACTGTTGGTACAGGGGGATTTGAGATCTGGTTTTCATAATTACAGAGGACTGAGCCTAAAAGGGGCAGCCTGAAGCGCTGACCAGACCATGCAGTGCCGGTAAGAGAGGAGCTTACAGAGACTCAGCCTGCCCTGTTTCTGTGGCTGGCATTTGTTTGTTTGTTTTCAATGAACCCTGTTCATAGGACATTTTGTATACAGACACTCACCTGTGCTGAAGAGCAGGTGAAGGTGTGGACAAGTGGAATCTGGGGAGAGGCTGGGAAGAGAAGGTGGGCCAGGAGAAGTGGCAGTAAATTGAATTCTGAGTCACCCCAGAGCCCAGGACTTGGGCAGCCATTTTCTCCTGAGGCTCTAATTCCTCCCTCCAGGCACCAGGCAAGGAAAACAGCCACATCCAGATTCCACCCTACATGAGATGAAGGATTAAAATAATCTGATTATTCCCTGAGAGTTATCAGGGTCTGGCCTATAGCGGGGCTTTCTGTCCCAGCAATGACAACAACAAAAACAACAACAGCAAAAAGCACAGATATTCCTGAAAACTGGGATCTGAAACCAGCCTAAGGAATGACATTTCAATTTTTCATTTTTTTTAATTATTATTTTGTTAGCATTTTTTTGCATTTTTCTTTGTTCTCCTTTTTTATTGTTTGTTCCCTTATTTCCTACTTTTTTCACACTATTTCTTCAACCATCTGAGCAGTAGCCATGTGAGTGGCACGCACTTGTCCTGGGAACATCAGCCCTATGAGCAGCCTGACTCGAGCCAAAGAGCAGCACCCTCATGTGACCTGCCCCTGTCCAAGGAGCAGCAGCTGTGTGAGCAGCCCACTTCCCTGTCTGAGTAGCAGCAACCACGCGAGCAGTCTGACCTCTCTGAGGAGGAGCAACTGCATGAGCAATCTTCCTATATCTGAGGAGTGGCACCCCTGCGAAGCCTTCCCCCATCTGAGGAGCATCAGCTGTGCACACCCCCCCATCCGAGGAGCAGCAGCTGCACAAGCAGCTTGGCCTGGTCCAAGCAGCAGCAGCCGCATGAGCACTCTGTCCAATCTGGGGAACAGCAGCTGTGGGAGCAGCCCACCCCCATCTGAAGAGCAGCAGTTCTGCGCGTGGTCCAGCCCCATTCGAGGAGCAGTAGCAGCCCAACCCGGTCCGAGGAGCAGCAGTCACACGAGTATACCGCCCACATCTGAGGAGCGGCAGCCCTGCACAGCACGCACCAGTCCGAGGAGCAGAGCCACAACAGCCTGCAGCTGTCTGACGAGCAGCAGACCGGTGAGTGGCGCATCCCTGTCCGAGGAGGAGCAGCCTCGCCTGCAGCTCACTCCCGTCCAAAGATCAGCAGCCTTGCAAGCAGCCCATCTCCATCTGAGGAGCAGTAGACCTGCAATCAACGTATCCAAGTCCTAGGAGCAGTAGCCCCACAAGCAGCCCACTACATCAGAGGAACAACAGCAGCATGCAGCCAGCCCCCATCCAAGGATCAGCAGCCATGTGAGCAGTCTGCCCCAGTTCAAGGAGTAGAAGCTGTGTGTGTGGCCCACCCGCATCCAAGGAACAGCAGCCTTGTGATCAGCACATCCTTGGTCTGAGGAATGGCAGCTGTGTGTGAAGCCTAACCCCACCATCCAGAGGAGCCACCACAGCTGTGAACAGCACCCACCAGAGGAGAGGCTGCCAACTGAGGAACAGCAGCTATCACAACTGCTTGAGGAGCAACCACAGCCCGAGGAGCCACTGCCACCCAAGGAGCAGCCCCTGAGTAACTCAACATCTAGATATATCGGTGAGATCAAACATGGGTAGAGAAAGAAACCCCCAAAGGAAAGAAAAGGAAGACTCGCCAGAAAAGGAGCTAAGTGAAAGAGAGGCATGCAGCTTGACAGAAAGAGAATTCAGATTAAGGGTGCTAGAATGCATAAACCAGATGGAGGGAAAAATCAACAACAATCATAGTAGGGGACCTTAATACACCACTGACACCACTGGATAAATCCTCTAGACGAATTATCAGCAAAGAAACAGCAATCATAAATGACTCACTAGATCAGATGGCTTTAATTGACATCTTAGGACATTTCACACCAAAGCCGTGGAATATATGTTCTTCTTAAGTGCTCATGGGACATTTTCAAAAATAGACCACATATTGGGTCACAAACAAGATCTCCCCAAATTCAAGAAGATTGAAATTATACCAAGCATCTTCTCAGATCACGATGGCGTAATATTAGAAATAATCTACAAAAAAAAACCAAACAAAATACTCTAACGCTGGAAGCTGAATAGCATGTTATTAAATATTGATTGGTTTACCAATGAGATCAAAGAAGAAATTAAAAACATCCTGGAAACTAATGACAATGAAAACACAACAATCCAAAACCTATGGGACACAATGAAAGCTTTCCTGTGAGGGAAGTGCATAGCTCTACAGGCCTATCTCAAAAAACAAGAAAAAGTGGTAGTAAATCATCTAACTCTACATCTCAAGGAACTAGAAAGAGAGCAACAAGAAAACCCCAGAGTGAGCAGAAGGAAGGAGATAATAAAGATTAGAGCAGGAATAAATGACATAGAGACCAAAAAAACAATACAGAAAATCAATGAAACCAAGAGCTGGCTCTTTGAAAGGATAAACAAGATTGATGAACCTCTAGCCAGGCTAACCCATCCTCTAAACAATAAAGAATTTTTTTAAAAATGTGTTCCTAGAATTATACCTTTTAAATATAGTAATTTGATTAACATACATACCTAAATTTTCCAGTCTCCCAGTAACTTCATGATGGTTGATCTTTTAGCTAAATCAACATGGCATGTGTAAACATAACTCAGGTCACTGTAATTGCTCCACATAAAACCCTTTGGATGTCTGGAATTAATTTTGTAAACAAATCTGAAGTCACATATTCCACCAAGATGTCTGACACTGATGGGCAGCGACACAAACTAAACAGCCACTGGACACAGTTCCCACCTGAAGGAATCACTTGAGCTTTCTGGGTCCAAAATGTTTTCCACAGATTTATACACCACGGCCTCCTTCCCGACATTTGAGATTCAACAAACATCCCTTGCTCCCCTTAATTTTATGAATAGAAACACTATCTCCTACCAATATAACTTCTAAAAATAATTACCCCCTATATTTTTCCTCTTATCTTTTTTTATGCATGATTGTACTTATTTACATTTCCTTGCATGTTTGTTATTTTTACCATAGAAAAGAAGTGTCCAATAAGTAGGGATTTTATCTTATTCAGAATCATTGTGTAGGCTACAAAACATCACTTGAAAGAAGACACTTAGGAATAATATCTACACAAACTACATTTCTTCTGCTTAGAAACTAGGGAAACAACATCAACCATTCTTCATAAATCAAATAAATGGACTTCTAAACTCAAGAAAAATCATGAGACAAATCCAACTCTTGGCTGTTGACAAACCCTAAAAGATAAGGTAAAGTAAAGGGGTCAATATGTACTGACCCCTTCAATGTATCATAAAACAGGCTCTCCAAATAAAGGCCAGGGACATAAGTGAGTTATGTACTAAAAGTCATTGAAGATCAACAACTTAATATATGGCATAACGAGTACACACACAAATTAACTTCAATATAAGATCAAAAGTGTAGCCAAAACACAAACTTGGTTATTGACATAGAAATCTGCATATGTTACCTTGTCCCAGGGAAGAGTGATTTTTAATAAATCCAAAAGAACGTGGCTTAAAATAATGGTATGATATGTTGGAAATATCTGAAAATATAACAGATCCAAAGAAAATATGTACCCCAAACGATGCCCAAATGGTGTGACTTTCAGGGTAATATTATGGAATACTTCTACAACGATCTCCGACAACTTTGAAGGATATGGGACACACATTGGCTAGATTTAAGATTAAAGAGAAATAAGACTATTTCCTTCACTAGTACATTAAAGACTCAATGAAAGGAACTCTTATCCACTACTTTAAAATAAATCAGGATATATAGATTTTACAAAAATCAGTCTTGTTGCAGGATTCAAAAATAACCCGAGAAAAGTTAGTTAGGGAAGTTAAGGTCATTTAGTTATGGCACACCCAATGTCCTAACTCACATCAGTTCCTGTCATGAAGAACTAAATACCTAGTCCACTTGCTGTGTCTCTGTGATGGTTGACCATCCAATTGTGAGCCTGGAGGTCACTGTCCTATTCCTGGTCAAAGAACAAGCCCAAGTCCCTTGCTCAATCCCCAGTCGGGGACAAGGAGATGGCAGCCGATCAGTGATTCTCTCTCATCATTGATGTTTCTCTCTCCCTCTCCCTTGCTCTATGAAATCAATAGAAATACTTTTTTAAAAAAGTGTTCCAACTTGAGGGTAAAGGGACTACACATACCATATTTTCAAGACCTTTTTTAATGCTATGGATATGTTTGCATCAATTATATTAGCTTCTTACCAACAGTGACCTGATTTCTGCTGACATTATATGTCTCGGGTGGGCAGGCTGTTCTAAATTAGAAAGTGCTTTGAAGGCTTAATGCACGATTCCATTTGTATTCATATACTAAAATAACTAAGCTTAATGTACTATTTTGCTACACAAAACGGACATTTCAAAATCCTTCCAACCCCACAGTCCAGCACTTTTGTAAAAAAAAAAAAAAAAATAGTGATGACTAAATAATCATGGCTCATATGGCATTATCAAACTTTAAAAACAAGAAGAAGGAAACCTGGAAATACTATTACTTGAACCACAGTGCTAGAATTTTATTAAAAGACTTACTTTTTATTTTTTAAATATATTTTATTGATTGATTTTACAGAGAGGATGAGAGAGGGTTATCAAGTTCGAAACATTGATCAGCTGCCTCCTACACACCCACCACCTGGGGATGTCCCTGCAACCAAGGTACAAGTCCTTGACCAGAATTGAACCAGGGACCTTTCAGTCTGCAGGCTGATGCTCTACCCACTGAGCCAAACCAGTTAGGGCAAAAGACTTACTTTTTCATTCATTTCTTTGGCAGCATCTGTCACATCTTCAGAATTCTCAAAGGTAATAAAAGCAAAGCCTCTGGACTTGTTTCTTGCTACCTCCTTTATCAAACCTACTGGAATTTAGAATTTTAAATGCCACATGCCACTTAAAATTTAACCTCTTAGAGATATTTCAATTTCTCTAAGTTTTTGAGAAATTCTCACAGAGACTCTTAATCCTATATAATAAAAGGCTAATATGCAAATTGACAGAACAGTGGAATGACCAGTCACTATGACACACACTGACCAAAAGAGGGCAGACTCTCAATGCAGGAGCTTCCCCCTGGTAGTCAGTGCGCTCCCATAGAGGGAGTACACCTCAGTGAAAAACCAAGCTCACACTGGTGAGTACAGCAGTGGTGGCTGGATCCTCTCCCGCCTCCATGGGAGTGCTAATGATATTGGACTGACGCCTTAGGCGCACTTCCACTGTCAGACATCTCCCAGGGGCTCCCGAACTGCCAGAGGGCTTAGGCCAGGCTGAGGGACCGCCCACTGAGTTGCATGCACTAGGTCTTTAGATTAATATAATGGACACAGTATAGTACCAATCTTCTGAAACTTGGTAAAAAAAATAAAAAATAAAAAGAGACAAAGAATTTTGCATCCTCATTACCTTCCCAAAAATCTGTAGAGAATAAATGCCACAGTTAATCTGTCTTATGGCATTCCATGAACCAACCCCATAATAAACTCACAATGTCTTACTTTTCCTCCCTTATTACCTGGGACTGTAACATGATTGCAAGGAGGTAGATTAATTCCTGGGCAAGTGGAATAGAGAAACTGAGACAAGAAAACCAAGCCTGGTCAGTTTGTACAGCCTGTAGAAAGTCCTTAATCCTCCCTAACCAAGGACACTTGAGAACAAGTGGTTAATACAGGGGTGGGCAAACTTTTTGACTCGAGGGCCACAATGGGTTCTTAAACTGGACTGGAGGGCCGGAACAAAAGCATGGATGGAGTGTTTGTGTGAACTAATACATGTTAACACTGCTGCTGGTGAAGGAGCGGAGGGGAGAGCAAGAGAACCCTCTGCTCTTTCACCTCCGCGGGCTGGATAGAACAGCTGAACAGGCCGTATCCGCCCCGCGGGCCATAGTTTGCCCATGGCTGGGTTAATATCTCTCTTCCCACATGAGAGACTATTCAGCAAAATCACCCTGGAACTTCCAAGGCGTGAGTGAGAGAGGAGGATGGACAGAGGGGCAGTTTTGTCTTGCCCACAAAACAAACCAGCCTGCTGTCTTGGGGAAGGGATGAAAGGGGACTTTATCTCACTCACTAAGCAAAGAATCAACAGCCTTGGGACTTGCCAAGATAAAAATTGTCAGACATTCTCATCAACTCTGAGACAGCTATGGCCAGTAAAAGGAGTCCTTGAAATGCAGTCTGTCCCCTCCCTGCCAGCCCCTCATGCAAGGGCAAAGCCTGGGACTTTCACCCACTCTCCTTCCCCGCCTCCAGAAGACACACCTAGAAAGAAACTAAAGGGCGATTTCTGGAAACAAGCCTCCACCCACTCCCCCAGGAGTCCTCTACATGCCCATCCATGTATACAGGGGAACTTCCTGGGCCTTTGGACAGGAAGCAGCCTGACAGGGAATGAGTGTCCATTACCCATCTCGCCAGCCGCAGGCCACAGCACAGCTCTGCATTCTCCTCTTCAGGCTTGACTTCCTATATTGTCCCCAACATTCTGAGGCCCTCACCTTTTGTCCTCATGCAGTGGGAAGCCATGGCTCAAAGCTACTCAGAGAGGCGAGGCCCTCTAGTGGCTGGCATGGCCTGGCTCCAGAAGCAGGGAGGCTGAGAATCCTGGATGTTATCATTATGCCAGACTGGCTGCACAGGCAGCGGGGTGGAGAGTCCCCTGCTAAATGCAGGAGCGAAAGAGGACCTCCTGGGGAAGGTTGCAAGGCGTGGAGACCAGCATTTGTTGTCTTTCTCTCTCAGGGCATCTGTCTGTTTCGCTTGTGTGCATATCATCTCTTAGCACCCATCCATTCTCTGTCTTGCATGCATCATCTCTTTACTCATTATCTGTCCTGGGTGCCAACCACTATGCATCACCCACCTGCCATCCTCTGTCATGCCTTGTCTACGTCTCCCTCGTCAGTTGTTAAGATTAGTAATCCTGAGCCACTTTGTGGGTGCTGTGAGTTTCCCTTTTCACCTAGGCATCCCAGTCCTCCATTTTATACCGTCTACTTCTCCCCTCCCAGGGGCTGTTGAAAGTGTTAAAGAGAATAAAACAGGGCAGAGAAAACCTTATTTTGCTTAGCAGACATCTTGTAGCAAGCTTGTAGCCTTGAGCACAGCATAGCCCAGATAACCAGAAGACACCTGGCATGGGAGGAACCAAGGACAGACCAGACCCTCATGTCAGCAGAGCAGCTTGCAGCCAGCAAAATAAATAAAAACTCTCTCTCTGCTCTCATGACTGATAACTTTCTATGTCTCAACCCACCAGCACCCAGGTGTCGGGAATAAAATCTCTTTTGATACACCTTGTACCCCCAGATGTCCCACCTCACACAGGAACAGCACTCATGGACAAGATGAGGGTGTGCCTTTCACCAGAGGATCCTCTACCAACCGCCATATCCTGGCAGAATCCCTGTCTGGAACAGAGGACATCCACTTCCCAATACCTTCGGAGCTTAAGCACAAGCAGAGGGCCCACAGGAGGAATATCACAGCCACCTGCATGTGGTGGTGAGAGGAGGCCACTGGGCCCAAGCCTCCAAGACATCCTAGGGCATGGTGTTTTCCCAGTCTCAGGGGGGCTGTTGCTCTGAAGCTCTCGGCAGGGTGGTGCTGCTAGATGGTCAATGTCAGTTCCTGTTGCTACATACTTTGACCCTCAGTCTGGGGCAGGGAATTGCCTGGCACGGTGAATATGAAAGATGAACATCATGCCTGAGGGAGGGATGAGCAAGGAGAAGAGGAACAGGAGAAAGGTAGGGGAAAGCTGGGGGCCTCTGTGTTATTGCAGAAGCAGTGAGCAGATCTCCCTTTATTAAAGTCAACACCACCACTCTGAAAACTAAAACTGGGGCTCTGTACCATAAGGACCTCCTCAGGCAGGAAGTTGGGTCACCAGCCTCTTTCAAGGCCCCTACCAACTCTACACCTGTGTTGTGGCCCTGCAGCCTCTCAATCTCTTTTCCCCTTAGACATTGGTGCATTGGGATTTTCAGTCACTTTTAGGCGCCTGGAGAATTTTTTCAATGTTGGTTTTATTATATTTAAGTGGCATTTGTGTTTTGTTGCTAATCCACATTAGAGGATCTTTTCCATTGTTGACCTTTTTCAACAGAAAGCATGGAAGGGAAGATGTGAGGGAGAAGTAAAGGGAGAGGGAAAGGGAGAAGGAGAGGGAGAGGGAGAGGGAGAGGGAGAGGGAGAGGGAGAGGGAGAGGGAGAGGGAGAGGGAGAGGGAGAGGGAGAGGGAGAGGGAGAGGGAGAGGAGAGGGAGAGGGAGAGGGAGAGGGAGAGGGAGAGGGAGAGGGAGAGGGAGAGGGAGAAGGAGAGAAGGAAACATCCATTGGTTAACTACAAGCCAGGAACATGCCCTTGACCTGGAATGAAATCCGGGATCCTCCAGTGCCAAGGCTGGTGCTCCACCAACTTAGGCACAGCAGCCAAGGGGTAATTTAACATTTTAAATCAGAAGGAGCATTGGACAGCATGAACCATAGAAATAACATGAAGGTCAGAATTTCAGCCCATTTCCAGAGGATGTGCATTCATACTCATTCATAATCAATTATTTAAGTTAAAACATTATTCTTCAGCTGTATTTTAAATGAACGTAAGCTCCCTTGTCTACCTCAGCCTCATTGACACCTTTTTAGCTTAGGCAGATAAAAGCACAGGTTATCAAAATAGTTAAGACTTTATTAGTGTCATGTCATACTGACATAAAATTATTCGTAAAGAGGTTCAAGTATTGTTATTTGGTCACTGACTTTACAGGAGGTTCAGTTGGAGCACCATCAGCACGAAGGCCCCCTCTGACTTATGGTGGTTCAGTCCCTGTGATGTTTATTACAGCCACAAAGGAGAAGGGTATGATGGGGGCACAGCAATTACTGCAACAGCCGATGGGACATCCCTGTAAGAGGTCCTGAGTATGGTGCTGGCGGTGATGACATGATACACCATGTACACAAGAGAGAGTCAATCATGCAGTACAGTAGCTCACCTGACTGGGCACTCAGGGATTCAGGGGGGAAGCTCCTGTGACAGAAGAATTAGACACTGAAATTAAAAATGATAAGGTACAGACAACATTTTATTGTAAAGAATGTGGCTTCTGTTATTTAAGAATGACTAAAAGCAAATGGTAGGTTTGGGGGGAAGCATCAAGAATTGTAGGTACCATTATGAAGCTTCAGGATTGGAGGCAAGGTTTGAATTATTGAAGGTTGTTTCATAAGTGCTGATTTAAATTACAATATACTTAAATGTTTAAATTTTACATATTTTATTGTTAAAATATTGAGAATATAAGCACAACCAACAGACCAACAGAGGCAAGACACTGGGAGTGGGTGATGAGAACAAGTAACTAGGGATAGGGGAGGCCGGGGGGAGGTCAGTAGAAAAAAAGAAAGAGACACATATATTACTTTTTGTAAAACCTTAAACACTAACATTACAAAAATTTTCAGAAGAAAGTGTTCTGCAACATGGGATTTCTTGTCAGATTTTACTACAAACACATAAAAGCAATCTCATTGGATGGTGAGTTATATTCATGGCCCTAAATTTCCCAGGGTGTCTATGACCACAAGTGCAAAAAGTCTTTGAAGTGAACTGCATACAAAATGAAGCAGTGTGTTATTTCGTCATGGCATGCTGCCCTGTTTTCCAGTTAGGGAGGGTAAACAAATGAGGTAGTCTCCTTGGAAACATAAATGGATAAAAGGATTGTAAAACCTCTGACAAGGCTGCAAAACAAGGATTCCTCCAGCTCTGTGGCCCACACTTTGCACCCTAAGATACTGATAAGGAGCAGGCCTCTCCCACTGGCCCCAGGAGGAAGAGGAGACCTTAGGGAAATAGGAGATGGTGGTGAGCAGCCATAGAGCAATGTGGTGTGGCAGCACAGCAGCCTAGGCCTTGGTATGAGGAAGATTCGCAGACATCTGTGGAAAGGAGTATAGGAAGAACATGTCATGCCAGCACCTGTTGAGGGGCAGATGTCAAGGCCTGAAGTTGCTGTGGTTCGCCTAGAGGGAGAATTCAGAGGAGTGGCTGAGGTAATCTGCTTTGACTCTGAGTGACAGTGGACATGCACACTCCCTCCTCCTGCCTAAGCCCCCTGCCTGAGCTGGAATTGCACTGCCCATGTTGTGCTGTTAGTTCCTGTCTCAGGCCCATATCTGGAGGCCCAGCTGTCACAGGCTGTATCCCTCCCAGCATCCAGGTGTCCCTGTGAGAGAAAAGTAATGGCGCAGGAACCTGACAGCATGCCAGGGGAGAGCCCAGGCAGCCCCTCCTCACCTGTCCTGTCCGCTCACTGGGGGGCATCATCCTCTCATAGTACTTCAGGGGATTGAACCACAGGTCCTTGTTGATGATCTGTTAGGGCAAACAGACCTGGGTCAGGGGAGTACTCGGACCCAAATAGAAACCCAAGCAGCAGGCAGACACAAAAATCTGTATGCTGGCATGGCCAGTGACATCCCACCTCAGCAATCCTGCCAGATACTGCCACACTGTGGTCAGAGAACCAGTAGAAGAAGCTGGCGCTGCTGTCCTGGAGCCTGTGGCTGTACACTTCTCGTTCACAATGCTGGTACCACTGAATGGGAGTGGCATGGAACACCCTGTATCCTGCAGGAGATGGGTATGTGAAGCTGGGCACATTGCCTTCCAACCCTGCCCACCACCAGCTGCAGCCCTTGCAGGGAGCTTCCTCTTACCTGTGAGGGTGATGAGATACTCCTTCACAATCACATGGTTGCAGAAGTAGGGGTTGCTGCGGAAGCACAGGCTAATGGTGCAGCAAGCCCAATGATGCCTGACTTCCCTCACCTGCAGAAGGAAAGTGGATCCACGGATTGAAGTCGCAGCCCAGGGCTCCTGCCTGTAGCTGTTTTCAGGGACAGGCCATTTCCCCACCTGCCTTCCACCACTCCTTGGAAAAGGAGGCTTGACCTTCAAATCAATCATGTGCCCGTGCATGTTGTCATCTTTGACCCTGGACATGGCCAACAACTCTGGGTGGTTGACAAACTGCTTTGGGTCAGAGAGCCTGCACCCTGGGAGCTGGGCATGGACCAGCTAGAAAGAGCAGCCTGGCCTGGCCTCTCCTTCCCTTAAGGCCACTCCTTCTCCATAAAAGGCAGAAAGGGGCACAGCACCACTCTGTTTCCTGACAGACCCTGATGCCCACCAGAGTGTTTTGTGCTGACGGCTTGACAGGTTACACATCACACATTCCTGCTTCTGACTAAGGAATTGGACATACAGATGGCCTGTAGGGCAGCATTAGTTAGTCCCAGAAGAGCCCGTGCAACACAGCCCTGTCTGTGGGCATCAGCCCCTGGTGTATGCGTGCCTCTGCCTTGGAGCTCTTCCTTTGGACTCCCCGGTACCGCTTCTATGGTGCCTGTATAAGACAGAGGGTGTCTCCAGGATCCTGGGCCAAACTGATCGAACTGCCCCGAGCTTGTCCTCAATGTTCTTTTCTATGGGAATCATCCCGGCTTACACCGTTCTCCTGCACTGTCCCATGCTCCTTGTGATCCTCCTCCTCTACCCTCAAGGATACAGCTGTGAGCCAGAACCCAGGGATGCGCCGGAACTTGAGGCTTCTCCATTCGAAATAGGGCTTGGGCCTCTGCCGAGTCCTGCACCTGAGCCGAGACAAGGCCCTGCTGGCTTGCTCGTTCACGGGCTCCATCTCTAATTGGACAGCCTGGAGCACCTCCAGAGGGGACCAGGTGAACTTGGCACCAGGCCCTGACTGGGTCTGCTCCTTCTGCACTTGCTGATCTTCTTCTGGAATTGCCTTGGCCTAGGACTGTGTCACCACCTGTTCCACTGCCTTCATGTGGCCCTTCCCTCCCCCTGCAGGACAAACTGTTCCCCTGCAATTAATTGCTCCTCCATCCACCCTTCCACCTGGTGGCCATTCCCTTGCGGGTCACCAGGATCCTGTGCCTGGAACCTCAGCTCTTCACTCACCACCTCCTCCTGCCTCCCCACCTGCAGATCTAGGAAAACCTCCTCCCCTGCCCACATGGCCTGCCATGGCACCACCTGCAGAAGGCCCTCTGTCCACAGGACAAACTGAGCCTGTGCCTGCAACTCCTCCCCCAAGCCCTCCTTGTCTTCCCCTTGCTCCTCACTCTGGGTTCCCTGCTGCACCTCACTCTCCTCTCCCTGCATACACTGCTCTGCAACCACCCAGTCCTCCCCTTCCTGCACTCAAAATAAAGCCAAGCCTGCTGGCCTGTGTCCAACCTCAGCTCCAGGGTGTCAGCCTCTCCAACCTGCATGAAGTCCTCCCACTCCAGCCCCAAAGCTGTCCTCTGATCCTCCTGTGCCCTTATGTCCTGGGTATCACCACTTTCCTGCATCGAGGTGAAGCTCAAAGCCTCCTGGGCCATCCTTCTCGCCCTGTCTTCTTGGCACAAAGGCCCTGGGGTGCACTTTGAATCCTCAGGGGCCCTGCAGTTGAAGACTCCCTAGTGGAGCTAAGAGGAAGCGTGCTGCCCCCAAGGAGCTTCTCTGTCTCCCAAATTGCTGCTTTAGAAGACAGGGCAGAGACAAACAGGGAACAATACAATCTGAATAGCAATTGGAGAAAAGTTAGAAACCGGGAGGAGAGCCTAAGGGAGCTTTGCTACATCATGAATGAAATTAATTTCTGTATAATAGGTGTGTCAGAAGAACAAGAAGAGGAACAGGGATTAGGAATCCTATTAGAAGAATCAATGACAGAAAACTTCCCTGAAATGGGTAAGCAAAAACTCACATAAGCACAGAGAGTCTCAAACAAGATGAGTACACATTTTTGTTTCAATGGTAACAGCACAAACAGAATCTTAAGGCTCCAAGACACAGTCAGAGAGTTACCTGCAAAGGATCTCCCATTAGATTATCAAATGATTTCTCAACAGAAACACATCAGGCTAGGAGTGAATGGGACGAAGTCTAAAAATTGGTGCAAAGGAAGGAACTAACTCCAAGATTACTCTATCCAGCCAGGCTATCATTTAAATTTGAAGGGGATTTCAGGAGCTTCACAGACAAAGCAAACAAACAAAGAAAAAGGCTAAGGGAGTTTATGACTAAGAAGAAATGCTAAAGGGTCTGTCATAAAAAGAAGAAATAGAAGGATAAGAAAGACCATAAGGAGAAAGAACAAAAACGGCTAAAACAAGCACCTATCAATAATTATCTTAAACATAAATGGACTAAATGCTCCATTCAAAAGACATAGAGTGGCTGAAATGAGAAGGAAACATGACCCATATATATGCTGTCTACAAGAAACCCACCTCAGTACACGGGACTCATGCAGACTGAAAGTGGACAGATGGAGAAATGGTTTTTAGGTACAGGGAAATGAAAAGAAAGCTGGGGAAACAAAACTTAGACCTGACAAAATAAACCCCAAAGTGGAGGCCATCAAAAGAGAAAAGGAAGGCCACATCATATAACTAAAGGGGTCAAGATTACAAGACAGTGTAACTCTGGTAAACATGTATTCATCCATTGCAGAAGCACCAAATACATAAAAAAAAACAAAAAACTGGAATATATCAAGGGAGAGATCAACATTAATAAAATCATAGTAGGGGGCTTTAATACCTCATTGACACCACTGGATAAATCCTCTATGCAAAAAAAAAAAAACAAATCAGGAAAGAAACAACAATCCTAAGCAACTCACTAGATCAGACAGACTTAATTGACATCTTCAGAACATTTCACAACAAAGCTACAGAATATACATTCTACTTACGTGTACATAGGACCTTTTCAAAGATAGACCAGTTGAGACACAAGCAAGCTCTCTTCAAATTCAACGAGATGGAAGTCATATCAAGTACCTTCTCAGATCAAAATGCCACGCTCCTATATAATAAAGAGGTAATATGCAAATTAATTGTCACATCATCACAAGAGGGCTGTCTATGGCCAGACTGGCAGGGTGTTAGCAAGGGACAACCAAACGACTGAACACGGAGGCTGCATGGGGAGACCAGACTGGCACGGGGGTTAGTGAGCAATGACCAAACGCCTGGACAGCAGGCTATGTGAGAAGAGCAAGCCAGCTGAGGGACAACCAAAAAACTGAACAGCAAGTTGTGTGGGAGAATAGACTGGCGGGAGGGGGGGGGGCGTTGGGGAATCCAGGCAGACAAGGGGGACAGTATGGACCAACCAGCCCAGCAGGGGAGCAGTTGGGGGCGGCCAGGTCAGCAGGGGATGTGGCAGTAAGAGGCGACCAGTCCAGCAGCGGGACAGTTAGAAGTGACCACTGTGGAAAGGCGGGGTGCAGTTGGGGCAACCAGGCTGGCAGGGGGTATTTGGGGGCAATTAGGCCAGCAGGTGCAGTGAAGGGAGATTAGGTTAGTGGAGGGGCAGTGGGTGGTGACCAAGACAGCAGGAGGGGCAGTTAGGAGTGATTAATCTGGCACACAGAGGCAGTGAGTGTCCAACAGGCTTACAGGGTTTGGGGGGCAGTTAGGGGTGACCAGATAGGCAGGCAGGTGAGCAATTAGGATCCAGTGGTCCCTGATTGGAGAGGATGTAGGCTGGTCTGAGGGAACCCCTGCCCACCCCCGCCCCCCACACAGACACATATATAAACATTCACATTCTCAGGACAGGCCCCATGGCTTCTGTTGAGCAGTGCCTCCATCTTGAAAAGGCCAGCTGTCTTCTGTCTGACCACGGCATGTCTATGTGAGTGAATGCCCAAGCCAACGGAGTTGAGAGCCTAAGGGTCAGGAGCTCATGTCAGGCCCCTGCAGTCCTATAGTGTACAAGTTCCCTATTTTCTGGCCAAATTACAAGACTTCTCATCAGAAGTTTGTCATTCTTCCCTCCTCCTCCCAAAAAACACCCTGAAAGAATGTAACAACATCCAAAGGCCTTCTAAGGCCTGGTGTGTCCTCTTCTGTAGCCCTGCCTCTTTCCAGGCAGGCTGAAATGCAGGAGATGCTGCTTCCACAGCCTCTTGTGATCTCTTTGCCCAATACTATTACAGTCCCCTGCTACCAACAACACAAAGATAGCAACATCGTTCCAGCTTCTTTATGGTTCTTTAATGTCTTTGGTGTTCTCACTAAGATTGTTGTTTCAATACGTTCTTGAAGCTCTTATTAGCATCATTGAGAAAACTTATAACCATTGTCTTGAACTCTGTATGCAGTAGTTGGCTTGCTCGCATTTCATTCCTTTGTCTCTGCATCTTGGGTGCTTCCCTGGTTTTTTTCTATGTACTAGGTAGATTTTCTGTGTCTCCTGACTAGGTAGAGTGTCCTTGTGTCATTGCTGTTCTATAGGGCCTAGTGGCTTAGCCTACCCAGATACCTGAGCTGGCACCTCCAGGTGTACCTGTGTGGGCTGTGTGTTCAGTGTTGTTGTAGGTGAGCCTTGATTGCTATTGGCATCCCTGGGTGGAACTGACCTGCAAGCCAATTTGCTGTGAGGACCAGCTGAACCACAGTGGGAGAGGTGTTGTGCATGAGACCCTCCTATAGAGCAGGGCTTGCTTCAATGGGGCTTTCGTGCTTACTGAGTCTGCCCCTGGAATGTGTCACTTGTGGGTGTGTAGAGCTGTAACCTGGTAGGTTTGGAAGCTGTGCAGCAGGTGCACTGTCCCTGGGACCTCCCAGGAGGGGCAAAGTCAGCCACTGCCTAGGGAAACCCTGCAGGAGCTAGGGGGCTGTCTGGAGATGCCTGCTATTTGCATTGGGCTTGGAAATGCCCAGGAGAGACCCAGCATGAAGCATTGCAGATTGCTGCAAGTGCTGGATCTTGGGTTGTTTTTAACATTTTTTTCTGATGCCAGCTACTGCTTGTTTTATAGGTGTTAGAGAAGTCTGAAGCCTGAGCCAGGCCAGGGCATGCATACGGAAAACCTGCTACAGACAGCTTGGTTGGAGCTGCCAATTAGATGGGGTGGGGTCTCAGGAAACCACTAAGGTGGAGGAAAAAGTCTGGGCCATATATGTTGATTATTAAAAGTTATTCAAATGCCCTCTAGAAATAAGCAAATTTTTACATGTCTCCCATATGATGAGAGATTACATGCATTGCCCTCTCTTCATTTTTGCATTGTCAGCTTTTATTTATTTTAAGTGTGCACAGGTGGTCTACAAGTGTGCACTAGCTTGGAAATAAAGTATTGAATCATTCATTGAGGGTGATTGGTTATTTTACTTATAGTCTGTATTATTTTTATTATTTCTCTGGTTAAAATGCTAGAAGTAAAACTTCTCCGCTTGAATTGCATGTCTTTGCTTACAGTTTTAAATTATTTCATCTTTTCTATTTTGAAATAGAATCCTTACATATCTATAATATGTTTACATCACTCAGCTATTTTTACTTAAATGGGTCCATGAATATAACATTTTAAACTGTATTATTTTCATTATTGTAAGTGCTTAAATTCCCTGATGTCCCAAAGTCAAGTTGGCTGTGTAAACCTAACTGATGGGATAGTAACTGATCCACATAAACAACTTTAGTAAGAAAATTTGGTATTACTTTTGTAAACAAATCCCAATAAGATTTCTGCCATACAGGGGCCCTGATACAAAGTGACAACCATAAGAGCCATTCACATATTCTGGGTCTAAAATATTTCCTCGAGATCTATGCACCTCTACCACATTCCCAAGATTCAAGATTAAGCTAATACTCCTTGGTTCCCTTGATTTTTTATGAATAAAAGCGTTTTCTAGTGCCCGCACTGATTCCACCTAAATTACTACCCATATTTTCCTTCTCAACATTCTTGTGATAATAGTACTTACTTCCTTTTCCTTGAATATCTGTTCTCTTTATCACAAAACTCATTGCTCAATAAAATAGGGGGTTTGTCTTATTCAGAACCATTAGCAATCAGAAGGCAAACCTGTGAATATCTGTTGAAAAAAGAAATTGAGGAATAATGTCTACACAAGCTACATTTTGTTGTGCTTAGAGAGTAGCAAAAAGGGAATGACCATAAATTATTCTTCATAAGTAAAATAAATGGATCTTTGAACTCAACAGAAATTATGAGCCAAATCTAATTATTAGCTACTACAAAACCCTATATATGAAGGCAGAGTATAAAGGTCAATATGTAACAAGCGCCTTCAACGTACCAGAAACCAAAAGGACATTGAGCAAATTAAAAGGACAATGAGGAATTACCTCACTCCTGTCAGAATGGGTACCATCGACAAATGACAAGTGCTGGCAAGGTTGTGGAGGAAAGGGAACCCTAGCACACTGATGATGGGAAAGCAGACTGGTGCAGCCATAATGAAAAACAAAATGGCATGTCCATAAAAAAAATTGAAAACGGAACTCCCATATGACCCTGCCATCTCACTTCTAGGAATATATTTTAGGAAACCCAAAACACACATCAGAAAGAATATATGTTCCCCTATATTCATAGCAGTCCAATTTACAATTGCTAAGATTTGGAAAGCACCTAAGTGCCTATCAGCAGGTGAATGGATAAGACAAACAAACTGCTGTACATTTACACAATGGAATACTACTCAGCAGAAAAAAGGAAGAACTCTTTCATTTGCTAAGCATGGGTGGACCTATAGAGCATTATGCTAAGGGAATATGCCAGCCAGAGCTAGACAAGTATCACATGATCTCACTCTTATTTGGAATCTCATGAACAAACTAAATTGATTTAAAAATGGAGGCAGAGACATGGAAGCATGGACAGACTGTGGAAACTCACAGGGAAGGCAGGGGAGGGTGAGTGAGTGATGGCTGCGAGATAACCAACCAAGGACCTTCTGTGAATGTATTCACAACCCACAGAAGCATACAATGGGGGCGGCCAGGGCCTAGGGAAGGGAGCTGGAGTGGCCTGGAAGGGTCGCTGGGGGGAAGGAAAGAGACATATGTAATACTTTCAACAATAAATATTTTTTAAAAATAACTTCCATGAAAAAAATGGAAAGATAAAGGACATGTTATATGTTTTCTGTGGACAGGGGCTGCGTATACTTCAGGAGGACAGGGGCTTGATGTTAGCTCCCGTTCCATAGGTTCTCAATACCATTGACTTGAATAGTCACTTACATTGCAATTTTCTCAGACACCTACCCTTGTCAGCACAGAAGACAGGTGATGTTTTCAAGTTGCCATCACTGCTAAACCAGAAGCCATGGAAGTGGACCCAGAAGTTAGCAACCCTGATCGTCATGGTTCACTGGCCTCAGATAGCTGACATGAGCTAACCTCTAGGCCAAGCTCCATGGGATTCTCGTTACCCAGAGACCTGTGGGGAGTCGAGGGTTCCAGGCTCTGTCAGAGGTCTTCTCTGGGCATCGAAGGTGGCTTCCATCCCCGCTAAGTCCCAAGGCGTTCCTACCAAGGTGGGGAAAACATTAAGGAGATCTTGCTGTCAACACCTCTCAAAAATGGACTGGTGTCTGTCCGAATGTGTATCAGTGCTTTCAAAGAAGAAAGGCTTTACAATGGGCCACACATCTTTGCCTAACATAAGCCTTTCTGGAGGAAGTTAAAGGATCATGAAGTGTATCAGAGGGTCCTGGACCCTGGTCATGAGCTGAGGAGGGAGGACAGGAGTAGGAGCAGAGCACGGTGCTCGGTATTCACTATCTAAGGCCAAAAGGGGTCAGCAAGGGCTTGTAGTTGGGAAAGGTACTTTCCTTGTTATCCTTTGCTGTTTAGAGTCTCATTAGCTGCATGCTGAGCCATTCCTAAGTGGGACACAAAGAATGTTTACTGTTTATGTCAAAGTTTATTGTGTCAGGATAATTCCTTTTCTGGAAGTGCCAGTAAGTATCTCCCATCAGAGCGGGATCAAGAAGGGTTTGAGGGAGAATTACCAATCTCCAGCTCTGAGAAGGGCAGGAATTGGATTGCCCTAACCCCAGCCATCCTGCGATGTTCTTGTTACCTTTGTCGCACACAGCAATGGGGGTATGTCCTAGGATTCCTCTGCCTTCAGCACTGTAACTCCTACAATAGGAAAGTAAGGACACCCCAAGGCAGGCTTGATTCCCTCGGCTCTGTCATTGGGCCCAGTCTGCCCTGAGTCAGAAACACACGGATGGGGCACAGGCAGGTTTACAGCTGTGAGTATGGGAAACACAGAGTTTATGCCTGTATTATTATTTATTAATCATGGAATTCTTTTCCATATGAACAACTATAAATCTATGTTTGTCCAACCCTAGATATATGCCCAGCCGTTGTGAGGAATTGACTCTCACATGGTTATTGATTACAGAGTTAGGAAAGTCCCATGAGCTGCCCTATAAGCTAGAGAGACAGTAAAGCTGGTGTTGCCATTCAATTTCAGTACAAAGGCCTGAGAATGAGGGGTGAGGATGATGTGAATTCAAGTCTGAGGGCAGGAGAATGTGAGATGAGATGCCCCCCTTCAATCCTTGAGACAAAGTGGATGTGAGTTCCTTCTTCTCTGGCCTTTTGTTCTGCTCAGACCCTCAAGTGGGTTGTTTGAGCTCAATCTCACGGGAAGGGCAATATGTCTTCTATACTGAGTCAGCCAATGAAATGCCGGTCACATCCAGGAACACCCTCACAGACACATCCGGAAATAATGTGTAATCGGGGAACTCGGTAGCCCACTCAAGATATCCATAATATTAATCTTCAGAGAATGAGGACCTTGCTACAATATGGCACTTTTAGTGCTAAAACCGGGAAAATTCTGGAAAAATGGGAAGAGTTGGTCACAGTGCAGTTTTTCTGGTGCTCACGCCTACTGACTGAGATGTCCAAACAGTTCTTGTCATTGTATATGCACAGCAGAAATACTTATGTGCCAGGTAGAAATTGGATTGGCTCATGGAAATATCACAAACACAAAAGGAGGACACACCCACCCGGTATCTCTTTCCTTGTGCGGAAAAGGGAGCCATTTTGGAAAAGCTAGGATCAGGGGTCCTCAAACTTCTTAAAAGGGGGGCAGTTCACTGTCCCTCAGACAGTTGGAGGGCCGGACTATAGTTTTAAAAAAAACTATGAACAAATTCCTATGCACACAGCAGCAGCAAAAATATCCAGAGGGCCGGATAAATGTTTTCGGCAGGCCGCATGTGGCCCCCAGGCCATAGTTTGAGGACCTCTGGAACAGGTGATGGGGAGACAGGCATTGTGAGAACTGCCTCCAGATTAGGAGTCCATTGCTCTAAGGGACAGGACAAGCTCCGTAAAACAGAGTTGCAACTCCAGACCTTTACTGGTCAGCTTCCTTGGATATGGTGTCACAATGAGGTATCCCAAAAGACTGAGAGCACCTAACTCTACTCAGTCCCTCGGCAACACAGTCACCATTTCTCTGTTGCTCTTCTTTCAACAACAGGCCCAGAGAGGGACCGCCCACTGAGGAGAGCCAACCTGCCAAGAGAGCCTGGGCACACAGAACTGAGGAGGACAACAGTAGAAGAAAATCCATCTCTGGCGCTCTGCTCTGCGGTAGAGATGAAAGCACTTAAAGTGTAGATGCTCCTGAGAATGGTAAAACGGTCCCATGCATGCACGCCCTCTTCTCCCCATGACTGCAGTTGAAGAGTTGGAAAGAGTTGCATATTCTGGGACTCTGACACACAGGTAAAGAGGAAACTGTCACTGTCCCAAAAGAATAAGCTAGAGAGACGGTTTGCGTGCCATGGTGAGAGAGGCACCTGCAATGTTTCTCCAGCCCTTTGTGAATGAAAGCTGTGGAAGCATCTTCAGAGCAGGAAGGGAGCGGTGAGCACAGGGCCAGTTTAATTCCCACTGTCCCATGATCTGGCACCACGGTGTAAGATTATCACTCCTTATATGTGAGCAACAGTAGTGGTCAGCCTCATCCTCTGACTGCAGCCCAGGCATGGTCAGCATGGCCGTGTTCTCAGACTTGGGGCCAGAGAAGTGCTCAGGGATTCCTGAGGGCCCAACGCTGACCCCATAAATCAGGAGGTTAGGGTCCATGTCAAATACATAAATGGTACCAGAGACATAAATGTAACACCCAATGCCATCACTGCTTCCAGCAAGCAGATGGTGACCTACTTTCCAGGTGTTCCAGACACTGAAGGCAGACAGGACACAGGACCCTGAAAAGAACAAGAACACAATCTGGCGAGCCAACCTGAGAGAATGGGAATAGTTTGACATGCTTCTTCTCACTCAGGACACACTGAGACCTGGCCTCTAGAGCCAACATTGGATGCCCCTGTCGTACCTCCTGTGGGCATCAACGTGGTTCTTGTCTGAGGAATTGAGGAATTCCCTCATGTGATATTAGGAGGAAGGTGAGGTCAGTGACTGAGGTTGTCTAGGAAAACATGCAATCGCTGAGTTACCCAAGAACCAAGGGCAAATCTGGACCCTTTCATTCTTTCTTAGCCTTTTCCTTGACACTCTCAGTTGCAATGAGTCCTCATGTCCCCCTTGTCCCAACCTGCATACTGTCTGAGGTTCAGGGCCCTTTATTGCCACTTCAGGAAGTAGAAATCTTGAGAAGTTGAAATGTTGGGACGCATCAGCCATAGAGCATACCCCTTTGTGGCAGACACAGACTCAAGAGAATCTCCTGGTAAACACCAATGAGGACTTCATACAGGTCAGGGGTAAACCACAGCAAGTTTCCTATCCAAATTAGGACAGCAGCGCACTCTGGAGGCCTCAGGTAATTCTACTGGAGCACCAGAAAAGGCAGCTGAGAGGGAGGTGGCAGACTCTTCTCTGTCTGCTTCTCTTACTCTTTCAAGTCCTATCTAGCTCAGTACCAGTCCCTCGATAACTCCTACATGCATCTGAGTTCTGTTACCTTTGTATCCCACTTCCTTCCGCATGGGCTGTCACCTGCCACATGAGGTGGACCAAACCGAGCCCTTAGGACCATTTTGCTGGTTTCTAAGTAGTTTTGGCAGAGGGTTAGTGCTCGTGAGGTAGTTCTTTGCCTTGCTTGAGGAGACATTAGACGTTGAGTAAAATCAATTGCAGGAGGAGAAACGGATGAAAAAAATGGGATCATCATCAGTCAATTTACATACTTGCAGATCATTCCTAGTTCTCCCTGGGAATATCACACCATCACCTCCCCCATCCTCCTGAAGACCTGACCGGGTCCCTACACCATGGCTGAGCACGGACCTGCCGAGCACCTGGATTATGGCGGGTGATTGTCACCTAAATGGGCACTCCTGCTGTCTGCACATGACCCTGATGGTGACCACCGCTGCCACACATAGAGTGGCATGTTCCCATTCTCCGGTGACTTCTCTAGGCACACTCCCATCAGGCTGGCCCAGGTGATGGCCATGGGAGCCTTACATCAGGAACCAGGACCTTGTTCTTGTGTCACCGTCCCATGACTCACTCAGAGATACGAGTGCAGGCGACTGATTCAGGCCTCAGTTACTGCACATGGAGAAGGTAGTCAGTTGATGGCCCCTGCCAACGTCTCTTGTCTGGAGAGAGAAGTAATGAGACTTGGAAAGAGAAGTGCTTCCGTAATTTCTTAAATTCTGCCAAACATGAGGAATTACTTTTACTCATCATAATGACTCTGACCCAGCTTCAGGTTCACAATGGCCAGCTCCCAGAGAAGTGTAAATGAGCAACATGGTTATGACCAAAAAAAGGATGCAGAGGTCCCAGGGCAAGCCATGAGGCCTAAGAGCTTCACACGAAAGGAACTCTCCCAGAGACAGGTGCCCACGTAGGCAGCAGGAAGGATGGGACCTTGGAAGCTTATCCAAACCTAGAAAGCAATGTGACAGTTGACCAGGGCATGGAAAAGACTCTCACTCTGTGTTGAAAGTTGTATGAGCAGAAGACCCACAAGCCATTTTTAAACTACTCTTGAAATAGTTTGCAAAGGTGCATGTCAGTTTTCTAATTCTCAAACATTTAAAATCACAGGGTGCTAAATAGTGATTTTACTACTTTATTTATTTGCATGTATTGTATGTTTCTAACAGTTTTTAATGTTGTGATAAAAATTTGTAATGGCCATTGAAAAATAACAACTTTTCCTATAGTTATTAGGATTGCTGGGCAGGGTATTAGCTGGAGGTACCATTCTGTGAGGCGTGCTCTACAGTGCAAAGCAAGACCACCCTGTGATTTACTCGTTTTCCAGCCCAGTTGTTCTGTTTTTTCGTTTGTCTACTCAGTCAAGTGAGGGTTCGTGCCTCAGAGATACTCTGAGGAAGACCGTGACATTCCCAGGAGGTGTCCCTGAAGATCACCCGGAATAGCAGTGATTGCACCTTAGGCACTCAGTAAATGTTCTTGAGTAAATCAAGGATTAAAGAGAGAGAGGAGAGGAGTCTGTCTTTGGCGGGCCAGGATCAGCCGACCCGTGGACATCCCTGATAACATGTCCACTCTGTGCCAGTGCCTCCTACCAGCCCTCCAACAGCGTCCTTGGCATTCAAGGGCTAGACCCAGGCATGTCCTGGATGTGAGGCATGTTCTCCTTGGGGAGAAAGAAAGAGAGGCAATCCCTTGTTTAGGTTTAGATGTCATTGGGTCTGAAGTGAAACCAGGTCTTGTTGAGGACAGGCAGGTCAGGTGATGCCAGCATAGACTTGTGAGTTTGAAAAAGGCACTGAGGACAAAATACGTCAGGGTAGGAAGAGGTCTGACTGCAGAGGGAAAGAAGCCAGATGGAAGGGTGTCTGCTCAAAGGCTGGGTTAAGAGAGTGGACGATGGGAAAGCCCATGCATGGGGACTGGTCCCCAGGGTGTCTGAAAGCCCACAGAGGCAGGGCTTGCTCTGGAACCCTGGAAGGGCATCCACCTGCCTCTCTGGTGCCTCTTTGGATCCAGAAAGGCAGCTGGGATGTTGATTTTCTTTCTGTACACTGTAGCTTGTCATGTTCTCCAAAACAGCTCAGAAGAATTGGGGAGAACTCCTGATTTCTGTTATCAGTGGGTGTCCCCAGCATCAGGTTGCTGATGGGCTAACTGACATTCCAGGGATGCATAAAGAGGGTCCCAGACTTGGAGCACATTCTGAGGACCCCCTTCCTTCAGAAAAGGTCACAAGGGCAGATGACCTGGGATCCCACTAGAAATTTTGTGACTGGAGAAGGAGGTTGCACAGGACGGCCCTACTCATGGGCTCAGAGGCTACTGTGTCCTGTACATAAGTGAGGGCCATGATGAGAGCAGGTGGCAGGTGACCAGGATGTGGTGAAAACATCCCCCAAATTCATGTGTGGGTGCTCGGAGTCGGCACAGCCTGTCCAATACTGGGCAGGAAGTTCTCCTGCCCCCAGTACCACAGCACATGCCCTGGGAAAGCAGGCTCCATATTGGGGGGCGAGGGTGGATAAAGGAGTATTTCTTGCTCATGAAGAAGGCATGTTCACTCAGACTTTGTTTCTAGGTCATTCTAAGTGGTCCCTCCTGCCTCCTTGTATCTCCAGGACACTGGGATCTCATAGAAGCTGCCTGAGCTTGGGCTCCTACAATTTTCCAGTTTCTGCCAGTGCATGTAATGTTTGTGTTAAAGAGAAAATCTCACCCCCAGGTGGCACCACTCAGGCTTTAAGCCCATGATACCAAGTCTAGACTCAACTGCTGACCTCATTAGAGTTTGAACCTCTTCCAGAAACCTCATCAGCCAGTCTGCAATTTTCAGGTCAACACCACTGTGGTAATCTGTTACGTGGTCCCTCTGCCTGGAATATGAAAGTTGTTTGGGCATCACAATGCAGGGCGTACAGAAGAGCCTACAGAAAATTTGTTTCTCTGCCTCTGTCTCTCTCTCTCTTTGCCCCCCCTCTCCCCCTTCCCGCGCTCTGTAGCTCTCTCTCTGTCTGTGTCTCCCTCGATTTCATAAGATCCAATGTGTGACTCAGTACAGCATGGGGATATCCCAAACTATGGCAGATCCTTGCATGCCAAGTACAGCTTCAAATCTTCTGAAGGGGAAGGTGTATCTGTGCACTGTGCTTAATCCTGAGAGAGGACATCTTCCCTCACAACCTGAGTAAGAGTTTTAGGCCTGGGACCAAAAGGAGCTTTTTGAAGCCAAATTTGCATGGATTGTTCCCTGGGGTTGAGCAAACATTAGTTATTTATACAGACTTTGGCAGTCATGTTTAGGGCCCCAGCCCCTGGAACTTGGCTGGGACTAAACTGCTGCCTGTGTAAGGTTGGGATGTGGAAGAGGATGCCTGAGCTAAAGAGAATGCCCTCTGTAGCAGCTCCTTGGTAAGGATACACAGGTCTTTTGGCCCACATTTATTTTTCTCTGTGCATCCAAGATTCCAAAGAGCCCATGACTCTCAGCCCTCAGTGGCTTTCAGAATTGGATGAGTCACATCCCAGGTTCAGCTGCCACACCCCTCCTCTGGCCTCTCCACAACCCACGTTTTCACATTTAATTTTCTCAAGCCAGGTTGCTGAGCTGATCTGGTTTTTCTGAGAGGAAATGCCCTTTACCTCCACAGAGGGAGGGTGACAGAATCTCCTGTCTATAGTCCCCATCAGCTTGGGTTTAAGGGATCCACCCAGTTTCCTCCTTCACTGCTAGCCTTTTAAGTTCTCAAGTTGATGCAGTCAGTGTATTTGAGTTTCTGCAATGTTCATCTTGCACTGGGTAATTCCCTGGTCCCATTCCAAACGTGCAGCCCTTCCCTTCTCCTGATAAATCCCTAGATGTGATTTTGGCCTGACCTGCTCTGGGGAAGGCTTGCTCCTCAAAATATGGAAGACCAACTATCCCTCTGTTCCTCTTTGAATGGGCATGGGGTTTGTAATTGTAAGTAACCTCAAGTCTCAGGGACTGTTTGGTACTCAATACTGTTGCATTGAAATTCTTTCTCTCTTGAGATGATACACTGTCTCCCTAAAGGTGTGTTAACGGGAACATTAGTGAATTTTGATGTGGAACCAACACCCCCATCAAGTCTACTTCCAGGCTGGTTTCCTTTTCTTTTCCTTTCATGAATGGACCTAGGGTTCAGTTGGAGTTGTGGATAGTGCAAAACCCCATCAGGGTTAAATGCCTGGAGATCCAGGACTAAGGTTTTGATCTCAGGTGGAAGTAGCCATTCAGCTAGGATCTCAAAAGGAAGGTGTGGTCAGACGGGGTATAATGTCTTCTGAGGAGGCCGAGGAGGGAACAGAGGTTAGAGCGTGAGAGTCAATGTCCAGGTCTGAGCACAGGGCTCCCTGAACCACACCCCTCTGGTGAGTCAGGAGCCTAAGGTGGTCCCCAAGGACCTGCAGCCAAGAACCCAGAGATTTGTCATTTCTTCCTTACAAATGAGCACACTTTGCCTTTGCCTCTGGATGTAAGTTGGCCTTAATCCAAAATGTTTTGATTTCTGTTTTGATGTTTGCCATTCATAGAGGTTCACAGGGCAAGTTTTCCCTGTGTCTGAAAGTCGAGTATTGCTAAGGAGCCTATTGTAGACCAAAGTGGAAAAACCCTTTTTGTAGTTTTTGGCGGCCGGTCTGTGTTTGTGAACACAGGTCTTAATGGAAGTTTTTCATAAAGCCAATTGATGTTTAGAAAGAGAGGAAGGGAGTGGGCGGCGAGAGAGAGAGAAACATTGATGTGAGAAACATCCATCAGCTGGCTCCTGCCCACCCCCTAACGGGGATTAGGAATGGAGCCCTCAAGTGACTTTTGGGGGCATGGGAGGATGCTCAACACACTAAGCAACACTGACCAGGGCTTGCAGTCTCTTATTGAGAGGAGCCTTAGTTGTGACATGTGAGCCCTCTGTTGTCATGGATAAAGTGGTCATTCTAATATTCATAGAAGGGACACACAGTAAAATGTACATGTTGGAATTAATGGTTATTTATCTCACCTCCAGCTCCCCCATGCTTCAGAAAACGTTTGTGCTGCTTTTATGTTCCTCATTTAAAATGTGTCAAAGGCCTCAATGGTACCCATTGTGTGGGTGTTCCTTAATCTTCCCCATCTATTTTATTTCCTGGAACTTAGCAAGAGGCAGTCCTGGGCCACGGGCTGCTCCAAACTCCAGGTGTTTTCAGTCCTTCAGTCCTCAGAAACGTTTTCCCTGGAAAGGGTGGGATCATCTCTCTTGTTTCCCAGTCCTCACTGCACAGAATTCCAGCTAGCCAGTGGGTAGATACGGGAGGGGTCCAGTGGTCATCTCACCCCTCCTTGGTGCCTGGTTCTTGTCCTCCCAGTGGCAGAGGAGAGGCAGGGCTGAGTGGCTTTGCGACCCTAAGCAGAAAACGGAGTTGGAGTAATTTGGGGGGCGCTCCAGTTGTTGCCGGAGCAGTGCCTTTGGCCCTCAGCTGGTCCCTCTGAAGGGAGAAGGACCGGGGTTGCTCATGCTCAGCCTGACAAGATGCCTTGCTCCCGGCTGTCTCCCAGGATCTCTTTCATAGCAGCTTCATGGGGATGAGCCTCCCAGCTCCACGCAGACTCCTGGAAATGGCATGTCAGAGCCTGCTGCGGGATGAAGCCTCGGCCATCGCTGCTCTGGAGTGGCTTCCTATGGAGCTCTTCCCACCTCTTTTCATCACAGCCTTCGCTGGTAAGCACAGCAGAGTCCTAAAGGCCATGGTGCAGGCTTGGCCCTTCCCCTGCCTCCCTCTGGGGGCCCTGATGAACCATCGGCAGTCTTTTTTTTTTTTTAATTAAATCTTTATTGTTCAGATTATTACATTTGTTCCTTTTTTTCCCCCCCATAACTCCCCTCCTCCCAGTTCCCGCCCCACCCTCCGCCCTCACTCCCCACCCACTGTCCTCATCCATAGGTGCACGATTTTTGTCCAGTCTCTTCCCTCATCTCCCACACCCCTTTCCCCCCCAAGAATAGTCAGTCCATTCCCTTCCTATGTCCCTGATTCTATTATAATCACCAGTTCATTCTGTTCATCAGATTATTTATTCACTTGATTCTTAGATTCACTTGTTGATAGATGCATATTTGTTGTTCATAATTTGTATCTTTACCTTTTTCTTCCTCTTCCTCTTCTTAAAGGATACCTTTCAGCATTTCATATAATCCTGGTTTGGTGGTGATGAACTCCTTTAGCTTTTCCTTATCTGTGAAGCTCTTTATCTGACCTTCAATTCTGAATGATAGCTTTGCTGGATAAAGTAATCTTGGTTGTAGGTTCTTGGTATTCATCACTTTGAATATTTCTTGCCACTCCCTTCTGGCCTGCAAAGTTTCTGTTGAGAAATCAGCTGACAGTCGTATGGGTATTCCCTTGTAGGTAACTGAGTTTCTTTCTCTTGCTGTTTTTAAGATTCTCTCTTTATCTTTTGCTCTTGGCATTTTAATGATGATGTGTCTTGGTGTGGTCCTCTTTGGATTCCTTTTGTTTGGGGTTCTCCGCGCTTCTTGGACCTGTAAGTCCATTTCTTTCACCAGGTGGGGGAAGTTTTCTGTCATTATTTCTTCAAATAGGTTTTCAATATCTTGCTCTCTCTCATCTTCTGGCACCCCTATAATTCTGATGTTGGTACGCTTGAAGCTGTCCCAGAGGCTCCTTACACTATCCTCGCATTTTTGGATTCTTTTTTCATTTTGCTTTTCCGGTTGGATGTTTTTTGCTTCCTCGCATTTCAAATCATTGACTTGATTCTTGCGCTCCTCTGGTCTGCTGTCGGGCGTCTGTATAATATTCGTTATTTCAGTCCGTGTGTGCTTAATTTCTAGTTGGTTTCCCAATATAAGATCGAGGGTCTTATTAGTTTTTGTGTAGATCTCATTAAGTTTATCGGCAGCTTCTAAACAGTTCTTGAGAGACCTTAAAAGTGTGGTTCTGAACTCTATTTCTTCCATTTACAATTTTGTCCTGTTTCTTTGTCTCCGCATTTTGTTATGCTTCTTTGGTGAACCCCCTAGTGGTCTTTGTTCGCAGTCTTATAGATAAATCTTGATTGTTGTAGCTAATTCCAGGGAGGGTTTGACCTCCAGGCCAAGTGGCTATGAGAATCAGCTGTGTCAGCAGTGAGAGAACTTCTGTCCTCTAGGGAGGTGCTAATCTAGCCTTTGCCTGAGGCTATCCAGCAAATGCCTCTGTGCAGGGCTTGGGTAGGGCGGGTCACACAGGATCAACAGGGTGGGCCGGAGAGAGCAGTTATGGCGGCTCTCAGTCCTGTCCCCAGGGGCTCTGCCTCTCTGAGTCCCAGCACCCGCTGCAAAGCTCGGAGAGAAAGCTGCACTCGCTCTGACCGAAGCCCGACAGTCCGCTTCTCCCGTTTGAGCCTGGGTCCCTAAAGACTCGCCTGTATCTGGAGCTCAGAGTCTGCGACTCCCTCCCGATTGAAAACAACAATCGCGCCCTCTGCCTCCAGCCCGCTCCGCGCACTCCGCACCTCAGAATTTGACTTCAGCACTGCGCCTCCTCTGAGTGTCCGTATGCGTTTCTCTTTCCTCCTAGTTGTAGGACTTCCACTCAGCCAGCGTTCCTGTGGTTCTGGGTGATGTCCCTTCCGTCTTTAGTTTCACTTTTGAAGTAGTTGTTCAAAGCAGCAAACTCCGGCGTTAACCTATGCCGCCATCTTGGTTCTCCCATCCGCAGTCTTACCAGGATATCTTGCAGGCTGTGCTCGAGGGACTCGATGCCATGCTTGCCCAGAACACTCGACCCAGGTATGGGGGATTCAGTAGCCGGGTCGCACCCTGCGGATCTGACCAGTTACAGCTGGGATCTGGGAGTGTTCAGGGTCAAAGGGAGAGCTGAGGCAGACCTTGGAGCCACTGCTAGGGTCATTCTGGGAACAGGCTTCGGATATATATGGCTGATGAAATTGCCGAGGGTGACCGAAGGGACACGAGCCCACTCCTTCCTGGTGGCACCTAAAGGTACCAGGAATGGGGACCATGAAGGATCCCAGTAGCACCAGGAGCAGTTGATTCCTGGGGCATGGAGTCAACGTCCAGTGCGGTGTCTGGCCCAGCTGCCCAGATGCCAACTCATGGTCTTACTCATTGCTATCTTAATGCATCCCAGCATATCTCCTATTTTCTCCACAGGAGATGTAAACTGCAGGTGCTTAATTTACAGAAGAGAGTTCATTTGGAGTTCTGGATGGTGTGGGCAGGAACCAGAGCCCATGTGTGCTCACTGCTGGAGCCTGAGGCCCTGCAGCCCATGAGGAAGAGGGGGAAAGTGCACAGCTTAATGGCCAGGCCATATCCACCCTTGGCCCCCATGGAGGTGTTAATAGACCTTTGCCTCAAGAAAGGTGTCCTTGATTAGTCCCTCAGCTACCTGATTAAGAAAGTCAGTGAGAGGAGAGGTTTGCTGCACCTTTGCTGTAAGAAGCTGAAGGTTTTTGCGATGTCGAAGCAAAACACTAACATCCTGGATATGGTGCAGCTGGACTCTGTCCAGGATTTGGAGGTAAACTGTACCTGGAAGCTGTCCACTCTGAGGAAGTTCGCTCCTTACCTGGGCCAGATGGGCAATCTGCGCCAGTTCCTGCTCTCCCACGTCTTCATGTCTACTCACACCACCTTGGAGCAGGAGGAGCAGTGTGTTGGCCTGGTCACCTCTCAGTTCCTCAGCCTGCCCCACCTCCAGGAGCTCAATTTGGACGATGTCTCCATCCTCAGAGGCCGCCTGGATGAGATCCTCAGGTGAGGGGTGGCGAGCTTTCCCTGCCGACCAGAGCGAGTCCCTTTCCATTTCAGTGCACAGTGACGGGCTCTCCTGTGTGCTGTCCCTCAGCAGTGCTAGAGTGCCTGAGCCACTAGACGGGCCACACAGTCAGTGTCTTGTTCACCGCTCTGTCACCTTGCATGTTGTGACATAACCCCCCAGATAAAGGTAGGATGTATGCACTAGGACAGAGGCTACTAAAGGGACTCCTTGCTAGGAATTGGCATAATGGAGGCTTCGGGCCAGGGGATGGTAGCTTTGGGCATCCTTGTAAGTGGTGTTGAAGGGAAAATGATGCAATAGAACCAAGTGAGGATTGCAATGACAAGGGGAAAGCCAATAAGAGGTGAGGTTTCAGGGGTTAAGTTCCGCACTTAGAGATTTGGCCATGGCAGCCTTTCACTCCAAACCTGCCTCAGTCACCTGTCTGCATAGGCTCTCGCAAAGGGAATGCGTGGTTAATGCAGGATTCCGGAGGGAAGCATTACGAAATGGGATAGGTGGTTTGTAGATAATGCAGTGATCTAAGTTCCTGGAGGGTGGCAGCCCTCGCTGGATGTTGCCTGACTGTGCCCAGGTTATCCCTTTCTGCACATCTGCCAGAGGCCTCATTGGGCTAAGAGATGATGGTGACAGGGGTCTAGGCTGTGGCTGGAAGGAAGCCCGAGTTGCAGGCAATTCAGGACATGTCTCCAATACTAAAATGCACTGGTTGCCTCCTGCTTCAGACCCTGGGTCAGGCTCCTTTCTGAGCTCCTCCCACCTTTATGTTCACAACACCTTTGTGTTTGGGCTGGAGGGTATGATGTGCTCCACTTGACGGATGAGTAAATGGAGTGTGTGAGGTTTCATCCAGTTGAATCCATCACGGAGCAGGTAACAGATGGAGAAAGATTCCATTCAAATTTGCTCTGACTTGAATGTCACTTTTCACTGTGCAACATCCTGGGTTTGATCATCATCCGGAACACTGTAGGCTTTGGTGACATGGGCCTCTTTACCCTGAAGGCCTGCATTATCCTCACCTGCCTCTGCCCACCAGGTCCATCCCCCACATGTAACTGCTCTATGTCTCCCCAGGTGCCTGAAGACCCCCTTGGAGACCCTGTCCATCACTAACTGCCTGCTTTTCGAAAGAGACTTGAGACATCTCTCCCAGCACCTGAATGTCAGCCAGCTGAAAAGCCTGAGTTTCAGTGGGCTCAACCTGACCAATATCAGTTCTGGGTCTCTCCAATTTCTGTTAGAGCCTCCCCCACTCTCCAGGACCTGGACTTGGATGAGTGTGGGATCATGGACCACCAGTTCCTGGACATCCTGCCAGCCCTGAGCCACTGCTCCCAGCTCACAACCCTAAGTTTCTGTGAAAACCCCATCTCCATGACCATCCTGGAGGACCCGCTTCGCCACATCATCGGGCTGAGCAAGCTGAATTGCATGATTTATGCGGCCCCTCTGGAGAGTTAGGAGGAAACGAGTGGCACCATCAACCTGGGCCGACTTGCCCAGATGCATGCTGTGCTGAAGCATATGCTGCAGGAGTTGGGGCGGCCCAGCATGGTCTGGCTCTGTGCTTACCCCTGTCCTCACTGTGGCTGTAGAACCTTCCATGACCCAACTCCCATTCTGTGATCCTGTTGCTTGAGTGTCTAGCTGGGTGCACATCTCATAGGCTTTACTCTGGGCACTTGGGCACTGAAGCCCAGACATAAGTGTACTGTACAGGAACACAGCAGCCAGTTTCAGACAGCTACTCCAGGTTGGGGGAAATGCTCACAGGGGACTGGATGGTTTCTTTGGGGAGATTTGTCCTAAGGAGTTAGAAATATGCACCTGAATCTCTCAGGGGGAGGGATTGAGGCTTGGGTGGTAGATCCTGGAATTACCTTTCTTGAATGGTTGTGAATAAATGTCAGTAATAAAGAGAACTGGATGTTAACCGCCAGGTGTCCTCCATGACATGTTAACCCGACTCTCCCACCTGCAGTTACTGCCTAAGTAAGAAGGCATGAGCATCATGATGCATAGACAATAGTCTAGTTGAGGTTGGTTCCAGGAGATCACATCACCATTTATCCTTTCTGGTTTGGTGGTTCTTTCTGGTGCACCGGTACCTACTCACTCACCTCTGTGAATGTTCCGTGGGTCAGCGCACACAAGGTGCATCAACAGGGACTGGAACAAGTGGCTTCCAGTGAGCACCGCCGAGGTACAACTTCTCTGGGGCCATCACAGGTAACTAGTCCAGTCCCTGGACTAAAACTCCTCCCCACTGGGAGCGTCCATCGCTGGCCTCTGTCCGCTCCATGGTAGGGCTTCCCTGTGCACAAGTCAGGCCCCCAGTACTGAAAGGGACATCAGCCTGCCAGGGAGCCAGAGCCCTGGTCTCACAAGTCCATGCCTGTCATTCCCCTGGATCAATCCAATTCTTGAATTCAAGTTCCTGTGTCCTGTAAACACATTTACATTCTTTTCATCAAAATACTAACCTGGCATAAACCTCTGCTTTGTTCTGTGTCCTGTCCTAATAATAGGACATACTTTTGTAGAGGATGGTCTAATGTTCGAAGACTTTCCCCTCATGATCCTCCTTCCCATCAATCAAGGAGGTGGTAAATAAACTCTGAGCCAGTGACATGCCCCGGTTCTGAAGAGTGGACAACCCAAGCCAGTTCCCGGGGAGCACTTAAGTGGACACAGTTGAAGGTCACACCAGGGAGATGGGGGTATGGAGGGCCACCCTGAGGGGCAATACAACTAAGTGAAAGGGAGATGTCCTAGTGTGCTGTTGGATCCCACAGTCAATGGACAGTAAGCTGGCCAACAAGGAACAGGCTCCCTGCCAACCTGCCACTTCATTCTGGCCCTAGGCTGTCTGAGTTTGCTCACTGAGTGGCCTGCCAGAGGAGCACCTAGTGAGAAGGCCACACATCCAGGCCCAGGGGCAGGGCTCCATTTGCCTGTATGTCTCCCTAATTGTGAGGAAGTCAGTCCTGCTTTTTCTCCTTCTACTGCCTCTCCATCAGTGCCAGCCACTCATGTGCTTGCTGTTCTCTACTGGGTGTCAGCAGCTTCCTAGCTTGTCACATACAGCACCTGGCCCTTCATTCTCTTTTTATTGCCATTCCTTTCTTTCTCTTCTAGCTTCCACCCTTCTGGCTTGGGCCCATCAGCATACAATCTCATTTTTCCATTTCTTAGTACATTTCTTATTGATTTCAGAGAGGAAGGGAGAGGGAGAGATGGATAAAATATCAATAATGAGACAAAATCATTGGTTGGCTTTCTCCAACACATCCACCTGGGGATCCAGGTGTAAACTCCAGACCCTGCTCCAACTGAGAATTGAACTACGTGCTCTTGGTTCATAGGCTTACTGAGCCACACTGGCCAGGACCACTCTGCTTCTTCTAGTGGGAAGAGAAAATGCTGAAGTCTCTGTAACAGTCGGTGAGCTCCCCACCCCCGCAAAAAAAGAGGATAAGAGAACAAGGTACAGAAAATGTATATCTCTTACAGCAAACGCTCTCTTTCTCTTCCTCTCCATTATTCTCTCTCCCTCTCCCTCTCCCTGTCCCTCTGTCTGACATGCACCTTGTCTTCCCATCCCCACCTTCACAGGAAATAGTGTCCATAATATGAATCAGAACCTCTAGAATTTGAGGAAAAGATAAAAATTGGCAGGATCTTAGGGAGGAAGGGCAAAGGCAAAACATCCTGTGGTCTGGGTGTTAAATCCTCCACACATAGAGCTCGTGCCCATTACTTTGTGTGGAGATTCACCTGTGGGGCCAACTTATGTAAAGCTCTTGTCAGCATGTCCTCCTCTGGAATTGCCCACTGTTATTAGCATTGATGGTATTTATTAACCACCAGATGCAAGATAAGGAAGAAAATAAAAGTCAGTGCACCCTGTCCAGTGTGTCTGGGCATTGTCCTGTGCACCAGAAAGTTTACCCATTTGATTTCTGGCCAGGGCACATGTCCAGGTTGCAGATTCTGTCCCCAGGCATCCAACATTGTTTCTCTCTCACATGAATGCATGCTTCTGTGCCTGTCCCTTTCCATTCACCTCTCTCTAAAGAATCAATTTTAAAAACCCATTATATTAAGACAAAACAAAAGGAAACTCATTGCTGCATGTTGCCTCTAAAACCAAGTGTCCTGCACTTGACGCTTTATTTGTTCTGGAGAACACAACTGAGAAATCCAGAAAAATTCTTTATTGGAATCTGGACTTTTCCATCAAAATATTCAGAAAAGCATACTCTCAAGGCAATGAGGCTTAGAAAGCTTAGATAGAGTCTACATCTATGAAGATGGGCACAGAAGACACCTGGATAGGAGGTGACTGCTGGTGCACAGAGATCGTGTACATGAAGGCCCTATCGGCGGAGTCTCTAGGGCATCAGAAAGCAAGCGGGGAGAGGAAGGCACACATAATAGGTTCCTTACTACTAGAATGTACCCCAGAGTCCACCAATCTGCACAGCAGTCAGGCAGGCTGGATACAGGGCAGCTGGAGCACACGAATGTCAAAGGGAAGACTCTGAATAAAGAAGAGCCAAAGCCTGGCCTGCTTGGCTCAGTGGATGCGTTTCGACCCGTGAACCAGGAGGTCAGGATTCAATTCCCAGGCTGGGACATGTCCCAGTTGTGGGCTCTTAGCCCAGTAGGTGTCTTGTAGGAAGCATCCAATCAAGGATTCTCTCTCACCATTGCTGGTTCTAACTCTTTCTCCCTTTCCCTTTCTCTGTGAAATCAATGAAAATAAATATGTCTAAAAGTATGTACATAGCTTAGGGTTTTGATACCCAGAATATCCGTTTAGAAATACAAGAAGGAGCCTTCTGTCTTGGTCAGGATTTTTATGCTGTTCCTTATTCCCCCTTTAATCTTCCTTTTTAGTCCACTTCCCCATGGGATTGTATATAAAGTGATCTATTTCATGATGCGAAGTTTTGTATTGTTTGTCTAGTATTTCTCTACACCATAGTACGTTATCAGTACAAACTACAGTGGTAAAATTAAGCTGAGTAAATTTGGAGTCCAAATGGCTTTATTAGGTATTTCACCAATCCAGCAGCATTCCAGCTGGCAATGAAAAAGGGGCTCACTGAGCCATACTGACCAGGGTTTGTCCCCCTACCATCCCCAAGTCTAACAGGCTAGACTTTAAAGTCCTTAAACAGTTGAGGTTCCAGCTTCCCAAATTAATTTCCCATACAGTATTCCAGTAAAAATAACTTTAAGAAACCAAACATTTTGGGGGAGATTTTTAAAATTGAAGTTGGAAGGCTTGTTGATAACTATATACTCAACAGTCCAACAGGTGATTTTTTATAAATTTTCCCATTTGGGACGTTTGTTGACATTCATTCCTAAAAATACGGAGGCTTCAAGATAACTCGATGTTTGGAGAGCATATATTAAATGTCAAAAAGTTGAAGGGGAAGTGCATGAGCAGTTCTATAGAAAAATACATATATCAATCAAAGGGCCCTTTTGTTTATTTAATTCAGAGGTGTAGTCAGGAAAGCTTGTTAAGTGGCAAATTCTGTTTCAATCTTGTTATTCCCACTTCAGAAAGGTGCTGATGTCATTTCAATAAGCAAAAGGATGCTTACATTTAGATTAGTTCAAACATTTATATAATTCCATATGTAATTTTTTTTCCTACTTATAATATTCCTTTAAAGATTGAGGACAAACAAAATGCCACAGGAAGGAGGTGAACAATTGCTTTGCAGCCTTGTTGGAGCTGCCTCAATCCTTTTTTCCATTTAGGTTTTCCAGGAATATGTCATTTGATTACCTCCCCCCCAAAACTGGAAACAGCGCAGCATGCCATGAAGAAGTAACACAATGCTTCATTTTGTATGCAGTTCTCTTCAAAGACTTCATGCACTTGTGGTCAAAGACACCTTGGGAAATTCAGGGCCAAGAATTCACATCACCATCCAAACACATTGCTTTTATGTGTTTGTAGTAAAATGAGACAAGAAATCCCATTTAGTGGAAAACTTTATTCTGAATATTTTAACAATGCACATATTCAAATTAAACATTAAAGTATATTGTTATTAAAATCAACACTTATAAAATAACCTTGAAGAATTCAAACTTTGCATTCTATGCAGAAGATTCACAAAGGGATCTAAAATTCTTGCTTCTTCCCCAAACCCACAATTTGCTTCTATTCATTTGTAAATAACAAGACAATTTCTTTTCAAATAAAAAGCTGTCCATAACTTAGCATTATTTTTAAGTTCATTTTCTACTTCATCTGTCACAGGGACTTCCCTCCTGGCAACCCTTGAGAATCCCAGTAAGTTGAGCTACTGCACTGCATGATTCACTCTCTCTTGCATAGATGGTGAATCCTATGATCCCCACCAGAATCAAGCTCATGGCCTCTTATAGAGGTGTCCCATCAGCTGTTGCAGTAATTGTTATGCCCCCCCATAATACCCAACTCATGTGTGGCTGTAATAATCATCCAGGCGACTCCTTCCACCAAAAGTCAGAGGGGGCCCTTGGGTTGGTGGTGCACCACCTGTGCATCCTGTAAATTGACCAAATAAAAATACTTTAACATCTTAACGAAAAATTTTATGTCAGTATGACATGACCCTAGTACAGTCTTAAATAGTTGGAAAACCTATGCTTTTATACACCCATGCTAAAAATATGTCAGGAAAGCTGAGGTAGACATGGGAGCTTACAATTATTTAAAATACAGCTGAAGAATAATGTTTTGACTGAAATAATTGACTATGAATACATATGAAGGCACATTTTCTGAAAACGGGCTGGAATTCTGACCTTCATATTATTCTTATGCTTCACACTGTCAAATGCTCTTTCTGATTAAAAAATTATAAAACGCCCCCTGGCTGTTGTGCCTAAGTGGGTCGCGCACCGGTCTTGGCACTGCAGGATCCCAGATTTGATTCCAGGTTAATGGCATGAGCCTGGTTTGCAGGGTCCATCCCTGGGCCTGGTTTGGGGTTGTGCATGGGGAAACTAATTGAAGTATCTCTCTCACATTGATGTAGCTCTCTCTCAGCCCCACTCCCTCCGTCCACTCTCCCAAGATCAGTAGAGATATATCCTCAGGTGAGAAACAACAAAAAAGAAAATGTTGCACTTCATTTGTTTAATAAGGAAAATAAATGAGTGTGTTCCTTCACTCCTGAAAGATTTGGACTGTTCCAAATGAGCGACTAAGAAAAGAATACAAGACTTCCAAGATAATACAAAACGCATACTGCCTATAGTACTGCCTGTGGCAAATAGTAAAATTCTAGTTAAACACAAGATGGCCTGTTAATTCCAATCCTGTCACTTACACGCAGTATATCTGGACACTTACCACAGCTCTCACAAGAACCTCTGTAAAAATAGGAAAATGCAAATGGACAGAAGACTTCAAGAGTCATTTCTCCAAAGAAGATACACAAACAGCTAACAAGATCATGGAAAGAGGATCAAAATAATGGGTAGTTAGGGAAACGCCAACCAAAACCTAAGTGAGATACCACTTTATTCCTAAGTAGGTCCCAATGTTTGAAGAGGAAAATACCAGGGCTTGATGGGAATTTAGAGCCACTGGAATCCTGTGCACAAGGAACAGAAAGGGCACAAGGCGTGGCTGCTGTGGAAAATAATGGAAACTCCTACAACAAACATTTAACACTGAATTGCAATATGACTCCGAAATTCCACTCTAAATTTTGCACCCACAATAACTGGAGACTTCTATCAAATACTAGTCCAAAATGCTCACATCAGTCCTCTGGTGGAAACGACCCCAACGGTTGAAGTGGTAAACGAGCTGTGTTTACTAGAGCTGCAAGGGAATATTTAACCAGCCATTAAAGTGGCGGTGAACTGATTACTGCCACATGGATGACCCTTGGACACATTTATGGTAACGGAAACAAGCCAGGCACAAAAGATCCTATCCTGTATCATTCTGATACTATGATCTGTGGAAAACAGGTGCATCAATACAGACAGAACACTGGTTGGTTTTTCATAGAAGCTGGACCGAGGAAGAGAATGGTAGCGACTGCTTTACCTGCAGTGCTTTTATGTATGGGTGAAAAAGATGTTTTTGACCTACTCAGATATGGTGGTGGCATAAGACTCTGAATATACTACATGATACTTAGTTGGTCAATGGTAAATATTTAGTGTTATGATAGGTGAACTTCACCTCAACAACAGACAGTGTATAGTATAGTTTAGGTGTCTTACGCTTTATTGACCACTACCTATAACTAGTAGTACAATCATCATCTCTTGGAGATATATGATAATTTCTCCTGGAAGGGATTGTCTCTTTGCAAGGAACGCCTGCATAACTCCCTCTCCCATGTGACAGCGTTCCTGTAACTGACAAATACTTACGTGAGGATATCACATTGGAGAGCAATGTTTTGAGGGAAAACAATAATTCAAAACAACACTTCATTTCCTCTTTCCACAACAATGTTTAAATTTACTCTTAGGCTCTATTTAGGCTCACGCTTGTATGCGCTGTGATATGTTATTCTGGAATGTATTATCTTCTGACATCTTGTCCTCCCTGTACATTTTCCTTAATTTCTTAAATGACCATAAGTGGGAGAAACCTTTCCAATTCTGAACAAAGTGCAAGCAATTTCCATGATGTCCACATACATATTTGTCAGTGCCTACCTATAGCTTGACAAGCCTCTATCAACTTTACTCCTTCTCTACTTTGCTCTCTCTCGCTCACAATCTCTTGTCGACATTACTAAAAACTTCCTAATCTTCCTGTTAAACTCACTTCTTCATGCACTTTCACCTAAGAACTAATAGTTATTTCGGTACACAAGTATTGAATTATTAGCATTTTGATTAAAACATTTTCATTGCTCCTGGATGCCCACAATATAGAGGCAAGTTATGTCCATTTAATTTCAAAATTGACTGCGTCACTTACCTTAGAACTTTTATGCTACACTTTCAACTACATTTTGGACTCAGGAAAAGCCACATGTGCTAGTGGTACACTTGTACCTATTCTAAATACTGACAAGATATCACCTGTGCATAGTAATATTTTATTGGGCCAGTACATGCCAAATTCATTACACATATAATTTTATAATTTATCACCAATTTAGCATGGCTCTCTCCTAATGCTGACTAGTTTAAATGTATAACGTTAGTTTTGGTAATGATGGCAATATAAATTTTACTGCCTTTAGCTGTACTACCAGCATTTAACAGCTCATGTGAGGAGCCCCGGAACTCCTTCAAAATATGAGAAATATTACATTTCCCATATTTTACCATGTTTCAGTGCTAATTCTTATCCCAGCTGTCCACAAATGAGCCTTTAATTTATGTGCTCACTAGCACATCCAAAATTCAAATGGGTAGACTGTGTATATTCAACTGCAGAGGCATATTGTTCTTAACTACACTGATTCCCTCAATGGTTTCAACTTTCCAACATAGTTAATAATGAGAGTCTTTATGTTAGACTTTAAGACATCTCTGTACTGATATGAATGAGTCATGTTTGCCTTATTTTTTCACAACTATGTGCACTCTGTGATTTGGCAACTTGCAATGCCTGACTCTTTCAAGTGTGCCTTTCCACCCTCATTTTTATTAAAAACAGACCCTATGAACCCACACATATGACTTTTCAGCCTGTTGACAAAATACTTATATTGTATTTATTAAGATGTGTTAATTTGGTTGCCATATTTCATGAACAAGCATATGATTCTTGGAATCACGATATATCTTTATGGATATACTAGTGGCCCGGTGCATGAAATTTGTTCACAGGAGGGTGTGTCCCTCAACCTTGCCTGCACTGTCTCTAATCTGGGACGCCTTGGGGGATGTCTGACTGACAGTTTATGAATTAAGCCTAACCCAGAAGTCACATATCCCTCTTGAAATTCAGCACAAATGCCTCCTAACAGCTCTCCTGCCTGCCTGCCCGCCTGCCTGATCTCCCCTAACCACTCTGCCTACTGGCCTGCTCACCCCCAACTGTCCTCCCAAACCCCAACCACGCTGCCCTTCTCGCCCCCAGCTATCGAACAGGGACAGAATGATGGATACTCAGGCATTCTCCTAAAGGGCCAACACACAAATTTCCCTGTGCTCTGGCAAAGGGAAGGTGAAGTGCACTGGAGCTGTGAAGGAAGAAGCCAGGACTAGGGACTCAGTTGATACAGCTCAGAGTATAGACACCCAAGACTCCTGGGAGGAGTCATTCCCTCATGCAGAGGAGGACATCTTTCCCACACAGACATTTGCCTGTCTGAGAATAGGACAGTTGACACACCCTATTGTAAAAAACTTTGCTCTGAGGCCACTTAAGAGATTAAGAATGATATTTGGTCTCCAGTAGAAGCCACTGCCCCACCATGTTGAAAAAAATCTATTGCCTAAGGATGTCTGCCTACAGGGGCAATTCAAGTCAGAAGCCTACACGTGTGTAGCCAGAGGTGGTCTCTTGAGGCTTTGAGTCTTTGCCTGACCTAATTAGTCAGAAACAGCCTTTAACACTGTCCTGCATGACAGAAGAGAGGTGTAGAGCAGCGGTTCTCAACCTGTGGGTCGCGATCCCTTTTGTGGTCGGCGACCCTTTCACAGGGGTTGGGTAAGACCAATCTGCATATCAGATATTTACATTACAATTCATACCAGTAGCGACATTACAGTTATGAAGTAGCAACGAAAATAATTTTATGGTTGGGTCACAACATGAGGAAGTGTATTTAAAGGGCCATAAGATTAAGAACCACTGATAGAGGATCTACATAACTCATCATCAAAAACTCAAACAGAAAGCCAAAAGTAGGAAACAAAGAAATAACCCCAAAATGAAAGAACTAGAGAATTCTAAGAAGAGAAAAATGAAGTAGAGATAAGAAATTTATCTGAATCAGATTTCAGAGCAATCATGGTAAAAATGCTCAATATCATGAAAAAAAATATAGTAGCTATGAAAAAAGCAAAGTTCTAGATTTAAAAAAAATGACATAACACTCGTAAAGAACCAATTGGAAGAAATGCACAGCATATTAGGGAATCTGAGGATCAAATCAGTGAATTATTAGTCAGAGAGAAAATATCACTGAATTACAAAAACCAGAAAAAAAAACAATTAATAAACAGGAGGACAGGTTAAAGGCACTGTGAGACTTCCGGAAATGTAACAATATTACAGTAGTGGGTGTTCCCAAAAAGGCATAGAGAAGGTGTTTGAAGAAACAATGGCAGAACACTTCCCTAACTTCATATAGGAAAATATCACACAAATGCAGGAACCACAGAGAACCACAAACAAGAACTCAAACAGGCCCATTCCCAGACACATAATAATTAAAGTGCCAGAAATTAAAGAAAAAGAGTTAATTGTCAAGGCAGCAAGAGAAAAGAAATGTGTTTCCTACAATAAAGTTCCAGTGAGGGCTGAAACCTGGTTTCTCATCAGAAATTCTACAGGCCAGAAGGGAATGACATGAAGTACTTAAGGTAATGGAAAGCAAGGATCTGAGCCTAAGATTACTATATCCAATAAGGCCGTCATTCAAAATAGATGTTTAAATAAATAGCTTCCCAGACAAAGAATGGCTAAAGAATACAGCACCACAAACCAGAATTACAAGAAATCCTAAAGGGACTGCTGTAATGAGAAGAAGAAATGAGAGCGAAAACTAGGCATACAGAATTAAAATGGCAATAAATCAGTATCTATCAATAATAACCCTTAAAGTAAATGGACTAAATGCTCCAATCAAAAGGCGTAGGGTTGCAGAATGGATTCAAAAATATGACTCACCTATACGCTGTCAACAAGAGACCCACCTCAAAACAAAAGACTCACACAGAATGAGAGTGAATTTTGCATGCAAATGGAAAAGAAAAGAAAAGCTAGACTAGAAATAAACATATCTGACAAAATAGACTTTAACATGAAGGCCACCACAGGGGACAACAATCCTAAACAACTCACCAGATCAGTCAGACTTAATCGACATCTTCAGAACAGTTCACCCCAAAGATACAGAATATACATTCTACTTAAGTGTACATGGGAGATTTTCAAAGATAGACCACTTGAGACACAAGCAAAGTCTCTTCAAATTAAACAAGATGGAAGTCATATCAAGCATCTTCTCTGATTACAAAGGCATACTACTATATAATAAAGAGGTAATATGCAAATTATTCCTCAAGCCCTGGCTAGATGGCTTCCTATGACCTGGCTCTCAGGTCGTTTAGTGAGGGACAACCAAATGACTGAACAAGCAGGCTTCATGGGGAGACCAGACTGGCGGGGGGTTGAGTCACGACCAAACGACTGGACAGCAGGCTACTTGGGGCAATCAGGCCAGTTGCAGCTTAGTGAGGGACAAACAAACAACTGAACAGCAAGTTGTGTGGGGCAACCAGGCCTGTGGGGGTGCTCTGAGGGGCAACCAGGAAGACAAGGGGGATGGTAGAATAAAACCAGCACAGTAGGGGAGCAGTTGAAAGTGCCATGGCCAGGGGGTGATGGGGCCGTATTAGCTGACCAAACTGGCAGGGGGAGAGTTAGGGGTGACCAGGCTGGCAGGGGCTTAGTTGGGGGCGATTAGGCCAGCAGTGTGTGTGTATGTGTGTGGGAGGGGGAAGTGAAAGGTGACTAGGCTGGTGAAGGGGCAGTTGTCGGCGACCAGGCTAGTAGGTAGGGGGCAGTTGGAGGTGACCTGGTCAACCACAGGGCAGTTAGGGGAGACCAGTCCAGCTGGTGGGGCAGTTAGGGGTGATTAGAACAGCAAGTAGAGGCAGTGAGGGTCAATCAGGCTGTAGGTGGGGGGGGGGGCAGTTAGGGGTGACCAGGCAGGTAGGCAGGCAGGCAGTTGAGCAATTAGGAGCCAGCAATCCCAGATTGGAGGGGGTATAGGTTGGTCTGAAGGAACACCACCACCCCTTATGGAAGAATTTTGTGCACCAGGCCTCTAATATTAGATATAACCTACAATAAAAATTAACAAAAATTCAAATACTTGCAGGCTAAATAGTACATTATTAAACAATGTTTTTGTTATCAAAAACATCAAAAAAAAATTTAAAAACATCCTGGAAAGAAATGTCAATGAAAACACAACAATTCAAATTCAATGGTATATACTGAAAGCAGTTCTGAGAGAGAAGTTCATAGCATTAGAGCCACAAAAAAACAAAAAACAAAAAATAACTGGTAATAAATTATCTAACTCTACAACTTAAAGAATTAAAAAGAGAGCAACAAGAAAAGCCCAGACTGAGCAGAAGGAAGGAAATACTAAAAATCACAGCAGAATTAAATAACGTGGAGACAAAAAAAAAAAAATGTCACTACAAAATATCAATAAAACCCAGAGCTGGTTCTTTGAAAGGATAAATAAGATTGATGAACTTCTTCCAGGCTCACCAGGAAGCAGAGGGAGAGGACCCAAATAAACAATCTACACTAATAAAAGAGAAAAATGGTAATTGGCGTACGATGATACCCTTTTCATTGGCTAATCAGGGCTATATGCAAATTCACTGCCAACTACGATTGGCAGTTAACTGCCAACAAGATGGTGGTTAATTTGCATATGTAGGCACAATGCAGGGAGGCGAAAGGGAAAGCAGGAAGAAACCCCCTGCCACTGACAGTGATCGGAAACCCAGGGGGGAGCTAAGAGCTGGGGGGCAGGGCAAAGGCAGCCCTGGGGCTGCCTTTGCCCTGCCCCCCAGCCATGATCAGAGAATCAGGTGCCTTTTCCACCCTGGCCAGTGATAGCAGGAAGTAGGGGTGGAGCCAGCGATGGGAGCTGGGCACAGTCGAAGTTGGCAGTCCCGGGAGCTAGAGGTCCCTTGCCTGGGACTAAAGCGGAGCCCATGATCGCAGGGCCACTGCAGCTGCGGGTCCCCGCTGCCCGGCGGGACGCCTAGGCCAGAGGTGTTAGGCCTGGGCAGGGGCGGAGCCTGCAACCGCGGGGAGCTGGGGATCCCCTGCCCAGGCCTGACACCTCTGCCGGAGGCCTCAGGCCTGGTCAAGGGGCCAATCCGGTGATTGGTGATCGGAGGGTGATGAGGGTCAACTCCTCTGGCCGAGACATCAGGTCTGGGCGGGGGGCTGAGCCGGGGATTGGGGGGATATGATGGTCCCCTTGCCCAGGCCTGAAGCCTGGGTCAGAGGCATCAGGCTTGGGCGGGGGGTGGAGCAAGCGATCAGAGGGAGATGGGGGTCCCCTGCCCAGGCCAGATTCCTGGGCCAGAGGCCTCAGGCCAGGGCGGGGGCCAGAGCCAGTGATCGGGGGGAGAAGGGGGTCCCCTGTCCCAGCCTGACACCTCTGGCGGAGGCGTCAGGCCTGGGCAAGGGGCCGATCAGGCTATCCGAGGGTGATGGAGGGCTATGCCTCTGGCTGAGGCATCAGGCCTGGGCTGGGGGCAGAACCAGTGATGGGGGGAAATGAGGGTTCCCTGCCCAGGCCTGAGGCCTCTGTCAGAGGCGTCAGGCCTGGGCAAGAGGCGAATAATGCGAATGGAGGGTGATGGGGGTCAACGCCTGAGGGCTCCCAGTATGTGAGAGGGGGCAGGCTGGGTTGAGGGACACTCCCCCCCGCCCAACACACCCAGTGCACGAATTTCGTGCACCGGGCCCCTAGTCAGAAATAAAAGAGGCAAAATAACAACTGACCCCAAAGAAATAAAAAGGGTTGTAAAAATACTATGATCAACTCTATTCCAACAAACTGGTCAACCTAGAACAAGTGGATGTATTCCTAGAAAAGTTCAACCTTCTAAAACTCAATCAAGAAGAATAAAAAAGTCTGAAAAGACGGATAAACAGAAGGTAATTTAAGCAGTCATTGAAAAACTTCCAGCAACCAAATCCTTGGGCCAGACAGCTTCAAAGGAGGTTTTACAAAACACTCAAATTAAAACCTTTCCTCCTCACACTATTCCAAAAAATTCAAGAGGAAGGAACAATTCCAAGCTATTTCTAGAAGCCAGTATTACCCTAATCCCAAAGCAGATGTAGATACTACAAAGAAAGAGAATTACAAGCCAGTGTATCTCAGAAGAACATAGATTCTAAAATCCTCAACAAAATCCTAGCAAATCAGAATCAGCATTAAATCAGAAAGATCATACACCATGAGCACATGGATTTATTCTGGGCATGAAATGATGGTGCAACATCCCCAAATCAATACACATGATATATCAAATTGAGAGAGAAAAATAAACAAATTGACAGATAAAAATCACATAATCATATAAATTGATGAAGAAAAAGAATTTGACAAAACCCAACACACTTTTTGGTAAAAACCCTCAGCAAACTGGGAAAAGAGGGATCATACCTCAACATAATAAAAGCCTTATATGACAAACATACAGCCAAGACCATACTCAATAGGCTGAAACAGAAAACAAGTCACCCAAGACCAGAAACAAGACAGGGATGCCCACTGTCACCACTCCTGTTGAGTGAGTACTGGAAGTGCTACCATATTAATCAGGCTGCCTGTAACATGTCCAAATTGAGGATGACCAAAAGACTGGTTTGGGGCCGGCCGGCCAAACTGCACCCATGCACAATTTTGAGCACTAGGCATCTGGTAGAAAATAACTGCCCAATAAATGGGGATTTTGTCTTATTCATAATCATTATGCAGCATAGTGTGTAGGCTACTAAATATCACTTGAAAGAAGACACTTAGGAATAATATCTACACAAACTACATTTTCTACTGCTTAGCACTTGAGAAACAACATCAACTACTCTTCATAAATCAAATAAATGGACTTCTGAACTCAAGAAAAATCATTAGATGGAACTGGAGAGCATTATGCTAAGTGAAATAAGCCAGTCAATGAAGGAAAAATACCACATGATCTCACTCATTCATGGATAAGAGAGACCATTATAAACTTTTGAACAATAATAGATAGAGAGGCAGACCTGCCTCAAACAGATTGTGAAACTGCAGCTTGAATGCCGGGGACCGTTGGGCGGGAGGAGGGAGGGAGTTAAGTGATCACCCGAAGGATTTGTATGCATGCATATAAGGATAACCAATAGACATAAGACACTGGGTGGTAGGGGAGGTCAGGGGATTGTCAAGGGCGGGGGGGGGGAGGAAACATGTAGTACCCTTTGTAATACTTTAAGCAATAAAAAAATTTAAAAAAGAATCATTGGGAAAAAAAAGAAAGATCAAGTAATTCTCTCTATCAAAAAAAAGAGACAAATATCATGAGACAAATCCAAATCTTGGCTGTCCACAAATCCTAAAAGATAAATGTAAAGTAAAAGGATCAATATGTATTGACCTCCTTCAGTGTACCATAAAACAAGTTCTTCATTTAATAAATGAATTTGGTAATGTAGCAAAATACAAAATTAACCCCCAGAAATCTCAGGCTTTTTGATACACCAATAAAGAATTCACAGAAAAAGAAACAAACAAAAACAACAATCCAATTTACAATAGCAACAAAAAAAATGAAGATATGTAGGAATAAACTTAACTAAATAAGTAAAAGATCTGTACTCTGAGAACTACAGGACATTGAAAAAAGAGGTAGAGGAAGACATAAACAAATGAAGAATATATCAACTTCATGTATTAGTAGAGTAAATCTCATTAAAATGGCCACGCTACACAAAGCATTCTACAGATTTACAATAATCCCCATTAAAATACCAATGACATATTTCTCAGACCTAGAACAAAGTCTCCAGAAATTCATATACAATAAAAAATAAAAAGACCTGCAATAGTCCCAGTAATCTTAAGAAAGAAGAACAATGTTGGCCGTTCACAATTGCAGATGTCAAGTTATATTTCAAAGCCACTGTTCTCAAGCTTGCTGGTACTGACACAAGAACAAACGTGTACTAGTAGACCAATGGAACACACCTGAGAACATTGAAATAGACCTGAGTCTTTATGCCCAATTAATATTTGACAAAGGAGGCAAGAGCATACAATGGTGTCAAGACAGTCTTTTCAATACAGGAGGTTGGAGAAATTGGATAGATACATGCAAAATAATGAAACTAGACCACCGCCTCACACCATCGAGGAAAATAAACACAAAATGGATAAACGACTCAATTGAAAGAGGGAAAACATAAAAATCTTGGAAGAATCCATAGGCAGAAAAATATGAGATATATTTCAGAGAAGTTCTTTACCAATATAACTCTTAGGGTAATGGAAAATAAGGAGAAAAGAAACGAATGGGATGACATCAAAATAAAAATCTCCTGCAGAGAAAAAGAAACCATCAGCAACACACACACTCACAAAAACAAAAAATCAAAAAAAAAAAAAAAAAACCAAACTAACCAAAACAAGAAAGCCCATGGCTTGGGAGAACATATTTTCCTATGTTATATACAATAAGGGCCTACTCTCCAAAATTTATAGGGAACTCAGCCATCTCAAAAAAAAAAAAAAAAGGTAGATAAACAATGCAATAAAAAATGGACTTAAATAGATACTTTTGAAAATTGCACATACAGAAGGCAAAGAGACATATGAAAACATGCTAAAAATCCTTAATCTTCCTAGAGATGCAGATTAAAATGACAATGAGATACCATCTCCCACTGGTAAGAATGGCTATCATCAAGAAATCAACAAACCACATGGGCTGAGGAGGATGTGGAGTAAAAGGAACCCTCTTGCACTGCTCATGGGAATGCAGTCTGATAAAGCTACTGTTGAGAACAGTACGGAGTTTCCTCAAAAAATTAAAAAGGAACTGCCATTTGATCCAGTACTCCCACTACTATGGGTCTTTCCCATGAAATTTGAAACACCAATCAGAAAGGATATATGCACCCATATGTTCATAGCAGCACAATTTACAATAGCTAAGATTTGGAAACAGACTAAGTACCCATCAGCAGATAAATGGATTAAAAATGGTGGGGTACATCTACACAACAGAATACTACACTGCTGTAAAAAGGAAAGATCTCTTCCCTGTCCAAAAAGCATGGAAGGACATGGACAGAATTATTGGAAGTGGAATAATCTGGCAGAGAAAGAAAAAATATCGCATTACCTCACTCATTTGTGGAATATAACGAACAACAGAAACTGATCAACACAAATAGATCCAGAGACAGAGAAGTATGGAACTGACTGTCAAAATTAAGAGGGAAGGCAGGAGGGTAGGGAAGGTAAGAAATCAACCAAAGGACTTGTATGCAGGCAAATAAGCATAACCAAGGGACACAGGCACTAGGGAGGTGAGGGCATGTGATGAGGGTGGGAGTGGCCAGGGAGGGCACAATGTGGGGAGGAGACATATATAATACTATATGTAATACTTGAAACAATAAAGAATATAAAAAGATAAGTTCCCAGAAATATACCTTTAAATATAGTACTTGGCTAACATACAAAAATTCCCCAATCTCCCAATAACTTCATGATGGTTGATCTTTTAGCCAAATCAATGTAAATTGAGGAAACATAGCTCAGGTCATTGTAATTGCTCCACATAAAACTCTTTGGATGTCTGGAACTATTTTTGGAAACAAATCTGCAGTCAAATATTCCACCAAGATGCCTGGCACTGATGGGCAGTGACACAAACTAAACAGCCACTAGACACAGTTCCCGCCTTAAGCAATCACTTGAGCTATCTGGGTCCAAAATATTTTCCACAGAGTTGTGCACCACTGCTTCCTTCTCAATGTTTGAGATTCAGCAAACAGCCCTTGATCTCCTTAATTTTATGAATAAAAACACTATGCCCTGCCATACAACCTCTAAAAACAATTACCTCCCATATTTTTCCTCTTGTCTTTTTTGTGCATGATTATACTTACTTACTTTTATTATGTCGTGGTTATTTTCACCATCTAACTACATATATATTTAAAAAAAAGTGACTGGAATGCCGTAACAACCAGAACAACTGGTCCTATAAGGCCCACTGTGGCCAGGGAACCAGCCAGGTCTGGGGGAGGCCTAGGCCAGCCAACTCTCCCCTCCCCCACTACCATCCCTGACCCTAATCTCAGTCCACCCCAATAGGGAGAGGCCGGCCTAGGCCACTCCTTTTGCAGCCCCTCTGTCCACTCATCCTCACCCGAGATTGGTCGCCTGACCAGAATCAGGGCCAAGGCAGGCTTCTGACTGTTGTCCCTCCCCCTGACTGGAACAGCCCCTAATAGACCCCCAGCACATGAATCAGCGCACCACCCCTCCACCCAGCCAGCCCTGCCCCATTGGTCCCCCACTGAGGTCAGGGGCAAGACTGCCTGGACAACCACTTATGGCCCCTCCCCCAGGCCACTAGACCGGATCACCGCTCCCCCCCTCCACTTTATTTGGGTACAGGGACAGCCCCTCCTGGGGGCTGGCCCCATCCATGGTCAACCCCCACCACCCAGATCAACTTGGAACCTTGCCACAGCCAGCACCACCACAAATAGTGGGGCGGGGATTGCTGGCCAATCTCCTACAGTCTCCTTCTCCTGACAGGCCTGGCCCTGATCCGATCCATTGGGGCTGGGGATACTGGACCTCATCTGTGCATGAATCCATGCACCAGGACTTTGGTAGAAAATAAGTGTTCAATAAATGCGGAGTTTGTCTTATTCATAATCATTCTGCAGCACAGTGTGTAGGTTATTAAATATCACATAAAAGAAGACACTTAGGAATAATATCTACACAAACTACATTTTCCTCTGCTTAGAAACTAGGAAAACAACATCAACTCTTCTTCATAAATCAAATAAATGGACTTCTGAACTCAAGAAAAATCATGAGACAAATCCAACTCTTGGCTGTCACCAAACCCTAAAAGATAAAGGTAAAGTAAAGGGATCAATATGTACTGACCTCCTTCAATATATCATAAAACAGGCTCTCCAAATAAAGGACTTGGACATAAGTGATTTATGTACTAAAAGTCATTGAAGATCAACAACTTAACATATGGCATAATGAGTATACACACAAATTAACATAACTACAAGATCAAAAGTACAGCAAAAGCACAATCTTGGTTATTGATGTAGAAATCTGCATATGGTAACTTGTCCCAGGGAAGAGTGATTCTTAATAAATCCAAAAGAACATGGCTTAAAATAATGGTATGGTATATTGGAAATACAGTGGGGCCTTGACTTAGGAGTTTAATATTTTCCGTTTCGGAGCTCGTAACTCAAATTACTCATATGTCAAATCAACAGTGAACGAGTGAGATATGTGATGCTGGGCTGATGTTGTGGCCTTCACTGTGAAGTTCCCTGTGCCTACTGGCGGTGGGGTATCTGAAGCTGGCTCGTAACCCGAATTTTACCTTGCAACTCAAAGCAAACAGTAGGCCGAGAGACGGCTGGGATCTTGAAAAACTCGTTAGTCAGGACACTCGTAAGTCTAGGCCCCACTGTATCTGAAAATATAACAAAACCAAAGAAAATATGTTCCCAAAAAGAGGCCCTAATGCAGTGACTTTGAGGATAATATTAAGGAATACTTGTGCAACAACCTCAGGCAACTTTGAAGGATATAGGAGACACTTACATTGGCTAGACTTTAAGATTAAAGAGAAATAAGACTATTTCCATCACTAGCACATTAAAGACACAATAAAAGGAACTACTTTAAGATAAATCAGGATATATACATTTTACAAAAATCTGTCTTGTTGCACGATTTAAAAATAATTAACCAGAGAAAAGTTAGGGGCAGGAAGGTCAATTAGTTATGGCACACCCAATGTCCTAACTCACATAATTTCCTGCCATCAAGAACGAAATACCTAGTCCACCTGCTGTGACTCTGTGAGGGTTTAACATCCAATTGTGATCCTGGAGATCACCATTCCATTCCTGGTCAGGGGACAAGCCCAAGTCACTGGCTCAGTCCCCAGTGGGGGATAAGGAGATGACAGCCAATCCATGATTCTCTCTCATCATTCATGATTCTATTTCTCTCTCCCTCTCCCTTGCTCTCTGAAATCACTACAAATACTTTAAAAAATATATACCAACTTGAGGGTAAAAGAACTACACATACCAACTTTTCAAGACCTATTTGTGAAAAGTACAGGGAAGTCACCTTTTCCAACTTGTCTTTGTGGACTTTTTTATCCTATGGAAATGTTTGCATCATTTGCATTAGCTTTTTACCAACAGTGACCTGATTTATGCTGTCATTATCTTTCTAGGGGGCAGGAGTACAGGCTGTTCTAAATTAGAAAGGTCTCTGAAGGCTTAAAGCCTGATTCCATTTGTATTCATATACTAAAGTAATTAAGTTTAATGTAGTATGTTGCTATGCAAAAAGGACATTTCAACATCCTTCCAACCCCACAGTCCAGCACTTTTGTGACAAAAAGAAAAGTGATGGCTAAATAATCATGGCTCATATGTTTTTATGGAACTTTGAAAATAAGAAGGAAGCGTAGAAATACTGTTACTTGAACCACAGTGTTAGAATTTTATTAAAAGACTCGCTTTTCCATTCATTTCTTTGGCGTCATCTGTAGCATCTTCAGGATTCTCCAAGGTAATAAAAACAAAGCCTCTGGACTAGTTTCTTGCTCCCTCCTTTATCAAACCTACTGAAATTTAGAATTTTAAATGACACATGCCACATAAAATTTATCCTCTTATAAATTTCTCAATATCTCTAAGGTTTTGAGAAATTCTCACAGAGCCCCTTAATCCTATATAATAAAAGGCTAATATGCAAATTGATAGAACAGTGGAATGACCAGTTGCTATGACACACACTGACCACAAGAGGGCAGACACTCAATGCAGGAGCTGCCCCCTGGTAATCCCTTAGCTCCCAAAAGGGAACAACACTCATTGAAAAGCCCAGCTCAAAACCCGAGAGCATAGCAGTGATGGCAGGAGCCTGGCTGGCTTCCGTGGCAGTGCTAATGATATCTGACTGATGCCATAGGCCCACTTCCATATCCAGACATTCCCCAAGGGCTCCAGAACTGTCAGATGCACAGCCCTGGCTGAGGGACACACACCCCCTGCCCCCAAGTGCATGAGTTTCATACATTAGGCCTCTATTTTAAACAAATTGAGAGATATTCATATCAATTGATGCATAAAAAGCATTTGACAAAATACAACACCCAATCCTATATAATAATATAGAAACATTCAAATTAACATGTAATATTCAAATTAATATGTAACATGTTTGCAAGTAGGTAGACAAATTCTTGGGCAAGTGGAATAGTGAAACTGAGACAAGAAATTCAAGCCTGGCCAGTTTGTACAGCTTGTACAAAGTCCGTAATCCTCCCCTGCCAAGGACACTTGAGCACAAGTGGTTAATACCACTCTTCCCACATGAGAGACTATATAGCAAAATCACCCTGGAACTTCTAAGGTGGGAGTGAGAGAGGAGGTTATACAGAAGGGGCAGTTTTGTCTTGCCCACTAAACAAACCAGCCTGCTGCCTTGCGAAAGGGGGGAAAGGGGACTTTATCTCACTCAGTAAGCAAAGAATCAACAGCCTTGGGACTTGCCAAGATAAAAATTGCCAGACATTCTCATCAACTCTGAGATAGCTATCGCCAGTAAAAGGAGACCTTGAAATGCAGTCTGTGCCCAAGATACTGGGCAGAGGAATCTTGAATCCTATAGAATGAGAGATTTATAAATCCCCTTGAATCCTACTGGGCAAGCCAGAGTAGTTAAGAGCACACCTGTGCTTTACCAAAGGTGAATGAATTTCCATAGTTAGGCCTACATTGCTTTTTTAAATAAATTTGCTAGCTTTGCTCTTTTATATTTCTTTGTGTCACTAAAATGCTGCTGACTATCACTCTGCTACATTTCTTCTCATGTACATGCCAAGGACTGAGTGGGGAGGGGTAGGAAGTGCTCTCCCTTCCATTCAAGGGGCTGTCCAATTACATCATCTCTGGCTTTGGGGTGCCCTATAACAAACTGATTAACTCATTTCTAGAAGTGCTTTCACAACGGAATAGAGAAAAATAAAGTTATCATAATACTTTGAAGAACACAAAGTAGTCTTAACTTATGTGGTCCATGTTACTATTTCCTATATGTTTAGTCTGAGCAGGTAGGCATTCTAAGACAAAGCTTCCCTTAAAGGACCACATTTTCCAAACACTCTTTCAATTGTTTTTTCATTGCTCTGTATACTCAGGCCTCATACAAACAGCTTCCTAGGTCTCTCTGCTTCCACCATTGTGTTCTAAATGGTTAAAAGTAGACACATAGCAAAAAATTAGTTATAAGCCAAAGAACATAACTTTTATTACACTGCCTTTCAAATATTCAAGTGAAGCAACATACACAAGCTTACTTTTAACAATGTGTATTTTTTTTGTATCCTTATTGTTGTTGAAAATATTACTGATCCCCTGCCTGATTTTGCCCCCAATGTCAAGTCTGCCAGGTTCCAGCCTTACCCTGGCCCAACAACCCCCCTGTTACATGTGTCCAAGTGTGACGTATGTATGAATAAAGGTCCTTTAGTTAATCTCTTCACAACACAGCTACCCCACTTCTTCTTGAGGTTCATGAGTCTTTTCCATGTTTCCATGCCTCTGGTTCTATTTTATCCATCAGTTGATTTTGTCATTGAATTTCACATATAAGTGCATGCAATAATGAGATATCTGTCCTTCTCTGAGTGGTTTGGTTCACCTACATAACGATCACAGGATTCCTGAAGTCTCAAAGGAAAAGAGATCCTTCTTTTTTATACCTACAAAGTGTTCCTATCCTCAAACGTAGCACAGCTTTTTTATTCACTCCTCTATTGATGAGTACTAGGGCTGTTTCCCCTTCTTAGTTTTTGTAAACAATGCTGCCATAAACACAGGGGTGCATATATTCTTTCTGAATGGTATTTGGGGATTTTTAGGGTATCATTCCTAGACGTCTGTCCCAGGATAAAACAGTGGTTCCATTTTTAACATTTGTAAGAATCTCCATCCTGTGTTCCATAGTGGTTACAAAAGTCTGCATCCCCTCCAAACTTGCTGTTTATTGATTTATTCATGATGACCGCTCTGGCATGTTCCAGGTGATATATCATTGTCATTTTCATTTCCAAGTCTCAGATGCTTAGTGATCTTGAGCGTTTTTTCATATGTGCCTTGGCCCTTCTTACTTCCTCCTGGGAGAAGTGACTATTCAGGTCCTATGCCCATTTTTGCATGAAATGTTTGTGTTCATTTTATGAATTTGTGTAAGATCTTTATGTATTTTGGAAAAAGCTGCCTTATCAGATTCATTATGGGCAAACACGTTTTCCCATAGAGTAATTTCTCTTTTCATGTTGATGCTTGTGTCTTTTGCTGTGCAGAAGCTTTCTATTTTGATGCAGTCCCATCTCTTTAGTTTTTTGTTTCTTGAGCCCTAGGCAAAGTGTCTGTGAAAATTCTGCTCAAAGAGTGAGATGTTGCTGCCTAAGTCCTCCCCTAGGGTTTTTATGGTATCATGACTCATATTTAAGTACTTTTTTCCCCTTATGGGTTTATTCTATAGTATAGGTGTAAGTTAGAGATATAGCTTAATTTTTCTGCATATACCTGTCCAATTTTCGTAACACCATTTATTGAAGACACTGTTTTTATTCCATTATATTCCTATTCACCTGTGTCAAATATTAATTGAGCTTAAGGGCTCTGAGTGATTTCTGAGGTCCTTATTCTGTTTCATTGGTCAATATGTCAGTTCTTGTGGCAGTAGGAGACTCTATAGTTAGCAATGGCTTTGTAATATGACTTGATTTCCAGTACTTTGAGCCCTCCAATTTTGTTTTTCTATCTCAAGATTTCTGCAGCTACTCAGAGTCTTCTTTGGTTGCTTATACATTTTCCAGTATTTGTTTTGAATCTATGATTTATGCCATTGTCATTTTAATAGAGATTGCCTGAGATCTACAGATTTCTTTGGGTTACACGGACATTTTAATGATGTTAATTCTTCCCACCTATGAACATGGTAAATACTTGCATCTTGTTTGCATCTCTCTCCTATTTGTATTTCTGAAAAGAAACTAAGTTTGTAGCTCTGTTTAAAGGAAAAAGAAGGCTTTTAAAAGAAATTCCACAAATATGGCCTAGAAAAAACTCTGAGAGAAAGAACAGAAGGATATTCCCTTCAAATATCTAGAAAACTGTAATTAAAAATAAATCTATTAAGCCTCAAAAAGTAAACAATTTGCATTTTGCTTTCCAATCAAATATTATGTCAATATACTCAAAGACTGATAGCAGAAATCCAATTAGTGTCATTTACTTTCCCCACCCAATGACAAAGGAAGTTAGGAAATAAGCCTCATTTTAGACTGATTTAAATTAGCAAATGAAGGAGACTGTGCCATCTTGGGTGGTTGTTGCCGGCATCCAGAGACCAGCTACTAACCTGGAAGCAAGGGGTCTCAAGCAGCGTGACTGCGTGAACTCAGACGAGCACTGCTTCTTCTCACGGAAAGGTTGGACATCCCCTAAAGCAGAGAGAGAACTACGTAACCAAACACCTTGAGAAGAGAAATCATGGTGAAACAAAGAACCAACCCAAATATGAAAGAAAAACAGGCATCATCAGAAAAGGAAGTAAACGAAATGGAGGCAATGGAGGCAAGCAACCTGTCAGAGAAAGAATTCAGAGTAATGGCCATAAGCTGTATGAAAAGAATGGAAGACCAATTCAACAATATGTGTAGGAACCAAGAGGAAATGAAGAAGAACCAAGAGGAAATGAAGAGAAACCAAGAAGAAATGAAAAATGACATCACTGCCATAAAGAACTCAATAGAAAGCATCAACAGTAGACTAGAAGAAGCAGAGGACCGCATCAGCGATATAGAAGACAAGGTAGAAAAAAATACCCAAACAGAACAGCTTCTAGAAAAAAAATTAAAAAGCAGGAGGAGAGCCTAAGAGAACTCTGGGACAATGCTAAACGAAACAACATCTGAATAATAGGGGTGCCAGAAGGAGAGGAAACTGAGCAAGGAATAGAAAACCTGTTTGAAAAAATAGTAACAGAAAATTTCCCTGATATAGGGAGGAAAAAATTCACACAAATCCAAGCAGCTCACAGAGTCCCAAACAAAATGAACCTGAAAAGACCGACACCAAGGCACATAATGATTAAATTGGCAAACACCAACGACAAAGCAAGAATCTTAAAAGCAGCCAGAGAGAGACAGAAAGTTACCTACAAAGGATCCCCCATCAGACTAGCGACCGATTTCTCAACAGAAACACATCAGGCAAGAAGGGAATGGAATGAAATATACAAAGTCATGCAAAGGAAGGGTCTGAATCCAAGAATACTATACCCAGCGAGGCTATCAATCAAAATTGAGGGTCAAATAAGGAGCTTCACAGACAAAAACGGTCTATGGGAGTTTATTACAACCAAACCAGCAATGCAAGAAATGCTAAAGGGTCTGCTATAAATAGAAAAAAAACAGGAAACAAAGAAGGAATGCAGCGGTAAAGAAGAAAAATGGCGACTAACAAGTTTCTATCAATAATAACTTTAAACGTAAACCGACTAAATGCTCCAAACAAAAGACATCGAGTGGCTGAATGGATAAAAAAACATGACCCATACATCTGCTGTCTACAAGAAACCCACCTCATTAGAAGGGACTCACACAGACTGAAAGTGAAAGGATGGAAAAATATCTTTCAGGCAAATGGAAAGGAAAAGAAAGCTGAGGTAGCAATACTTATATTGGACAAAATAGACCTCAAAGTGAAGGCCATAACAAGAGATAAGGAAGGCCACTTCATAATACTAAAGGGATCAATACAACAAGAAGATATAACCCTGGTAAACATATATGCACCCAATGCAGGAGCACCCAAATTCATAAAAATCTCCTGGAAGATATCAAAGGAGAGATCAACAACAATACAATTATAGTAGGGGACTTTAATACACCACTGACAGCACTGGATAAGTCCTCTAGACAAACAATCAGCAAAGATACAGCAATCCTAAATGACTCACTAGATCAGATGGACTTAATTGACATCTTCAGAACACTTCACCCCAATGCCACGGAATATACATTCTACTCAAGTGCTCATAACACATATTCAAAAATAGACCATATATTGGGTCACAAGCAAAGTATCCCCGAATTCAAGAAGATTGAAATCATAAAAAGCGTCTTTGCAGACCATGATGGCAGAATATTAGAAATGAACTAAAATAAAAACAAACCAAAATACTCAAACACCTGGAAGCTGAATAGCATGCTATTAAATATTGATTGGGTTACCAATGAAATCAAAGAAGAAATTAAAAACATCCTGGAAACTAATGACAATGAAAACACAACAATCCAAAACCTATGGGACACAATGAAAGCAGTCCTGAGAGGGAAGTTTATAGCTCTACAGGCCTATCTCAAAAAACAAGAAAAAATGGTAGTAAATCATCTAACTCTACAACTCAAAGAATTAGAAAGAGAGCAACAAGAAAACCCCAGAGTGAGCAGAAGGAAGGAGATAATAAAAATTAGAGCAGAAATAAATGACATAGAGACCAAAAAAAACAATACAGAAAATCAATGAAACCAAGAGCTGGTTCTTTGAAAGGATAAACAAAATTGACAAACCTCTAGCCAGACTCACCAAGAAGCAAAGAGAGAGGACCCAAATAAACAAAATCTATCAATAATAACTTTAAATGTAAATGGATTAAATTCCCCAGTCAAAAGGCATAGAGTAAATGAGTGGATAAGAAAACATGACCCATATATCTGCTGTCTACAGGAAACCCACCTCAGAAAAAAAGACGCACACAGACTGATGGTGAAGGGATGGAAAAAGGTTTTTCAGGCCAAGGGAAGTGAAAAAAAAAGCTGGGGTAGCAATACTTATATCTGACAAATTAGATCTCAAAGTGAATGACATAAAAAGAGATCAAGAAGGCCACTTCCTAATACTAAAGGGAGCAGTCCAACAAGAAGAAATAACTCTGGTAAATATATATGCACCCAATATAGGAGCACCCAAATACGTAAGAAATCTTCTGGAGGAGATCAAGGGAGAGATTGACAGCAATACAATCATAGTAGAGGACCTTAACACCCCATTATCTCCACTGGACAAATCCTCTAAACAGAAGCTCAGCAAAGAAACATCAATCCTAAATGACTCACTAGATCAGATGGAATTAATTGACATCTTCAGAACATTTCACCCCAAAGCCACAGAATGTACATTCTCCTCAGGTGCACATTTGTCATCTTCAAAAATAGACCATATATTGGGTCACAGACAAAGTCTCTTCAAATTCAAGAAAATTGAAATCATATCAAGCATCTTCTCAGAACACAAAGGCAAAAAACTGGAAATCAACTACAACAAAAACAATCCCAAAAAAATCAAACACATGGAGACTAAATAACATGCTATTAAACAACGACTGGGTTACCAGTGAGATCAAAGAAGAAATAAAAAACATCATGGCAACAAATGACAATGAAAACACAACAATCCAAAACCTATGGGACACAGCAAAAGCAGTCTTGAGCAGAAAGTGCATAGCTCTACAAGCCTACTGCAAGAAACAAGACACAATGAGAATAAATGACCTAACTCTACAACTCGAAGAGTTAGAAAGAGAGCAACAAAAAAAGCCCACTGTAAGCAGAAGGAAGGAAATAACAAAGATCAGAGTGGGGATAAATGACATAGAGACCAAAAAAACAATACAAAAGATCAACAAAACCGAGAGCTGGTTCTTTGAAAGGATAAACAAGATTGATACACCTCTAGCCAGGCTCACCAAGAAGCAAAGAGAGAGGACCCAAATAAACAAAATCAGAAATGAAAGAGGAGAAATAACAACAGACCCCATAGAAATACAAAGGATTGTTAGAAAATACTATGAACAACTCTACTCCAACACACTAGACAACCTGGAGGAAATGGACATATTCCTAGATAAATACAACCTTCCAAAACTTAACCAGGAAGAATCTAAAAATCTCAATAGGCCAACAACTATGGAGGAAATCGAAGCAGTCATCAAAAAGCTTCCAGCAAACAAAAGCCCGGGGCCAGATGGCTTCACAGGGGAGTTTTACAAAACATTCAAGGAAAAACTAAAACCTATCCTCCTCAGACTATGTCAAATGATCTAAGAGGAAGGAACACTTCCCAGCTCATTCTATGAAGCCAACATCACCCTAATCCCAAAACCAGATAAAGACAATTCAATGAAAGAGAATTATAGGCCAATATCCCTCATGAACATAGATGCCAAAATCCTCAACAAAATCCTAGCAAATCGAATCCAGCAGTACATCAAAAAGATCATACACCATGACCAAGTAGGATTTATCCCAAGGATGCAAGGATGGTACAATATCCGCAAATCAATAAACGTGATACATCACATAAACAAATTGAGAGAGAAAAAACCACATAGTCATATCAATTGATGCAGAAAAAGCATTTGACAAAATCCAACACCCTTTCTTGATAAAAACTCTCAGCAAGATAGGAATTGAGGGATCATACCTCAACATAATAAAGGCCATATATGACAGGCCCACAGCCAACATCATAATCAATGGACAAAAACTAAAAACATTCCCCCTAAAAACAGGAACAAGACAGGGATGCCCCCTCTCACCACTCCTGTTCAACATAGTACTGGAAGTACTAGCCGTTGCGATCAGACACGAAGAAGAAATAAAAGGCATCCAGATTGGAAAAGAAGAAGTAAAACTGTCCTTATTTTCAGATGACATGATACTGTACATACAGAACCCTAAAGACTCCATCAAAAAAGTATTAGACTTAATAAATGAATTCGGCAATGTAGCAAGATACAAAATCAATGCTAAGAAATCCATGGCATTTCTTTACACCAATAGTGAACTTACAGAAAGTGAAACTACAGAAGCAATCCCATTTACCATTGCACCAAAAAAATTAAAATACCTAGGAATAAACTTAACTAAGGAGGTAAAAGACTTATATGCTGAAAACTACAGGAGACTGAAAAAAGAGATAGAGGAAGACATAAACAGATGGAAGAATATACCGTGTTCATGGATTGGTAGAATCAACATCATCAAAATGTCCATACTACCCAAAGCAATTTATAGATTCAATGCAATCCCCATTAAATTACCAACGGCATATTTCACAAATCTACAACGAACGTTCCAAAAATTCACCTGGAATAATAAAAGACCCCGAATAGCTGCAGCAATCCTGAGAAAGAACAAAGTAGGTGGGATCTCAATACCAGATATCAAACTGTATTTCAAAGCAACTGTTCTTAAAACAGCTTAGTACTGGCACAAGAACAGACATATAGATCAATGGAATAGAATAGAGAGCCCAGAAATCAACCCAAACCACTATGCCCAATTAATATTTGACAAATGAGGCAAGAACATACAATGGAGCCAAGATAGTCTCTTCAATAAATGGTGTTGGGAAAATTGGACAGATATATGCAAGAAAATGAAACTAGACCACCAACTTACACCATACACAAAAATAAACTCAAAATGGATAAAGGACTTAAATGTACGACAGGAAACCATAAAAATTCTACAAGAATCCAAAGTCAACAAAATCTCAGACATATGCCGAAGCAATTTCTTCACTGATACAGCTCCTAGGGCACTTGAAACTAAAGAAAAAATGAACAAATGGGACTACATCAAAATAAAAAGCTTCTGCACAGCAAAAGAAACCATCAACAAAACAACAAGACCCACTACATGGGAGAACATATTTGCCAATGATACCACCGATGAGGGTTTAATTTCCAACATTTACAGGGTTCTCATGAAACTTAACAAAAGGAAGATAAACAATCCAATAAAAAAACGGGCAACAGACCTAGATAGACACTTTTCGAAAGAGGACATACAAAAGGCCGAAAGACATATGAAAACTTGTTCAAAGTCACTAATTATATGAGAGATGCAAATCAAAACGACAATGCGTTATCATCTCACACCTGTCAGAATGGCTAGCATCAACAAATCAAACAACAAGTGTTGGAGAGGATGTGGAGAAAAAGGAACTCTTCTGCACTGCTTGTGGGAATGCAGACTGGTGCAGCCACTGTGGAGAACAGTATGGAGCTACCTCATAAGACTAAAAATGGAACTCCCATTTGACCCAGTGATCCCACTACTAGGAATATATCCCAAGAAACCAGAAACGCCAATCAGAAAGGATATATGCACCCCTATGTTCATAGCAGCACAATTCAAAATAGCTAAGATTTGGAAACAGCCTAAGTGCCCATCAGCAGATGAGTGGTACATTAGAAAACTGTGGTACATATACACAATGGAATACTATGCTGCGGTAAAAAAAAAAAAGGAACTCTTGCCTTTTGCAACAGCATGGATGGAACTGGAGAGCATTATGCTAAGTGAAATAAGCCAGTCAGAGAAAGATAAATACCACATGATATCACTCATTTGTGGATTATAGAGAACAACATAGACTGATGAAAAGGGACAGACCCAAAGACGGAGAAACAGCGATCAGGCTATCAATACCCAGAAGGAAAGTAGGGGATGGTGGGGGGAGGGGAAGAGATCAACCAAAGGACTTGTATAAATTTATATAAGCCAAACCAATGGACATGGACAACAGGGGGATGGGAGCATGAATTTGTGTGGGGGGGGTGGTTGGGGGTTAATGGGGGGGACGAGGACACATTTCTAATACCTTAACTAATAATAATAAAAAAATTAGCAAATGAAAATAAAAGAATATTCAGGGGAACTTAGTTGTAATAGGCAGAAACCTACTCCTGGAGCAGTCACTGTTTTACTGATAGTTCATCTCATGGTAAAGCTGCTTATACTGCAATGAATTCAGATCAACTCATTCAGACCAGGCATACTTCTGTGCAAATACTTGAATTAGAAACTAACAAGGCTGACTTGCAGGATTTCCAAAAGCCTCTTCATATTATTATTGATCTGCCTATGCTGCCAGCCTGTTAAACAGAACTGCAAGTACTCAATTAAAATGGCTCGGTGACTGAAGCCTATCTATTCTATTTGAAGAAGTCCTTGTCCTTTAACCAAAGGAAATGCATATGCCTATCAATTACTTATTTTATTAAACCAGGCCACAGAATCTCATCAGCATTTATTTACATCAGCCTGCCAAAATATTGTACAGTAGGCAAAACTGATTATCAGGAAATGTCCCCTTGCATGTTACATCTGCTACAATGGCCTCTAAATCCCAACTTGAAAAACAAAAGTGGGGGAAGAGTGAAGAAATCTCAAATAAGTAGACTACACCAAGCCTTAATTACTTTAATGTTTTTTCCCCCTTGCAATGCTGATGGCAAGGCACCCATGGAAAGACACTGGTGAGAGAATAAGCCAAAGCAAAATGGTCTGCTTAAATGGAAAGATACTGAGTCTGGTTTTTGTAAGGGTCCCTTTATTAACCTTTGGTCGAGGATATGACTGTGTATTTCCAGAAAACTCCTCCAAGCCTCTGTGGATTCCTACAACATGAATCTGAGAGGGGAACCGACCAGACTACTCCAACCACAGATAGCAGTGGCCCAAGCACCACACTGACAGAAGAGAAACATCCGGAGATGGGGGATGGTAAAGACACCTTGCCATGGGAGCACTTATCAGCTGTGCATCAGTACAGGTTGCCCTGGGCAAAGCCAAAAAAAGTCATTGTCATTTCTCACTGTTGTCCACCATCCAGAACTTGAACATCACTGCTGCATGTCACAAGGGGACAGTGACTGGGAAAGGGACCCATAAAGAACTGACGGCCCAGATAGAAGTCTACAAAGAACTAAGTCCTTAAATACCTGACAATGATACTTAAAAGGACATGAAAGACCTCAATCCTTTTCATTGAATCTTCCTACATTTCCTTTTCAGAATAACCACTATTGCCTCTCTTTCCTGTTCGTCTACGTTTACTTCTAGTCTCAAGATGCAGATTGAAAAGTCTTAAAAGGATCTGAGCCCTGCAAATGGCACAGACCTTTCTAAACTAATTAATAAAACATAAAGGGGGAAATGCTGGGGTAAAGACGAACAGTAGAGAACATATCAATGCGAGAAGTCAAATAGAAGGCTAATGGACTTTGATATTCTGCAGGGCTGAAAATAACCTTTATGTAACCCTTCAGTTTGCCAAATGTCAGTGTCCCTTCCTTTTTTGCGGCAGCATACTATGCCAGTGTGTTCGATGTACCACGGTTTGTTAACCCACTCATCTGCTGACCAGCACTTAGGCTATTTCCAAATCTTAGGTATTGTAAATTGTGTGGCAGTGAACATAGAGGTGCATGTATCCTTCTGATTGGTAATTCTAGGTTCCTGGGATATATTCCTAGAAGTGGGATCACTAGGTCAAATGGGAGTTCCGTTTTTACTTTTTTAAGGAAACTCCATACTGTTCTCCATAGTGGTTGCACCAGTCTGCATTCCCACCAGCAGAGAAAGAGGGTTCCTTTTTCCCCCAATCCTCACCAGCACTTGCCCTTTGTTGATTTGTTGACGATAGCCATTCTGACAGCTGTGAGGTGGTACCTCCTTCTCCTTTTGATTTGCATCTCTTGGATGATTAGTGACTCTGAGCATGTTTTAATGTGTCTCTTGGCCTTCCTTTTGTCCTCTCTGGAAAAGTATCTATTTAGGTCCTTTGCCCATCTTTGTGATTGGGTTGTTTATCTTCCTTTTGTTAAGTTGTATGAGTTCCCTATAAATGTTGGAGATGAAACCCTTATCAGAGAGAACATTGGCAAATATGTTCTCCCATGTAGTGAGCTTTGTAGTTGTCTTGTTGACGGTTTCTTTTGCTATGAAGAAGCTTTTTATTTTGATGTCATCTCATTTATTTTAACTTTATTTTCCATTGCCCCAGGAGGTGGGTCTGTGAAGATATTGCTTCAGCATATATCTGAGACTCTGCTGCCTGTGGCTTCCTCTAATATTTTTATAGTTTCCAGATTTATATGTTAAATCATTTATCCATTTTGAGCTTATTTTTGTGCATGGTGTTAGTTGGTGTCCTAGTATCATTTTCTGAATGTGTCCAACCAAATTTTCCAGCACCATTTATTGAAGAGACTGTTTTGTCTCCATTGTATGTTTTTGCCTCCTTTGTAAATATTATTTGAGCTTAGTGGTTTGGATTCGTTTCTGGGTTCTCTCTTCAATTCCATTGGCCTATATGTCTATTCTTGTGCCAGTGTCAGGCAGTTTTGAGAACAGTGGCTTTGTAAAACAGCTTGATATCTGGTACTGAGATCCCTCCTACTTTGTTCTTCTTTCTCAGGATTGCTGCGGCTATTTGGGGTTTGTTTGTTTTTTTTAAATATATTTTATTGTTCTTTTTTATAGAGAGTAAAGGAGAGGGATAGAGAGTTAGAAACATCAATGAGAGAAAAACATGGATCAGCCTCTTCCTGCACACCCCCTACTAGGGATGTGTCCCCAACCAAGGTACATGCCCTTGATCGGAATTGAAGGAGGCACCTTTTAGTTCGAAGGCTGACACTCTATCCACTGAGCGAAACCTCTTTTGGCTCAGGGTCTTTTTTTTTTATTTAGATGTATTTTTGGAGAGTTTTTTCTAGGTCTGTAAAATATGCTGTGGCTATTTTAATGCGGAATGCATTGAATGTATAGATTGCTTTGGGTAGTATAGCCATTTTATTGATGTTGTTTCTACCAATCCATGAACAAGGTAGGTTCTTCCATCTGTTTATGTCTTCCTCTATCTCTTTTTTCAACATCTTCTATTTTTCTGATTGGAGGTCTTTTACCTCCTTAGCTAAATTTATTCCTAAGTATCTTAATTTTCTTGGTGGGATGATAAATGGAATTCCTTTTTCAATCTCTCTTTCTGAAACTGCACTATTGGTGTATAAAAATGCCATATATTTCTTGGCGTTAATTTTGTAGTCTGCTACATTGCCGAATTCATTTATTGGTTTACTAAATTTTTGAAGGAGTGTTTGCAGTTTTCTATGTACAGTATCATGTCATCTGAAAATAATGACAATTTACTTCTTCTTTTCCAATTTGGGAACCATTTTTTTCTTTTTCTTGTGTGATCACTCTGACTAGGACTTCCAGTACTGTGTTGAACAGGAGTGATGAAAGTGTGCGTCCCTGTCTTGTTCCTGTTCTAGAGGTAAATGGTTTTTTGTTTTGCTCTTTGAGTATGATGTTGGCTGTAGGTTTGTCATATAACGCACTTATTATGTGGAAGGATAATTCTTCTATTCCTACTTTGCTGAGTGTTTTTATCAGAAAAGGCTGTTGCACTTGGTCAAATGCCTTTTCTGCACCAATTGATACGATTGTGTGGTTTTTCTCTCAATTAGTTTATGTGACGTTTCACGTTCACGGATTTGGAGATATTGTACCATCTTGCATCCCTAGGATAAATCCCACTTGGTCATGGTGTATGACTTTCTAATGCAATGCTGAATCCGCTGTGCTAGAATTTAGTTGAGGATTGCAGCATCAATGTTCATCTGGAATATTGGCCTGTAAGTCACTTTCTTTGTGGTGTCTTTTTCTGGTTTTGGGATTATGGTAATGCTGGCTTCATGAAAAGAGCTTGGAAGTATGCTGTCCTCTTGAATTATTTGAAATAGTGTGAGAAAGGTTGGTTTTACTTCTTCTTTGAATGTTTGGTCAAACTTCCCTGTGAAGCCATCTGGTCCAGAGCTTTTGTTTTTTTGGAAGCTTTTTGATTACTGTTTCAATTTAACAGTATTTATGGGTCTGTTCAGGATTTTTGCTTCTTCCTGATTGAGTTTTGAAAGCTGGTCTTTTTGTAGGATTGTGTCCATTTTGTTGAGCTTGTCCAGTTTGTTGTAGTAGAGTTGTTCATTGTAATTTTTTACAATCCTTTGTATATCTGTGGGGTCGTTTGTTACTACACCTCGTTCATATCTGTTTTTCTTTTTTTGGGCCCTCTGTCTTAGTTTCTTGCTGAGCCTGACTAGAGGTTCATCAATGTTGTTTATTCTTTCAAAGAACCAGCTCTTGGTTTCATTGACCTTTTGTATTATTTTTTTTCGTCCCTGCGTCATTTATTTCTGTTCTGATGTTTATTATCTCTTTCTTTTTGTTTACTGTGGGCTTTTTTTTTCTTCTAATGGAGAGGCACTTTGAAACCCAGGACAAAACAACATTTACTTACTTTAATACACATTTTGCCCTTCAGCAAAACAAACAGGCATATCAAAGGTAAAGTTTGGTAAACAACAGTATTGTCATGGTAGGAGGTTGCCTTCAGCCATTTTTCCCACAGCAGGGTAACAAAATGCTGATTTTCTGCCACGTGGAATATCAAATCCATTGGCATTCTGTGGGACTTCTTGCACTGATATATTGACTTTTTTGGTCTTTGCCCCAAGATTTCCCCCTTTTTGTTTTTTTAATTAATTTAGAGAGGTGTATGCCATTTGCTGGGTTCAGATCCTTTTAAGACTTTTGATTCTGCTTCTTCAGACTGGAAGAAAACATAGAAGAACAAGAAAGAGAGACAATATAGGTTATTCTAAAAAGCAAAAGTAATGAGATTCAATGAAAAGGATTTAGTTCTTTCATGTCCTTTTAAATATCATTTTCAGGTATTTAAGGACTTAGTTCATAGGAGGCTTCTTTTTGGGCTGTCAGTTCTTCATGGGTTCCTTTCCAGTCACTGTTCCCTTGTGACATGACAGCAATGATGTTCTAGTTCTGGATGGTAGACAAATGGTGAGAAATGACAATGCAAGTCTGACCTCTTTTGGCTTTGTCAAGAGCCACCTGCACCTAGGCACAGCTGATGACTGCAAGCGTGGCAAGGCGTGTTCACCATCCCCCATCTCTAGATGTTTCTCCTCTGTCTCCTCAGCATGTTGCTTCAGGCACTGCTATCTGTGGTTGGAGTAGTCTGGTCAGTTCCTCTCTCAGATTCATGTTGCAGGAATCCACACATGCTTGGAGGAGTTTTCTGGAAATACACAAGCATATCCTTGACCAAAGATTAATAACGGGACCCTTTCATAAACCAGACTTGTTATCTTTCTATTTAACCAGACCATTTTGCTTTGGCTTATTCTGACACCAGTGTAATTCTATGGGTGTCTTGCCATCAACATTACAAGGGAAAAATATAAAGCAATTAAGGCTTGGTGTGGTCTACTTACAAGAGATTTCTTCAGTATTCCCCCACTTTTGTTTTTCAGGTTGGGATTTTAGAGCCCTTGTAGTAGATGTAACATGCAAGGAGAGCATTTCTTCATAATCTGTTTTGCCTGCTGTACAATATTTTGGCAGGCAGATATAAAAGCTTGTGAAATTCTGTGACCTGCTTAATATAATAACTAACTGATAGGCATATTCGTTTCCTTTTGTTAAAGGACCAGGACTTGTTTAAATAGTATAGAAAGGCTTTGGTCACCGAGCCATTTTATTTGAGTAGTTGCAGTTCTGTTGACCAGGCCCGCAGCATCGGCAGATCAGAAATAATATGAAGAGGCTTTAGAAATACTGCAAGTCAGCCTTGATAGTTTCTAATTTGATTCTTTGCACAGAAGTATGACTGGTCTGAATGACTTGGTCTGAATTCATTGCAGTATAAGCAGCTTTACCATGAGATGAACTATCAGTAAAAACGGTGATTGCTCCAGGAATAGGTTTCTGCCTATTACAACTAAGTTCCCCTGAATATTCTTTTATTTTCATTTGCTAATTTAAATCAGTCTAAAATAAGGCTTATTTCCTAATTTCCTTTGTCAATGGGTAGAGACAGTAAATGACACTAATTAGATTTCTGCTATCAGTCTGTGCTTATATTGACATAATATTTGTTTAGGAAAGCAAAATGCAAATTGTTTTCTTTTTTTTAGGTTTCTGTTTTTCTCTTTTTTTAATTAAATCTTTATTGTTCAGATTATTACATTAGTTACTCTTTTTTTCCCACCATAACTCCCCTCCACCCAGTTCCCACTCCACCCTCCGCCCTCACTCTCCACCCACTGCCCTCATCGATAGGTGCATGATTATTGTCCAATCTCTTCCCTTACCTCTACACCCCTCCCCCCACAAGAATAGTCAGTCCATTCCCTTTCTATGTCCCTGATTCTATTACAATCACCAGTTCATACTGCTCATCACATTATTTATTCACTTTAATTTTAAATTCACTTGTTGATAGATGTGTATTTGTTGTTCATAATTTATATCTTTACCTTTTTCTTCATCTTCCTCTTTTAAAAGAATACCTTTCAGCATTTCATATAATACTGGTTTGGTGGTGATGAACTCCTTTAGCTTTTTCTTATCTGTGAAGCTCTTTGTCTGGCCTTCACTTCTGAATGATAGCTTTGCTGGATAAAGTACTCTTGGTTTTAGGTTCTTGGTATTCATCACTTTGAATATTTCTTGCCACTCCCTTCTGGCCTGCAAAATTGTTGATGAGGAATCAGCTGACAGTCGTATGGGTACTCCCTTGTAGGTAACTGAGTTTCTTTCTCTGCTGCTTTTAGGATTCTCTCTTTGTCTTTTGCTCTTGGCATTTTTTTTTAGAAATATTTATTTATTTTTATTAAATCTTTATTGTTCAGATTATTACATTTGTTCCTCTTTTTTCCCCCATAACTCCCCTCCTCCCAGTTCCCACCCCACCTTCTGCCCTCACTTCCCACACACTGTACTCATCCATAGCTGCACGATTTTTTTCCAGTCACTTCCCGCATCTCCCACACCCCTTTCCTCTCCAAGAATAGTCAGTCCATTCTCTTTCTATGTCCCTGATTCTATTATAATCACCAGTTCATTCTGTTCATCAGATTATTTATTCACTTGATTTTTAGATTCATTTGTTGATAGATGTGTATTTGTTGTTCATAATTTGTATCTTTACCTTTTTCTTCTTCTTTCTCTTCTTAAAGGATACCTTTCAGCATTTCATATAATACTGGTTTGGTGGTGATGAATTACTTTAGCTTTTCCTTATCTGTGAAGCTCTTTATCTGACCTTCAATTCTGAATGATAGCTTTGCTGGATAAAGTAATCTTGGTTGTAGGTTCTTGGTATTCATCAGTTTGAATATTTCTTGCCACTTTCTTTTGGCCTGCAAAGTTTCTGTTGAGAAATCAGCTGACAGTCGTATGGGTATTCCCTTGTAGGTAACTGTGTTTCTTTCTCTTGCTGCTTTTAAGATTCTCTCTTTGTCTTTTGCTCTTGGCATTTTAATTACGATGTGTCTTGGTGTGGTCCTCTTTGGATTCCTTTTATTTGGGATTCACTGCGCTTCTTGAACTTGGAAGTCTATTTCTTTCACCAGGTAGGGGAAGTTTTCTGTCATTATTTCTTCAAATAGGTTTTCAATATCTTGCTCTCTCTCATCTTCTAGCACCCCTATAATTCTGATGTTGGTACGCTTGAAGCTGTCCCAGAGGGTCCTTACACTATCTTCGTATTTTTGGATTCTTTTTTCATTTTGCTTTTCTGGTTGGGTGACTTGATTCTTGTGCTCGTCTGGTCTGCTATTGAGAGTCTGTATAATATCCTTTGTTTCAGTCACTGTATGCTTAATTTCTAGTTGGTTCTTTATCACAACATCCAGAGTCTCATTAGATTTCTTGAGGATCTCATTAAGTTTATCAGCGGCTTCTAGAAAGTTCTTTAGATACCTTAAAAGTGTGGTTTTGAGCTCTATATCCTCCATTTCTGTCGTTTCTGTCCTGTTACTTTGTCTCGGCATTTTTTATGCTTTCTTTGTGCACACCCTAGTGGTCTTTGTGCACAGTCTTGTTGTAGTTAAGCTTTGATAGTTGTAGGTAATACCGGGGGTGATTTGACCTCCAGTCCAACTGGCTGTGAGAGGCTATCCGGCAAATGCCTCAGTGCAGGGCTTGGGCGGGGCGGGTCACATGGGGTCAACAGTGGGGGTGGAGTTAGCAGTTATGGCTGCTCTCAGTCTCCTCCCCAGAGGCTCTGCCTCTCAGAGTCCCAGCAATTGCCGCAAACCTCGAAGAGAAAGCTGCCTTCAAGTTCCGACCGAAGCCAGACAGTCCCGCTTCTCCTGTTTGGGTCTGGGTCCCTAGAGACTTGCCCAGAACTGGAGATCAGAGCCTGAGACTCCCTCCCAATTGAAACAGACAACCAAGCCCTCAGCCGCCAGCCCGCTCTGAGCGCACCTCCGCACCTTTGTATTTTCCGCACTATGCATCCTCTGAGTCTCGGTATGCTGTTCTCTTTCCTTCTAGTTGAATAATTTCCCCTCAGCCAGCCTTCCTGTGGTTCTGGGTGATGTCCGTTCCATCTTTTAGTTGTATTTTTGAAGTGGTTGTGCGAGGAAGCAATCTCCAGTGTTTACCTATGCTGCCATCTTGGTTCCCTCCAGCGAAAAAATCCAAATTGTTTTCTTTTTGAGGCCTAATACATTTATTTTTAATTGCAGTTTTCTAGGGAATTCTGTTTCTTCGTCCAGAGCAATTTCTAGGCCACAGTTATGGAGTTTTTTTAAAATCCTTTTCCTTTCCTTAAATAGTGCTAAAAACTTGGTTGCTTTTCAGAAATACCAATAGGAGAGAGCTATGCTAGCCAATACTGTAATGCATACAGATTATTACGTATGGTGTCTCATTAATGGTGAGATTTAATGCTTGAATGAGTTTTTTTTAAAGATATTTTTATTGATATTTAACAGAGAGGAAGGGAAAGGGATAGAGAGTTAGAAACATTGATGAGAGAGAAACATCAATCAGCTGCCTCCTGCACAGTCCCCACTGGGTATGTCCCCGCAACCAAGGTACATGCCCTTGACAGTCTTCATTTTTTTTGCTCTGGTGAGGCTTCTTCCCCAGATGTCCCACATTGGGTGCCAGAATGTTGCAACATTTTGCAGCAATGATTTAGGATCTGGGAAAGGAGCTGCACACAAATGAATACACTAGACAACAAATATAAATTTAGAAGGCATTGGGGAGCCAGGCGGAGACCTTTTTCTCTAGCGGAGAGGCTCTCTGAAATGCAGCACCCATCAGCTTTCATTTACTTGGCTGTAGGTTTCTCATATATGCCCTTTAGCAAAGCAAACAGGCATATCAGTAGTAAAGTCTAATTATCAGGTTAGCAAGATTGCCTTCAGCCATTTTGCCAACAGCCGTGTAATATAATGCTGGTTTTCAGCCCTGATGAATATCAAAGTTCATAACAAAGTTCATTAGCCCTCCATCAGATATATATATATATAAACGCACACACACATACTACTGTTGGTCTTTGCCTCCAGCACTTTACTCTGAGGTTTGACAGTGTGATCAATGCTTCTTTGTGTCTGGATGTCTTGTTTTTCATCAGTTAATGTTGTTCATTATATTCCACAAATGAGTGAGATAATGTGATATTTATTGTTCTCTGACTGGCTTAATTTGCTTAGTATAATGCTCTCCAAGTCCATCCATGCTGTTGCAAATTATAAGAGTTCATTCTTTTTTACATCAGTAGAGTATTCCATTGTCTAGTGTATTATTTTCAGTTAATCCACTTTTTCAGATCATGAAACTTTGCTGCAAAAGGTGCGGCAGGGAAGGTAGGGGAAGGTGGGGGTTAGGGGTAGACATCAACCAAAGGATTTGTAGGAATGCATATAAGCCTGACTAAAGGACACAGACACTAGTGAGGTTTATGACATGAGGAGGGGGTAGGGGTGGACAAATGGGGGAAAAGAACACATACGTAATACCTTAATCAATAAAGAAAATATAGCCCTAGCTGGTTTGGCTCAGTGGATAGATTATTGGCCTCTAGGCTGAAGGGTCCCAGGTTCAATTCATGCCTGGGTTGTGAGCTTGGTCCCCAGTGTGAGGCGTGCAGGTCGCAGCACATCAATGATTCTCACTCATCATTGATGTTTCTATCTCTCTCTCCCTCTGCCTTTCTCACTGAAATCAATAAAAATATTTCAAAAAATAAAAAAATAAACAGATGAATAAAATAGAGCCAGAGTAAAAAAAAATGTTTTAGAATATAATAGAAGGAATCCTACTATTTTCAGTTATTTAATAATTCCTATAACTTTTGTGATAAAATAGGTTTGTACTCTTTTGGTAATATTATATTTAAATTATTTTTAACATATTTTTATTGCATGTAACACTATATTATAAAAGGCTAATATGCAAATTGTGCCTTCAAACAGGAGTTTGACCAGTAGATCAACCATGGGGTTGGACTTTGTAGCTATAGTCCCCGGCTGCACCCTCCAGCCAGCCCCACACTGTTCTATCCACCACTCCACCACCCCTGAAATGATCGAGGACCGCCAACAAGTAAGCTTCCCACAGCCCCTTCCCCTGGCCTTCATCTTCCTACAATCTGATCCCCTACTTGATCAGGGTTGGGACAGCCAGCCAAACACCTGCATCCCCTTCCCCTGGCAAACCCGACAATTGGGGTGCACATGCCGGACAACACCCATGCACAAATTTGTACACTGGGTCTCCAGTATTTTTATATTTAAAATTGTTTTTCTTGGAATATTAAAGCTTATTTCCTGTTAAAAAATTACATTTAAAATAGTTTTTTTGGAAATATTAACATTTATTGGATGTACCATTATGATACTAAAATCATTTTTCATAAAATATTAAAAAAGTAAATATAAAAAAGAGGAACACTGTATCAACATGGATTAAAAGGAATGCATTCCTCACTCTGGTGTTATCTACTTCTTACCTCACTAATTAGAAGATGAAGAATTATTTCCTAACAATGAAACAATAAGATAGTGCTCAGTACAGGTGACCATCCACTACTCACTTTCCACATGGCTTCCTGAAATTAAAGTGCAGCATTCCTTTTAAAACAGCTCATTACTCTAATACATGAGAGGCTGTACCCTTTACCTTGACTTCCCAAACCAGTAGTGCTTTGCCATGGAACAGAATGGGCAGGTCTTGTAGGTGGAAGATTCCAACATTTTGAAGATGAAGCCCTTTTCAGTGGAAGGAAACCCACCCATGGAACCACTTCTGTGAAGATTAATTGTATGTCCGCCAACCTCTGTGTCATAAATAACATCATTCTACTTGAGTAGGATCAACATTTGTTAAATAGTCAAGTCTGGTTATTGTGTATAAAACTTTACCAAACAGGATCATGGTAATAAGCATGCTGGTAGCCCAAAATGATAAAATTCTATCTTTACATGTCTTCAGTACAGTGCTCAGAGTTATTGAAAATCAGTTTGGATAACTGAGAAAGAACCGAAGCAGCATTATATATACGTGCCAATAAAACAAAACAAAACACACACACACACACACAAAAACACACTCACACCAGAATTTGAGTGCAGGGAATCCAGATATAGTAAGTGAAAGAAGTTAAACATACAAGAAAACAGTCTCAACTATTCTTCAAATTAGTTTCGTCTCAATAAAAGCTTTTAAAACATGTAACGTCATAGTTAAAAATTAAAATATACAGTCAAAACATGATGAATCCCAAAAATGTTATTTAACGAGTGTTATCATATAATGCCTTCATTTCATTTATAAAATAATTCTTTGTTCAGAATACTATACTCTATTTTAATAATATTTAAAGAAAAAATGTTGAATAATACATAATTAACAATCACTGTTTTCATTTTTAAATAGAAAATAGGCTTATCTTCCAATTCTGTAAATTGTCATGGGAAAGAAAAGCTATGAGCATCCTCATATGTGGCCAAATCTGAACTGGCAAACTCTTCTCAGTATCACTCAGATGGGAAAAACAGGCACATTCACCTTCATCTTGCAGAAACTCTGCAATAACACTTTAGGAAATTTCCCGTGAAATGTCACACACCTAATTATCACAAATGGACACTAAATCTTTGAAATTGGGAAAACTGGTTAATATTAAACCAACTTTTCCTGCTACAGATATATTGAAATGAATATACCTTTCTTTCATAGTCAGTAAAATATGTAAATAAAATATGGAAAGAAAGAAAGAAAGAAAGAAAGAAAGAAAGAAAGAAAGAAAGAAAGAAAGAAAGAAAGAAAGAAAGAAGAAAGAAAGAAAGAAAGAAAGAAAGAAAGAAAGAAAGAAAGAAAGAAAGAAAGAAAGAAAATAAACTTGGTGAATCATTGGTTTTTAGCCTTTTCCTGAGTCAGAGACCCCTTGATGAATCTATTTAATACTATAGTCATTTCTCCTATGTAGTTTCCAAATGGAAAGTTCTCTATGCCAAACATAGGTACAAGATCATCTTACAAAATAATAATACAGATTATTATTTTACACAGTACAGGGTTGCACATTCCTATACTCAAAACAAGTATTTCAAATCCAATTCTAAATAATGAAGTCTATGTACTTGAATTTTATATAGCTAGACTAACTTTTATTTCAGTGGGAATTTTCTAAGGTGAACTGATGTCCTTTTTTCAGACGAAAGAAGTGTACTTTCAGAATGAATTCATAGTAGTTCGGTAAGTATGAATCTTCACTTTAAACTTACATGACTTCATGTTCCCAAAGTTTAACATTCTAACATAAGATCAATAGAATTTATTTCTTCAGAGAACTGTTGAAGTGACTAGAGTCAAACAGTAATGCTAAAATAGACTGAATTTAGCTTAAGGTTTAAATCTTATCCTTGTTAAGGTCATTAGGAGTGTTTCACACATTACATATTGCATTCATTATTATAAGTGCTATGCTTCTTTAGCAATTACAAATCATATTGACCATCAGTATACATTCTCAATTTAATGAATGGTATCATTTCTTTTGCCTTGAAAATTATGAATGAAGAGGAAGGAAGATAGCGGTGATATAGGCTGAAGTGTCCCAGGTCGTCTCCTGGAGCAAATGGAGTAAGCAGCTGAAAATAATAACACCCACCCCAAATCGGCGAAACTACTCAGCTGGTGAGAGGGTCTGCAGCCAGGAAGGGCAGAGCTCCCCTGGAAAGGTAAAAAACTAGGGATCTGGGCAGGAAAGTTTGCCAGACCTCTGAGCCCAGAGGGATAGAGGCAGACCACGTGGCAGACAGCCACGTCCCTTGAGACAGGCACAGCCGCTGACTTGGGAAAGGAGATCTGCGGGATTCCTGGTGCTGCAGGGGGATTTGAGAGCTGGGTTCTGTGATCACGGAGGACTGAGCCTAAAGGGGGCATCCTGAAGAGCTGACCAGAGCATGCAGTGCCGGTAGTAGAAGAGCTTATAAGAAAGTCAGCCTTCCCCATTTCCGCGGCCAGCGTTTGCTTATTTCTTTTCACTGAATCCTGTTCATAAGACATCTCGGATACAGACACTCACCTGTGCTGAAGAGAGGGAGAGGGTGCGGAGGAGTGGAATCTGGGGAGAGACTAAGGAGAGAAGGGGGGCCAGGAGAGGTGGCAGCGAATTGAGTGCTGAGACACCCCTGAGCCCAGGACTGGGGCAGCCATTCTCTCCGGAGGGTGGGACTCCCCTACCTAGCCCCCAGGCAGGGAGCACAGCCACACCCAGATTCCACTGTGAAGGAGATCAAGGATTAAAATAATCTGATCAGTCCCTGGGAGTTAACAGGATCTGGCCTATAGAGGGAATTTCAATCCCAGCAATAGAGAAGCCATATAGCCTCAGAGGCCAACCCCAGAACACTGCCACCCAGAGGCTGAGCCACAAACTGATTCTTTGCTAAACACAAAATAAGGCAGTCGGAGAAACAAATACAGCCTGCTTTAAAATAAGGACTGTGGTTTACAACACAGAGAAACAGGGTATCGCAGGGAAACTATACACTCTCCTGAATACCTGGCAGGACTAAGGCGATCCAGACTGAAGAGTAGAAGAACTGAAGGACCTTCACTACTGCAATTTTTTTTTCTTTTTTAACCTTTTAACTAAGAAACCAATTTTTTTTTCTTTTATTCTTTTTCCATCACCTGATTTTACCCTTTTAATTACATTCTTATTTTTAACCAGTATTATTACTGATACCATTTTACCATTTTTTAAAGTGCCATTTCATTTTCTCTTTATTTTATTTTTGGATTAGTGTTCTCCATTCTATTTTCATTGTTCCTTTAGCAACAATTTTCCCTACCTCAATTTTACCTCTATGCTAAAGCCCTCTCCCTCACATTTCCCCTTTTCTTGTCCTGTTTCTCTTATCCTATTCCTGCTCTAGATTTTCCCTATTCCATCTGTTTACCTCCTGTCAAAATTTCACCCTACTTATATATCCTATTTCCAATCCACTGCTCTAAATCTTTATACACATACCCCTTATCTTTCTTCACTATCCAAAATTTTTTTTCTTTTTTTCTTCATCTTTCTATTGTTTTGTTGCTGTTTGCTTGATTGTTGAGTATATTGTTTTTTTGTTGTTGTTGCTTGTTTTGTGTGTGTGTGTGTGTGTGTGTGTGTGTGTGTAAGACTTGTTGTGAGGCTGCTTTGCTTTTTTTTATTTTTTTCTGTTGGTTTTACCCCTCCCTCCACCCATCCCTTCCGGTTATTTTTGTGCTTCTGTTTTCCCTTGCCTCTCTTGATATTATTGGTTGTTTCTAGTTTGCATTCATCTCCATGGAGCTGTTGCTGGAATTTGTTGGGATTAGTGGCGGTTCTATAGGAGTTGTCTCAACATATTAATAGTCTCTTCCCCTCTTCCAATTCATTCTCTCTTTTTGCTCTTATTTTCCTTTGCTTTTCTCTTGTATTTCCCCCCCCTCCTTTTTCCCAATTTCATTTTTGCAATCCTTTTTTTTTGGTACCTACTTTTCTTTTCTTTTTTCTCTTTTATCTTTTTCTCTTCTTTCTTCCTTATCCCCTAATTCTAATTCTGGTGGTCATCTTTATTTGGGGTTATTAATATCGTGAATATATTTGTGTTTAGTGCCTGGTACGTGGTGCCTTGTTGTGTTGTATTTTGTGCCTTTAAATCAACGCAGCAGATCCAAGCAACAGCAGCCTCCTGAGCACCACACCCTCCGTCAGAGGAACAGCAGCTGTACGTGAAAACTCCCCCCACCAGCCAGAAGAGCCACCACAGCTGTAAAAAGCACTCACCAGTGGAGCTGCTGCCAACTGAAGAGCAGCTGCTACCGCAACCGCCCAAAGAGCAACCACAGCCCAAGGAGTCACTGCCACCCAGGGAGCAGCCACTGAATGACTCAATGTCTAGATATGTCAGTGAGATCAAACATGGGTAGACAAAGAAACCCCCAAAGGAAAGAAAAAGAGGACTCGCCAGAAAAGAAGCTAAATGATACAGAGGAATGCAACATGACAGAAAAAGAATTCAGAATAAGGGTCCTAGATTGCATAAACCGGACGGAGGAAAAAGACAACAACTTATGCAAGAAGCTAGAAGAAACAGGTGAAAAAATCAGTAACACATGGAAGAAGCTAGAAGAAACATGAAAAAATCAACAACTTAAGTAAGAGCCAAGAAGAAATGAGGAGTGATATAGCTGCAATAAAAAAAAACACCACTGAAAGTATTAATAGTAGACTAGGAGAAGCGGAGGACCGAATTTATAGGATTTAATATAATCACATACGCTTCAGGTACAGAAGTCTAGGATACCTTATTTGCATATTGTATTATGTGTTTACCTAAGTCAGATCTCCTACCATCCTAGATTTTGAAACATTACCTAAGTTATTTCCACCTGAGGGTCCTTTTGCTTCTCTTACTTCCTCCTCTTCCACTTCTCAGACTTCTTACATCACTTCTATTTTTTGATGGAAGTGGTGTCCTCTGTCCACCCCCAATTTGAAAAGATGGTGTCTTGGTGTAGTCTACTTTAATTGTTTTTCCACCCACAGACTAAATGAGTACACACAATGTCAACACTACATAACATTTAACCTGAACAAATGAGCAACTGTTTGAAACCTAATTATTATTGCAAATAAAATCAAGATCTACCTCAAATTCTTCTCCCAAACCAAGCATTTCCTTCAAAAATGATAGAGTCCTTTTTCATGGTAAGTATATGAAACACTTCATTATTAACAATATTCCATTGAGGTATTCAACACAGAACCATAGATGTTGGTTAATAAAAGTCCTCCAAAGACCTCTAGTAAGAAGCACTAAAATGTCTCACATTCCAGGAGAAAACACATATATTCAATTCTTGTTTTTTAATAGGCTTATTCTTGGTTTTCTAGAGAGAGAGAAAGGGAGAGGGATAGAGAGATGGAAACATACAAGAAAGAGAAATATTTTTATCAGCTGCTTCCTTAAATGTCTCATACTGGTGGACCAGCCAGCACCCTGGGCATGTGTCCTAACGAGGAATAGATGACGAGACATCTTGGTTCACAATTCTATGCTCAACCATTGAGCAATACTGACTGGGCAATGTGGATTAATTTTTAGAATGTGTCTGTTACTTCATTTTTGTTTTGACAACATCTATTTCATTTTTTTTTCCAGTGCACCCGGCTTACATAAACTATTTATTTTTTAAAACAAACAATCATTCATTTAAAATGATTAGGTACTTTATTCCTGCTCTACATCCTATTAGATTTCTTACTTTTACTATTTCTTCAGTTAAAATGACAGAAAAAAATGCCAGTATGACTGCAACTCAGGATTTACATAGTACTGATTTGTCTCTCCATTCTATTTTTATTAGGCCCCTCGCACCATCTTTAGTATTTTTATGTTACTACACTGTTTTATGTTAAATATGGTTCTAAGAAAACGAGCCATCTTGAAGGGGAGAGCTGCTGACTAGGAACCCAGCCTCACCTCCACCCAGATGTGCCTCAGACATCAGCTGAGATCCTAGAGTCACTCTGGCCAAAGTTCTCTTAATGACAGCAGCAGACCCACGTACACAAGAACTCCAGCCCCCGCCACCGCCACAGCCTCCTGTGAGTCTTGAAGTGCACAACTGAATTGCCGATTAACTCTGTGGCCATTGGCCCATCGCACCCTGGCACCTGGGTTCTCTAACGATAACTAAAATCAGGAGACAAACAACCCCCAACGGAGAGAAAAGGAGGAATTGCCAGAAGAGGAACTGAATTAAATGGGGGTATACAGTATGTTCGAAAAGGAATTCAGAATAGGGTCATACAGTTCATACACCAGATGCATGGGAAATCCACAACTTAAGTAAGAATCAAGGAAAAATGAAAATAATTGATAATAGGTACAATAAAAAATATGATGGAAGGTTTCAATAGTAGAGAAGAGGTACGAAAGGATTGAATCAGCGATTTAGGAGACAGGCCAGAGTAACACACGCAGAACAACACAATCTGAATGGCAATTGGAGAGAAAAAATAGAAAGCAGGTGGATATCCTAAGGGAGATTGGGGACAACTTGAAACAAAGTAACATATGTATAATAAGGGTGTCAGAAGGACAAGATGAGGAACAAGGATTAGAAAACCTATTAGGGGGAGAACCAAGATGGCGGCGATATAGGCAGACGAGTCCCAGGTCGTGTCCCGGAGCAAATGGAATGAACAGCTGAAACTAGTAACACCCACACCGAATTGGCGAAATTGCTCAGCTGGTGAGAGGGTTTGCAGCCGGGAAGAGCAGAACTCCCCTGGAAAGGTAAAAAAAAAAAAAAAAACCCAGGGATTTGGGCAGGAAAGTTTGCCAGACCTCTGAGCCCAGAGAGTCGGAGGGAGACCGCGTGGCAGACAGCCGTGTCCCCTGGGACAGGGGAAAGGAGAACCGCGGGATTCCTGGCGCCGCCAGGGAAATTGAGAGCTGGGTTCTGTGACTGCGGAGGACTGAGCCTAAAGGGGGCAGCCTGAAGAGCTGACCTGACCATGCAGTCCCGGTAAGAGAAGAAGCTTACAGAAACCAAGCCTTCCCCGTTTCCGCGGCCGGTGTTTGTTTGTCTGTTTTCACTGAATCCTGTTCATGGGACATTTCGGATACAGACACTCACCTGTGCTGAAGAGAGGGAGAGTGTGCGGAGGAGTGGAATCTGGGGAGAGACTGGGGAGAGAGGGGGAGCCGGGAGAGGTGGCAGCGAATTGAGTGCTGAGACACCCCTGAGCCCAAGACTGGGGCAGCCATTCTCTCCAGAGAGTGAGGCTCCTCCCCCCGGCCCCCAGGCAAGGAGCACAGCCACACCCAGATTCCACCCTGTACGAGATCAAGGATTAAAATAACCTTATCAGTCCCTGGGAGTTAACAGGGTCTGGCCTATAGAGGGATTTTCAATCCCAGCAACAACATAGCGCCGGTAACTAACTATTACTTAGTCAGCTCTGGGCAGTGAACTTCCACTGGAAAGAGAGGCCCTATAGCCCCAGAGGCCAACCCCAGAACACTGCCACCCAGAGGCTGACCCACAAACTGACTCTTTGCTAAACACAAAATAAGGCAGTCTGGGAAATAAATGCGACCTCCTTTAAAATAAGGACTGTGGTTCACAACACAGAGGAACAGTATATCGCAGGGAAACTCAACACTCTCCTGAATAGCTGGCAGGTCTAAGGCGAGCCACACTGAAGAATAGAAGAACCGAAGGACCTTCACTACTGCATTTTTTTTTCTTTTTCCACTTTTTAACTAAGAAATCAATTTTTTTCTGTTCTTTTTTTTTTTCTTTTTCCATCACCTGATTTTACCCTTTTAATTACTACCTTCTTATTTTTTAACCAGTATTATTACTGCTACCATTTTACCATTTTTTAAAGTGCCATTTTATTTTCTCTTTATTTTATTTTGGGATTAGTGTTCTCCATTCTATTTTCATTGTTATATTATTGGTTGTTTCTAGTTTGCATTCATATCCAGGGAGCTGTTGCTGGAATTTGTTGGGATTAATGGCTGTTCTATAGGAGTATTCTCCTCATATAAAAAGTCTCTTCCCCTCTTCCACTTCATTCTCTCTTTTCGCTCTTTTTTTTCTTCTTTTCTTTTCTCGCTTTTATTTTCCCCCCTCCTTATTCCCGATTTCATTTTTGCACTCCTTTTTTTGGTCCCTACTTTTCTTTTCTTTTTTTTTCTTTTATCTTTTTCTCTTCCTTCTTCCTTATCCCCTAATTCTCTTAATTCAGGTGGTCACCTTTATTTGGAGTTATTAATATCGTGAATATATTTGTGTATAGTGCCTGGTACATGGTGCCTTGTTATGTTGTATTTTGTGCCTTTAAATCAATGCAGCAGATCCAAGCAACAGCAACCTCCTGAGCACCATATCCTCTGCTGAGGAACAGCAGCTGTACGTGAAACCTCGCCACACCAGCCAGAAGAGCCACCACAGCTGTGAACAGCACCCACCAGAGGAGCTGCTGCCAACTGAAGAGCAGCAGCTACCGCAACCGCCCGAAGAGCAACCACAGACCAAGGAGTCACTGCCACCCAGGGAGCAACCACTGAACGACTCAACATCTAGATATGTCAGTGAGATCAAACATGGGTACACAAAGAAACCCCCAAAGGAAAGAGAAGGAGGACTCTCCAGAAAAGCAGCTAAGTAATACAGAGGCATGCAACATGACAGATAAAGAATTCAGAATGAGGGTCTTAGAGTGCATAAACCGGATGGAGGAAAAAATCGACAACCTCTTCAAGAAGCAAGAAGAAACAGATGAAAAAATCGATAACATATGGAAGAAGCTAGAAGAAACAGATGAAAAATCGATAACATATGGAAGAAGCTAGAAGAAACAGATGAAAAAATCAACAACTTAAGTAAGACCCAAGAAGAAATGAAGAGTGATATAGCTTCAATGAAAAACTCCATTGAAAGTATCAACAGTAGACTAGGAGAAGCGGAGGATCGAATTAGTGAATTAGAAGACAAGGAAGCAAAACACACCCAAAATGTACTGCAATTGGAGAAAAAAATTAAAAGACAGGAAGATAGCCTAAGGGAGCTTTGGGACAACATGAAAAGAAACAACATACGAATAATAGGAGTACCAGAACAACAGAAGGATGAACAAGGATTAGAAAACCTACTTGAAGAAATAATATCAGAAAACTTTCCTGAGGTGGGGAAGAAAAAAGTCACACAAGCCCAGAGAGTCCCAAACAAGGTGAACCCGAAAAGACCCACACCAAGACACATCATAATCACCATGGCAAATGTTCTGGACAAAGAGAGAATCTTACAGGCTGCAAGAGAGAGACGGAAAGGTACATACAAGGGATCTCCCATTAGACTGTCAAATGATTTCTCAACAGAAACACATCAGGCCAGAAAAGAATGGACTGAAATTTACAAAGTGATGCAAAGCAAAGGACTGAATCCAAGAATACTCTATCCAGCAAGGCTATCATCCAAACTTGAAGGGGAAATAAGAAGCTTCACAGACAAAAAAAGGCTAAGGGAGTTTGTCACCACCAAGCCAGCAATGCAAGGAATGCTAAAGGGACTGCTATAAAAATAAGAAATAAAAAGCTCAGAAAGAAAACAGCCACGCACACACACAAAAAGAAATGACTACAAACAAGGACCTTTCAATAATAACTTTAAACGTAAACCGACTAAATGCTCCAAACAAAAGACATCGAGTGGCTGAATGGATAAAAAAACATGACCCATACATCTGCTGTCTACAAGAAACCCACCTCATTAGAAGGGACTCACACAGACTGAAAGTGAAAGGATGGAAAAATATCTTTCAGGCAAATGGAAAGGAAAAGAAAGCTGGGGTAGCAATACTTATATCAGACAAAATAGACCTCAAAGTGAAGGCCTTAACAAGAGATAAGGAAGGCCACTTCATAATACTAAAGGGATCAATACAACAAGAAGATATAACCCTGGTAAACATATATGCACCCAATATAGGAGCACCCAAATTCATAAAAAAACTCCTGGAAAATATCAAAGGAGAGATCGACAACAATACAATCATAGTAGGGGACTTTAATACACCATTGACAGCACTGGATAAGTCCTATAGACAAACAATCAGCAAAGATACAGCAATCCTAAATGACTCACTAGATCAGATGGACTTAATAGACATCTTCACAACACTTCACCCCAAAGCCAGGGAATATGCGTTCTTCTCAGGTGCTCATGCTACATCTTCAAGAATAGACCACATATTGGGTCACAAACAAAGTATCCCCAAATTCAAGAAGATTGAAATCATAAAAAGCATCATCGCAGACCACGATGGCATAATACTAGAAATAAACTACAATAAAAACAACCCAAAATACTCAAAGACCTGGAAGCTGAATAGCATGTTATTAAATATTGATTGGGTTACCAATGAGATCAAAGAAGAAATTAAAAACATCCTGGAAACTAATGACAATGAAAACACAACAATCCAAAACCTATGGGACACAATGAAAGCAATCCTGAGAGGGAAATTTATAGCTCTACAGGCCTATCTCAAAAAACAAGAAAAAATGGTAGTAAATCATCTAACTCTACAACTCAAAGAATTAGAAAGAGAGCAACAAGAAAACCCCAGAGTGAGCAGAAGGAAGGAGATAATAAAGATTAGAGCAGAAATAAATGACATAGAGACCAAAAAAACAATACAGAAAATCAATGAAACCAAGAGCTGGTTCTTTGAAAGGATAAACAAGATTGACAAACCTCTAGCCAGACTCAACAAGAAGCAGAGAGAGAGGGCCCAAATAAATAAAATCAGAAACGATAGAGGCGAAATAACAACAGACCCCACAGATATACAAATGATTGTTAAAAAATACTATGGACAGCTCTACTCCAACAAACTAGACAACATGGAGGAAATGGACAAATTCCTAGAAAAATACAACATTCCAAAACTCAATCAGGAAGAATCTAAAAATCTCAACAGGCCAATAACTATGGAAGAAATTGAAGCAGTCATCAAAAAGCTTCCATCAAACAAAAGCCCAGGACCAGACATCTTCACAGGGGAGTTTTACCAAACATTCAGAGAAGAAATAAAACCTATCCTCCTCAGACTACTACAAAAAATTCAAGAGGAAGGAACACTTCCAAGCTCATTCTATGTAGCCAGCATCACCCTAATACCAAAACCAGGTAAAGACAACACAATGAAAGAGAATTACAGGCCAATATCCCTCATGAACATAGATGCCAAAATCCTCAACAAAATCTTAGCAAATCGGATCCAGCAGTACATCAGAAAGATCATACACCATGACCAAGTAGGATTTATCCCAGGGATGCAAGGATGGTACAATATCCGCAAATCAATAAACGTGATACATCACATAAACAAATTGAAAGAAAAAAACCACATGGTCATATCAACTGATGCAGAAAAAGCATTTGACAAAATTCAACACCCATTTTTGATAAAAACTCTCAGCAAGGTGGGAGTAGAAGGATCATACCTCAACATAATAAAAGCCATATATGACAGGCCCACAGCCAACATCATACTCAACGGACAAAAACTAACACCATTTCCCCTAAGAACAGGAACAAGACAGGGATGCCCCCTCTCACCACTCCTGTTCAACATAGTACTGGAAGTGTTAGCCATTGCAATTCGGCAAGAAGAAGAAATAAAAGGCATCCAAATTGGAAAAGAGGAAGTAAAACTGTCCTTATTTGCAGACGACATGATATTATACATACAAAACCCTAGAGATTCCATCAAAAAGCTACTAGACTTAATACATGAATTTGGCAATGTAGCAGGATACAAAATTAACCCCAAGAAATCTGAGGCATTTCTATACACCAATAGTGAACTTTCAGAAAGAGAGATTATAAAAACAATCCTGTTCACCATTGCACCGAAAAGATTAAGCTACCTAGGAATAAACTTAACTAAAGAGGTAAAAGACCTCTACTCAGAAAACTACAGGACGTTGAAAAAAGACATAGAGGAAGACATAAACAGATGGAAGAACATACCGTGTTCATGGATTGGTAGAATCAACATCATTAAAATGTCCATACTACCCAAAGCAATCTATAAATTCAACGCACTTCCCATTAAAGTACCAACAGCATACTTCAGAGATCTAGAACAAACTTTCCAAAAATTCATCTGGAATAAAAAAAGACCCCGAATAGCTGCAGCAATCCTGAAAAAGAACAAAGTAGGTGGGATCTCAATACCAGATATCAAGTTGTATTACAAAGCCACTGTTCTCAAAACTGCCTGGTACTGGCACAAGAATAGGCATATAGATCAATGGAATAGAATAGAGAGCCCAGAAATCGGCCCGAACCAATATGCTCAATTAATATTTGACAAAGGAGGCAAGAACATACAATGGAGCCAAGATAGTCTCTTCAATAAATGGTGTTGGGAAAATTGGACAGATATATGCAAGAAAATGAAACTAGACCACCAACTTACACCATACACAAAAATAAACTCAAAATGGATAAAGGACTTAAATGTACGACAGGATACCATAAAAATTCTAGAAGAATCCAAAGGCAACAAAATCTCAGACATATGCCGAAGCAATTTCTTCACTGATACAGCTCCTAGGGCACTTGAAACTAAAGAAAAAATGAACAAATGGGACTACATCAAAATAAAAAGCTTCTGACAAGCAAAGGAAACCATCAACAAAACAACGAGAAAACCCACTGTGTGGGAAAACATATTTGCCAATGACATATCTGATAAGGGCCTAATCTCCAAAATTTATAGGGAACTCATACAACTTAACAAAAGGAAGATAAACAATCCAATCAAAAAATGGGCAAAGGACCTAAGTAGACACCTTTCAAAAGAGGACATTCAGAAAGCCAAGAGACATATGAAAACATGCTCAAAGTCACTAATCATCCGAGAGATGCAAATCAAAACAGCAATGAGGTACCATCTCACACCTGTCAGACTGGCTATCATCAACAAATCAACAAACGACAAGTGCTGGAGAGGATGTGGAGAAAAAGGAACACTTGTGCACTGCTGGTGGGAATGCAGACTGGTGCAGCCACTATGGAAGACAGTATGGAGTTTCCTTAAAAAACTGAAAATGGAACTCCCATTTGACCCTGTGATCCCACTTCTAGGAATATATCCCAAGAAACCAGTAACACCAATCAGAAAGGATATATCCACCCCTATGTTCATAGCAGCACAATTCACCATGGCTAAGATCTGGAAACAGCCTAAGTGCCCATCAGTAGATGAATGGATTAGAAAACTGTGGTACATCTACACGATGGAATACTATGCTGCTGTAAAAAGGAAGGAACTCTTACCATTTGCAACGTCATGGATGGAACTGGAGAGCATTATGCTAAGTGAAATAAGCCAGTCAATAAAGGAAAAATACCACATGATCTCACTCATTCATGGACAATAGAGACCATTCTAAACTTTTGAACAATAATAGATACAGAGAAAGAGCTGCCTCAAACAGATTGTCAAACTGCAGCGGGAAGGCCGGGGAGGGTTGGGGGGCAGGAGGTAGGGGAGTAAGAGATCAACTAAAGGACTTGTATGCATGCATATAAGCATAACCAATGGACATAAGACACTGGGTGATAGGGGAGGCTAGGGGACTGTCTAGGGCGGGGGGATAAAATGGATACATATGTAATACCCTTTGTAATACTTTAAGCAATAAAAAAAAAATTAAAAAAAAGGAAGAACTAAAACCTATCCTCCTCAGACTACTACAAAAAAATCAAGAGGAAGGAACACTTCCAAGCTCATTCTATGTAGCCAGCATCACCCTAATACCAAAACCAGGTAAAGACAACACAATGAAAGAGAATTACAGGCCAATATCCCTCATGAATATAGATGCCAAAATCCTCAACAAAATCTTAGCAAATCGGATCCAACAGTACATCAGAAAGATCATACACCATGACCAAGTAGGATTTAACCCAGGGATGCAAGGATGGTACAATATCCGCAAATCAATAAATGTGATACATCACATAAACAAATTGAAAGAAAAAAACCACATGGTCATATCAATTGATGCAGAAAAAGCATTTGACAAAATTCAACACCCATTTTTGATAAAAACTCTCAGCAAGGTGGGAGTAGAAGGATCATACCTCAACATAATAAAAGCCATATATGACAGGCCCACAGCCAACATCATACTCAACGGACAAAAACTAACACCATTTCCCCTAAGAACAGGAACAAGACAGGGATGCCCCCTCTCACCACTCCTGTTCAACATAGTACTGGAAGTGTTAGCCATTGCAATTCGGCAAGAAGAAGAAATAAAAGGCATCCAAATTGGAAAAGAGGAAGTAAAACTGTCCTTATTTGCAGACGACATGATATTATACATACAAAACCCTAGAGATTCCATCAAAAAGCTACTAGACTTAATACATGAATTTGGCAATGTAGCAGGATACAAAATTAACCCCAAGAAATCTGAGGCATTTCTATACACCAATAGTGAACTTTCAGAAAGAGAGATTATAAAAACAATCCCGTTCACCATTGCACCGAAAAAACTAAGCTACCTAGGAATAAACTTAACTAAAGAGGTAAAAGACCTCTACTCAGAAAACTACAGGACGTTGAAAAAAGACATAGAGGAAGACATAAACAGATGGAAGAACATACCGTGTTCATGGATTGGTAGAATCAACATCATTAAAATGTCCATACTACCCAAAGCAATCTATAAATTCAACGCACTTCCCATTAAAGTACCAACAGCATACTTCAGAGATCTAGAACGAACTTTCCAAAAATTCATCTGGAATAAAAAAAGACCCCGAATAGCTGCAGCAATCCTGAAAAAGAACAAAGTAGGTGGGATCTCAATACCAGATATCAAGTTGTATTACAAAGCCACTGTTCTCAAAACTGCCTGGTACTGGCACAAGAATAGGCATATAGATCAATGGAATAGAATAGAGAGCCCAGAAATCGGCCCGAACCAATATGCTCAATTAATATTTGACAAAGGAGGCAAGAACATACAATGGAGCCAAGATAGTCTCTTCAATAAATGGTGTTGGGAAAATTGGACAGATATATGCAAGAAAATGAAACTAGACCACCAACTTACACCATACACAAAAATCAACTCAAAATGGATAAAGGACTTAAATGTACGACAGGAAACCATAAAAATTCTAGAAGAATCCAAAGGCAACAAAATCTCAGACATATGCCGAAGCAATTTCTTCACTGAAACAGCTCCTAGGGCACTTGAAACTAAAGAAAAAATGAACAAATGGGACTACATCAAAATAAAAAGCTTCTGCACAGCAAAAGAAACCATCAACAAAACAACGAGAAAACCCACTGTGTGGGAAAACATATTTGCCAATGACATATCTGATAAGGGCCTAATCTCCAAAATTTATAGGGAACTCATACAACTTAACAAAAGGAAGATAAAAAATCCAATCAAAAAATGGGCAAAGGACCTAAATAGACACCTTTCAAAAGAGGACATTCAGAAAGCCAAGAGACATATGAAAACATGCTCAAAGTCACTAATCATCCGAGAGATGCAAATCAAAACAGCCATGAGGTACCATCTCACACCTGTCAGACTGGCTATCATCAACAAATCAACAAACGACAAGTGCTGGAGAGGATGTGGAGAAAAAGGAACACTTGTGCACTGCTGGTGGGAATGCAGACTGGTGCAGCCACTATGGAAGACAGTATGGAGTTTCCTTAAAAAACTGAAAATGGAACTCCCACTTGACCCTGTGATCCCACTTCTAGGAATATATCCCAAGAAACCAGAAACACCAATCAGAAAGGATATATGCACCCCTATGTTCATAGCAGCACAATTCACCATGGCTAAGATCTGGAAACAGCCTAAGTGCCCATCAGTAGATGAATGGATTAGAAAACTGTGGTACATCTACACGATGGAATACTATGCTGCTGTAAAAAGGAAGGAACTCTTACCATTTGCAACGTCATGGATGGAACTGGAGAGCATTATGCTAAGTGAAATAAGCCAGTCAATAAAGGAAAAATACCACATGATCTCACTCATTCATTGACAATAGAGACCATTCTAAACTTTTGAACAATAATAGATACAGAGAAAGAGCTGCCTCAAACAGATTGTCAAACTGCAGCGGGAAGGCCGTGGAGGGTTGGGGGGCAGGAGGTAGGGGGGTAAGAGATCAACTAAAGGACTTGTATGCATGCATATAAGCATAACCAATGGACATAAGACACTGGGTGATAGGGGAGGCTAGGGGACTGTCTAGGGCGGGGGGATAAAATGGATACATATGTAATACCCTTTGTAATACTTTAAGAAATAAAAATAAATAAATAAATAAATAAAAAATAAAAAAAAATAAAAAAAAAGAATACTCTATCCAGAAAGGCTATCATTCAAACTTGAAGGGGAAATAAGAAGTTCACAGACAAAAAGAGGCTAAGAGAGTTTATCACCACCAAGCCAGCAATTCAAGAAATGCTAAAGGGACTGGTGTAAAAAGAAGAAATAAAAAGCTCAGAAAGAAAACAGCCACAAAAAAAATAGAATTGGCTACAAACAAGTACCTTTAATTAATAACTTTAAATGTAAATGGACTAAATGGTCCAATCAAAAGACATCGAGTGGCTGAATGGATAAAAAACCATGACCCATATATATGCTGACTACAAGAGACCCACCTCAGAAGAAGTGACTCACACAGACTGAAAGTGAAGAGATGGAACAATATCTTTCAGGCAAATGGAAGTGAAAAAAAGCTGGGGTAGCAATACTTATATCAGACAAAATAGACCACAAAGTGAAGGCCATAACAAGAGATAAGGAAGGCCACTACATAATACTAAAGAGATCAATACAACAAGAGGATATAACAGTGACAAACATATATGCACCCAATGCAGGAGTGCCCAAATAAATTTTAAAAATCCGGGAATATATCAAAGGAGAGATCAACAACAATACAATCATAGTAAGGAACTTTAATACACCACTGACATCACTGAATAAATCCTCTAGACAAACAATCGGCAAAGAAAGAGCAATCCTAAATGACTCACTAGATCAGATGGACTTAATTGAATCCTGCAGAACATTTCACCCCAAAGCCATGGAATATAGGTTCTTCTCAAGTGCTCATGGGACACTTTCAAAAATAGACCACATATTGGGTCACAAACAAAGTCTCCCCAAATTCAAGAAGACTGAAAACATACCAAGCATCTTCTTAGACCACAATGGCATAATATTAGAAATAAACTACAACAAAAACAACCCAAAATACTCAAACACTTGGAAGCCGAATAGCTTGTTATTAAATATTGATTGGTTTACCAATGAGATCAAAGAAGAAATGAAAATCATCCTGGAAAATAATGACAATGAAAACACAACAATCCAAAATCTATGGAACACAATGAAAGCAATCCTGAGAGGGAAATTTATAGCTTTTCAGGCCTATCTCAAAAACCAAGAAAAAATGGTAGTAAATCATCTAACCCTACATCTCAAAGAACTAGAAAGAGAGCAACAAGAAAAGCCCAGAGTGAGCAATGGAAGGAGTTAATAAAGATTAGAGCAGAAATAAATGACGTAGAGACCAAAAAAATGATACATAAAATCAATGAAACCAAGAGCGGGTTCTTTGAAAGGATAAACAAGATTGATGAACCTCTATCCAAGGCTCACCAAGAAGCAAAGAGAGAGGACCCAAATAAACAAAATCAGAAATGATAGAGGCAAAATAACAACAGACCCCACAGTAATACAAATGATTTTTAAACAATATTATGGACAGCTCTACTCCAACAAACTAGACAACCTGGAGGAAATGGACATATTCCTAGAAACCTACAACATTCCAAAACTCAACCAGGAAGAATATAAAAATCTCAAAAGGCCAATGACTATGGAAGAAATTGAAGCAGTCATCAAAAAGCTTCCATCAAACAAAAGCCCAGGACCAGACAGCTTCACAGGGGAGGTTTACCAAACATTCAGAGAAGAACTAAAACCTATCCTCCTCAGACTACTACAAAAAAATCCAAGAGGAAGGAACACTTCCAACGTCATTCTATGAAGCCAGCATCACCCTAATACCAAAACCATGTAAAGACAACACAATGAAAGAGAATTACAGGCCAATATCCCTCATGAACATAGATGCCAAAATCCTCAACAAAATCTTAGCTAATCGGATCCAACAGTACATCAGAAAGATCTTAAATCATGACCAAGTAGGATTTATCCCAGGGATGCAAGGATGGTACAATATCCGCAAATAAATAAACACGATACATCACATAAACAAATTGAAAGAAAAAAAAACACATGATCATATCAATTGATGCAGAAAAAGCATGTGACAAAATCCAACCCCCATTTTTGATAAAACTCTCGTAGGTGGGAATAGAAGGATCATACCTCAACATAATAAAAACCATATATGACAAACCAACAGCCAACAGCATACTCAATGGACAAATCTAACACCATTTCCCCTAAGAAGAGGAACAAGACAGGGATGCCCACTCTCACCACTTGTCTTCAACGTAGTACTGGAAGTATTACGCATTGTAATTAGACAAGAAGATGAAATAAAAGGCATCAAAATTGGAAAAGAAGAAATAAAACTGTCCTTATTCAAAGATGACATGATATTATACATAAAAAACCCTAAAGACGTCATCAAAAAACTATTAGACTTAATACATGAATTTGGCAATGTAGCAGGATACAAAATTAATGCCAAGAAAACTATAGGATTCCTATATGCCAATAGTAAACTTACAGAGAAAAAGACTAAAAAAACAATCCCATTTACCATCACACCAAAAACATTAAAATACCTAGGAATAAAATTAACTAAAGCAGTAAAAGACCTCTACTCAGAAAACTGCAGGACGTTGAAAAATGCGATAGAGGAAGACAAAAACAGATGGAAGAATATACTATGTTCTTGGATTGGTAATATCAACATCATCAAAATGTCCATACTACCCATACAACACAAAGCAATCTATACATTCAATGCACTTCCCTTTAAAATACCAATGGCATATTACACAGAACTAGAATGAACTCGCCAAAAATTCATCTGGAATAAAAAAAGATCCCGAATAGCTGTAGCGATCCTGAGAAAGAACAGAGTAGGTGAGATCTCAATACCAGATATCAAGCTGAATTACAAAGCCACGGTTCTCAGAACTGCCTGGTACTGGCACAAGAACAGACATATAGATCAATGGGATAGAATAATGCCCAGAAATGGACCCAACCCAATATGCTCAATTAATATTTGACAAAGGAGGCAAGAACATACAATGGAGCCAAGATAGTCCTGTCAATAAATGGTGTTGGGAAAATTGGACTGATATATGCAAAAAAATGAAACTAAACCACCAACTTACACCATACCCAAAAATAAACTAAAAATTGATAAAGGACTTAAATGTATGATAGGAAACCATAAAAATATTAGAAGAATCAAAAGGCAACAAAATCTCAGACATAAGCAGAAGCAATTTCTTCACCGATGCAGCTCCTCGGGCATTGGAAATTAAAGAGAAAATAAATCAATGGGACCACATCAAAATAAAAAGCTTCTTCACAGCAAAAGAAACCAACAACAAAACAATAAGAAAGCCCACTGCATGGGAGAACATATTTGCCAATGTAATCACCAGTAAGGGTTTAAACTCCAAAATTTATAGGGAACTCATACAACTTAACAAAAGGAAGATAAACAATCCAATCAAAAAATGGGCAAAGCATCTAAATAGACACCTTTCAAAAGAGGACATTCTGAAAGCCAAGAGACATATGAAAACATGCTCAAAGTCACTAATCATCCGAGAAATGCAAATCAAAACAACAATGAGGTACCATCTCACACCTGTCAGAATGTCTATCTTCAACAAATCCACAAACCACAAGTGCTGGAGAGGATGTGGAGAAAAAGGAACACTTGTGCACTGCTGGTGGGAATGCAGACTGGTGCAGCCACTATGGAGAACATTATGGAGTTTCCTCAAAAAACTAAAAATGGAACTCCCATTTCACCCCGTGATCCCACTTCTAGAAATATATCCTAAGAAAACAGAAACACCAATTAGAAAGGATATATGAACCCCTATGTTCATAGCTGCACAATTCACTATAGCTAAGATTTGGAAACAGCCTAAGTACCCATCAGTAGATGAATGGATTAGAAAACTATGGTACATCTACATGATGGAATACCATGCTCCTCTAAAAAGAAGGAATTCTTGCCATTTGCAAAAGCATGGATGGAACTGGAGAGCATTATGCTAAGTGAAATAAGCTAGTAAATGAAGGAAAAATACCACATGATCTCACTCATTTCTGGATAATAAAGACCATTATAAACTTATCAACAAAAATAGATAAAGAGGCAGAGCAGCCTTGAACAGACTGTCAAACTACACCAGGAAGGCCAAGAGGGTTTGGAGGGCAAGAGGGGAGGGTAAGAGATCACCCGAAGGACTTGTATGCATGCATATAAGCATAACCAATGGACATAAGACACTGGGGGTTAGGGGAGACCAGGAGATTGTCAAGGGTGGGGGAAAAAAAGAGTAATATGTAATACTCCTTGTAATACTTTAAGCAATAAAAAAAGAAAAAAGAAATCTCAAAGTACAAGTAATAAAAAAGAGATAAGACTGATTGCTATGATGTGCTCTGACACTCAGGGGGTAGGCTCTCAATGCAAGAGCTGCCCTTGGTGGTCAGTGAACTTCCACAAGGGGAGCACCACTCAGCCGGAAGCTGGGCTGATGACTGGCAAGTGGAGCAGCAGTGGCAGGAACCTCTCCCACCTCCACAGCAGCGCTAAGAATGTTTGGCAACTGGGATTAAGCCTAAATTGACATAGGCTTAATCACTTGGACATCCCCTGAGGTCTTCCAGACTGCCAGAGTGTGAGGGACTCTGCCAAGTGTACAAAGATCATTCACTGGGCCTTTAATATTACAAATAAAGCAAAAAAAAATGTAACAAAGTTCAAATACTTGGAGGCTAAATAGTCTTTTATTAAATAAATGGAGGCCCAGGGTATGAATTCCTGTAAGGAAGCAGTCCGGTTGACCTCCCCAGATGGGGGCACATAGGGCCAGGCTTCCAGGGGTTAGTGGCCATTGGCAGTTAACCAGAAGGCCATGCCTCCAATCTGGGCGGTAGCGCATACAGGGGGTGTGGCTGACCAGGGGGAAAGGCCGGGGGTGGTTTGCTTATCAGTCTGGCCCCGAATAGGGGGTTGGGGGCCGATGGTAGGCCAGGCTGGTCAGGGATATGGCCTTTTGGGGTCCAGATGAGGCTGGTTGGCTGCCGCAATGCAAGTCCTAGCCACCAGCCATTTTGGTCATTCTGCCATTCCGGTCACAGGGCTTTTATGTACAAATATAGATGACTGGATTACCACATAGATTAAAGAAGAAATTAAAATCATCCTGGAAATAAATGACAATTAAAAATAAAAATCCAGCCGAAACTGGTTTGGCACAGTGGAATGAGCTTTGGACTGAGGGGTCCCAGGTTTGATTCCAGTCAAGAGCATGTACCTGGGTTGTGGGCACATTTCCAGTGGGAGATGTGCAGGAGGCAGCAGATCGATGATTCTCTCTCATTGATGTTTATGACTCTCTATCTTTCTCCATTCCTCTCTGTAAAAAATCAATAAAATATAAAAATAAAATAAAATAAAATAAAAATCCAAAATCTAGGGACACACTGAAAGTAGTCCTTAGAGGGAAGGAACTTCATAGCATTACAGGCCTAACTCAACAAGAAAAACAGTTAACAAATTATCTAACCCCCACAACTTAAAAAGTTAGAGAGAGCAACAAGCAAAGCACAAACTGAGCAGCAGGAAGGAAATAATGAAGATCACAGCAGAAATAAATTACATAGAGATCTAAAAACCCCACAAAAGATTAATAAAGACATGAGCTATTTCTTTGGAAGCATAACCCAGATTGATTAACCTCTAGCTGGGCTCACCAACAGGACCCCAGTAAACAAAATCAGAAATGAAAGAGGCAAAAGAGCAAAAGACCCCACAGATATAAAAAGGATTGTATATAAATACTATGGACAACTCTACTCCAACAAACTGATCAACCCTGAAGAAATGGACATATTCCTAGAAAAATACAATCTTCCTAAACTCAAGTAGGAACAATAAAACATAGGACTAGGCCAATAACTACTCAGGAAATTCAAGCAGTCACAAAATTAACTTGCAGCAAACAAAAGCCTGGGCTAGATGGCTTCACAGGGAGTTTTACCAAGTGTTCAAAGAAAAACTAAAACGTTCTTCCTCAGACTATTTCGTAAATTCAAAGGAAGTACCATTTCCAAACACTTCCTATGAAGCCAGCATTACTCTAATCCCAAAACCAGATAGAGAAAATACAAAGAAGGAAAGATGCAGGCCAATATATCTCTGATGAACTTAGATGTTACAATCCTCAACAGAACTCTAACAAATCCGATGCAACATTACATTGGAATGAGCATACACAATGACAAAGGGGATATATTCTGGGGAAGTAAGATGAGTCAACATCCAGAAATCAATAAACGTGATGCATCACATAAACAAATTTAGAGAGATTCATATCAATTGGTGCAGGAAAAGCATTTGACAAAATCCAACACCTAATTTTGATAATAACTCTACGCAAACTGGGCATAGAGGGATCATACCTCAACATAATAAAAGACTTATGTGACAAACCTACAGACATTATACTCAATGGGCAAAAACAATTACTCTAAGAAGAGGAACAAGATAGGGATGCCCACTCTCACCACTTCTGTTCAACAGAGTACTGGTAGTGCTAGACAATGCAATCAGACAAGAAGAAGTCAAACAAGGCATGCTAAGTGGAAAAGAAGAAGTAAAACTGTCATTATTAGCATATGGCATGGTACTGTCCATAGAAATACCTGAAGACTCCATCAAAAAACTAGCAGATTTAACAAATGAATTTGGCAATGTAGCAGGCTACAAAATTAACACCCAGAAATCTATGAATCTATGGCTTTTTGATACACCAATAATGAACTCACAGAAAGAGAAACTAAAAAAAAAAAATGCCATTTACCAGTGCAACAAAAAATTAAGATACTTAGGAATAAACTTAACTAAGGAGGTAAAAACCTGTTCTTGGAAACTTACAGCAAATTGAAAAAAGTGATAGAGGAAGACGAAAGCAAATAGAAGAACATACCATATTCATGGATTGGTACTATCAACATCATTAAAATGTTCATAGTCCCCAAAGCAATGTACAGTTTTAATGTATTCCCCATTAAAATATCAATGGTGTATCTCACCGACATAGAAGAAAGTTTCCAAAAATTCCTATGGAATTAAAAAGGACCCCAAATAGTTACAGCAATCTGGACAAAGAAGAACAAAGTTGGAGGGATCACAATACCAGATATCAAGCTATATTACAAAGCCACCATTCTCAGAACTGCCTGTTACTGGCACTAAAACAATCATAAAGACCAATGGGACAGAACAGAGAACATAGAAGTCGACCCTAACCATTTTGCCCAATTAATATTTGACAAAGGAGGCAAAAGCATAGAATGGAGTCATACAGTCTTTTCAATAATTGGTGTAGGAACCGGGTGGCATTCCGGCCTGGGCGGGGTGGGGCTGGGATGTAAGCGCCTGGCGCTAGGACCGCCCTGGCGCTGGCCCTGCGCTGGGGACTCTTGCGCTTCAGCAGGGTCTGGGGCCTCAGGGCGGGACCCCATGGAGGAACTTAGCCTGGACAACTGCAGAGAGGAGGAAAAGGCACCAGGAGCCAAGGGGTGGCCCGAACCCCAGGTGAGGGTGCACTTCCGCGTGACAAGGTTCACCGTGGAGGCAGGTGTCAAGCTAGGGATGCAGTCCATTCCCCTCGCCACCGCCTGTGCCATTTACCATAAGTTCTTCTGCGAGATCAACATGGACTCCTATGACCCCTACTTGGTCACCATGTCTGCCCTTTACTTCGCTGGTAAATTGGAAGAACAGCCCCTGCAAACCCGTGATATCATCAACGTGTCCAACAGGGACTTCCACCCAGGCAGGGAGCCCTTGGAGCTGGACTCCCGATTCTGTGTGATCCGAGACAGCATTGTGCAGTGCCAGCTCCTTGTGCTGCAGGTCTGCGCTTCCAAGTCTCCTTTCAGCACCCACACAGGTACCTGCTCCACTACCTGATTTCTCTCAAGAACTGGCTGAATCCTTACAGCTTGCAACGGACTCCCATTTCCTTCACTGCCTGGGCCCTGCTGCGGGACAGCTGCCGCGGGGGGCTGTGCTTCTGGTACAGGCTCAGCACATAGAAGAGGTGGTGCTCCACCTGGCCCTGCAGGTCTATGGGGTCCAGGTGCCCACCGCGCCGATGCTGAGAAGCCATGGTGGCAAGTGTTTAGTGGCGACCTTACCAAGCCAATCATTGATAACATTGTGTCTGATCTCACTCGGATTTATACCATGGACACAGAGATCCCCGAAGGCTCTGGCCCAGGCCTGCCCAAAGAGAAGCCTGGGATGCTCGGATGCCAGGGGATGGCGCCACCACATCGCCCTGATGGCCGGTCCCCAGATCGCTGGCTGGGAGGACTGGTTTTGTGTTGCTGGAGACAGGCAGGTGAAGGCGATGACATGCTGCCACTTTGATTCTCAGGCTTTGACTGTCTCCTACATCCATGGTCCAGGTGGTGATGGGCGCTGTACCTCCCACGGGCATGAGCTTGCTGCAGGCGGCTCTGAGGCCTCCGGGTCTGCTTTTGTCCTTTGAAAGGATGCAGACTACAGCCGAGGTTTGGGATCAGTGGAAAGAAAATCAAAGAACAGATGGGACTATGCCCCAGGGGATTTATTTAAAGGCCAGATTTAGAGAAAGTATGACTCAATTAACATAGAGGAAATTTTATTTTGTTTCATTAAAGATATTACAAAGCCAAAATAAAAACATAATAATAATTGGTGTTGGACATATACCACAGACACATGCAAAAAAATTAATCTAGACCACCAACTTACACCATACACAAGTATAAACAGGGAATGAATAAAGGACTTAAACGTAAGTGGGTAACCATGAAAATCTTAGAAGAATCCATAGGCAGCAAAATATCAGGCATTTGTCTCAGCAATACCTTTACTGATACAGCTCCTAGAGCAATGGACACTGAGGAGGAAAGAAACAAATGGGACGATGTCAAATTAAAACGCTTCTGCAGAGAAGAAGCAGCCACCACCTCCACCAACAACAACAACAACAAAACAAGGAAGTCCACTGCCTGGGAGAAGATATTTGCCAATGTTATATCCGATAAGGACCAATTCTGCAAAATTTATACTGAACTCATCCAATTAAACAAAAGGAAGATCAACATTCCAATAAAAAAAATGGTCAGAGAGCTAAGACAATTTTTGGAAGTGGACATACAGAAAGCCAAGAGACACATGAAAATATTCTCAAAACCATTAATCATCCAAGAGATGCAAATCAAAAGGACAATGAGATACCATCTCACACTGGTCAGAATGGCTATCATCAACAATTCAACCAACAACAAGTGCTGCCGAGGATGGGTTGTAAAAGGAATCCTCTTGCATTACTGGTGGGAATGCAGACTGGTATAGCAACTATGCAGAACAGTATGGAGTTTCCTCAAAAAATTTAAAAAATGTAGCTCCCATTTGAACCAGTAGTCCCACTACTAGGAACATATCCCAAGAATTGAAAAACACCAATCGGAAAGGGCTTGTGCACCCACATATTTATAGCAGTACAATATACAATAGCTAACATTTGAAAGAAGCCTAAGGGCCCATCAGCAGATAAATGGATTAAAATCTGTGGCACATATACACATAGGAACAATACACTGCTGTAAAAAATAAAGAACTTTTACCATTCCCCAAAGCATGGAAGGACATGTAGAGCATTATGCTGAGCAAAATAAGCCCATTGGAGAAAGATAAATACCATGACCTCACTCATTTGTGGAATACAATGAACAACATAAACTATTCAACAAAAATAAATCCAGAGACAGAAAAGCATGGAACTGATGGTCAAACCTCAGAGGGAAGGCAGGACTAGGGGGTAAGAGAAATACCAAAGGATTTGTATGCATGCATATCAGCATAACCATGGACATAGACACTAGGGGGAGAAAGGGCATGTGCTGGGGTTGCAGGTGCACAACGGGGAAAAGGAGACATATGCAATACTCTATGTAATCCTCTAAACAATAAAGAATTTTTAAAAAATGTGTTCCTAGAATTATACCTTTTAAATACAGTAATTTGATTAACATGCATACGTAAATTCCCCAGTCTCCCAATAACTTCATGATGGTTGATCTTTTAGCTAAATCAACATGGCATGTGTAAACTGAGGTCACTGTAATTGCTCCACATAAAACTCTTTGGATGCTTGGAACTATTTTTCTAAACAAATCTGAAGTGGCTGTTCACATGTACCACCAAGATGCCTGGCACTGATGGGCAGCGACACAAACTAAACAGCCACTGGACACAGTTCCCACCTTAAGGAATCACTTGAGCTTTCTGGGTCCAAAATGTTTTCCACAGATTTATACACCACGGCCTCCTTCCTGACATTTGAGATTCAACAAACATCCCTTGATCCCCTTAACTTTATGAATAGAAACACTATCGCCTACCAATACAACTTCTAAAAATAATTACCCCCTATATTTTTCCTCTTATCTTTTTTGTGCATGATTGTACTTATTTACATTTCCTTGCATGTTTGTTATTTTTACCATAGAAAAGATGTGCCCAATAAGTAGGGATTTTGTCTTATTCAGAATCATTGGGTAGGCTACAAAATATCACTTGAAAGAAGACACTTAGGAATAATATCTACACAGACTACATTTCTTCTGCTTAGAAACTAGGGAAACAATATCAACCATTCTTCATAAATCAAATAAATGGACTTCTGAACTCAAGAAAAATCATGAGAAAAATCCAACTCTTAGCTGTTGACAAACCCTAAAAGATAAAGGTAAAGTAAAAGGGTCTATATGTACTGACCCCTTCAATGTATCATAAAACAGGCTCTCCAAATAAAGGCCAGGGACATAAGTGAGTTATGTACTAAAAGTCATTGAAGATCAACAACTTAATATATGGCATAACGAGTATACACACAAATTAACTTAAATATAAGATCAAAAGTGTAGCCAAAGCACAAACTTGGTTATTGACATAGAAATCTGCATATGTTACCTTGTCCCAGGGAAGAGCGATTCTTAATAAATCCAAAAGAACGTAGCTTAAAATAATGGTATGATATGTTGGAAATATCTGAAAATATAACATAACCAAAGAAAATATGTACCCCAAACGATGCCCGAATGGTGTGACTTTCAGGGTAATATTAAGGAATACTTGTGCAACGAGCACCGACAACTTTGAAGGATATGGGACACACTTACATTGGCTAGACTTTAAGATTAAAGAGAAATAAGACTATTTCCCTCACTAGTACATTAAAGACTCATTGAAACGAACTCTTATCCACTACTTTAAAATAAATCAGGATATATATATTTTACAAACATCAGTCTGGTTGCACGATTCAAAAATAATGAACCAGAGAAAAGTTAGTTAGGGGCGGGAAGGTTAATTAGTTATGGCAAACCCAATTTCCTAACTCACATCAGTTCCTGTCTTGAAGAACTAAATATCTAGCCCACCTGCTGTGACTCTCTGATTGTTGACCATCCAATTGTGAGCCTGGAGGTCACTATCCTATTCCTGGTCAAAGAACAAGCCCAAGCCCCTTGCTCAATCCCCAGTGGGGGACAAGGGGATGGCAGCCATTCAGTGATTCTCATCATTCATGTTTTTGTTTCTCTCTCCCTCTGCCTTGCTCAATGGAATCAATACAAATACTTTTTTTAAAAAGGTATACCAACTTGAGGGTAAAGGGACTACACATACCATATTTTCAAGACCTTTTTTAATGCTATGGAAATGTTTGCATCAATTGTATTAGCTTCTTACCAACAGTGACCTGATTTCTGCTGACATTATATGTCTGGGGTGGGCAGGCTGTTCTAAATTACAAAGTGCTTTGAAGGCTTAAAGCTGATTCCATTTGTATTCATATCCTAAAATAACTAAGCTTAATGTACTATTTTGCTACACAAAACGGACACTTCAACATCCTTCCAACCCCACAGTCCAGCACTTTTGTGAAAAAAAAATAAAAAGAATAGTGATGGCTAAATAATCATGGCTCATATGGCATTATCAAACGTTAAAAACAAGAAGACGGAAACCTGGAAATACTATTACTTGAACCACAGTGCTAGAATTTTATTAAAAGACTACACTTATGTCTGTGTGTATATCATCTCTTAGCACCCATCCATTCTCTGTCTTGCATGCATCATCTCTTCACAGATTATCTGTCCTGGGTGCCAACCACCATGCATCACCCACTGCCTCCTCTACCTCTCCCTGGTGAGTTGTTAAGGATAGTAATCCTGAGCCACTTGGTGGGTGCTGTGAGTTTCCCTTTTCACTCAGGCATCCCAGTCCTCCATTTTATACCTTATACTTTTCCCCTCCCAGGGGCTGTAGAAAGGGTTAAAGAGAATAAAACAGGGCAGAGAAAACCTTATTTTGCTTAGCAGATATCTTGCAGCAAGCGTGAAGCCTTGAGCACAGCATAGCCCAGATAAACAGAAGAAACCTGGCATGGGAGGAACCAAGGACAGACCAGACCCTCATGTCAGCAGAGCAGCTTGCAGCCAGAAAAAATAAAGAAAAACTCTCTCTCTGCTCTCATGACTGATGACGTTCTCTGTCTCAACCCACCAGCACCCAGGTGTCGGGAATAAAATCTCTTTTGATACATCTTGTAACCCCAGACGTCCCACCTCACACAGGAACAGCACTCATGGACAAGATGAGGGTGTGCCTTTTATCAGAGGATCCCCTACCAACAGTCATATCCTGGCAGAATCCATGTCTGGAACAGAGGACATCCGCTTCCCAATACCTTCGGAGCTTAAGCACAAGCAGAGGGCCCACAGGAGGAATATCACATCCACCTGCATGTGGTGGTGAGAGGAGGCCACTGGGCCCAAGCCTCCAAGACATCCCAGGGCATGGTGTTTTCCCAGTCTCAGGGGGGCTGCTGCTCTGAAGCTCTCGGCAGGGTGGTGCTGCTAGATGGTCAATGTCTGTTCCTGTTGCTACATACTTTGACCCTCCGTCTGGGGCAGGGAAGGGCCTGGCATGGTGGATATGAAAGATGACCATCATGCCTGCGGGAGGGATGAGCAAGGAGCAGAGGAACAGGAGATGGGTAGGGGAAAGCTGGGGGCCTCTGTGTTATTGCAGAAGCAGTGAGTAGATCTCCCTTTATTAAAATCGACACCACCACTCTGAAAACTAAAACTGGGGCTCTGTACCATAAGGACCTCCTCAGGCAGGAAGCTGGGTCACCAGCCCTTTCAAGCCCCTTCTCAGCTCTACACCTGTGTTGTGGCCCTGCAGCCTCTCAATCTCTTTTCCCCTTAAACATTGGTGCATTGGGATTTTCAGTCACTTTTAGGCGCCTGGAGAATTTTTTCAATGTTAGTTTTATTATATTTAAGCGGCATGATGTATCTGTGTGTTTTGTTTTTGCTAATCCACATTAGAGGACCTTTTCCATTGTTGGCCTATTTCAAAATGAGGGGGGAGAGGGAGGGGAAGGAGGAGGGGGAGGGGAGGGGGAGAGGGAGAGGGCAAATGGGAGGGAGGGGGAGGAGGGGGAGATGGAGAGGGCAAGGGAGAGGGAGAGGGAGAGGGAGAAGGAAAGGGAGAGGGAGGGCGGGGGGATGGATGGGGGAGGAAATCAGAGGGAGAGGGAAGGAAACATCCATTGGTTAACTACAAGCCAGGAACATTCCCTTGCCCTGGAATAAAATCCCGGATCCTGCAGTGCCAATGCTGGTGCTCCTCCAACTTAGCCATAGCAGCCAAGAGGTAATTTAACATTTTTAATCAGAAGGAGCATTGGACAGCGCGAACCATAGAAATAATATGAAGGTCAGAATTTCAGCCCATTTCCACAGAATGGGCCTTCACTTTCATTCATAATCAATTATTTAAGTTAAAACATTATTCTTCAGTTGTATTTTAAATGAATGTAAGCTCCCTTGTCTACCTCAGTCTCATTGACACCTTTTTAGCTCAGGCAGATAAAAGCATAGGTTTTCAAAATAGTTAAGACTTTACTAGTGTCATGTCATACTAACATAAAATTATTCATTAAGAGGTTCAAGTATTGTTATTTGGTCACTGACTTTACAGGAGGCTCAGTTGGAGCACCACCAGCTCAAAGGCCCCCTCTGACTTATGGTGGTCCAGTCCCTGTGATGATTATTACAGCCACACAGGAGATGGGTATGATGGGGGCACAGCAATTACTGCAACAGCGGATGGGACACCCCCGTAGGAGGTCCTGAATGTGGTGCTGGCGGGGATCACAGGATACACCATGTAAGCAAGAGAGAGTGAAACATGCAGTACAGTAGCTCACCTGAGTGGGCACTCTGGGAGTCAGGGGGGAAGCTCCTGTGACAGAAGAATTAGACACTGAAATTAAAAATGATAAGGTACAGAAAACATTTTATTGTAAATAATTTGGCTTCTGTTATTTAAGAATGACTAAAAGCAAATGATAGGTTTGGGGGAAGCATCAAGAATTGTAGGTACCATTATGAAGTTTCAGGATTGGAGGAAAGGTTTGAATTATACAAGGTTGATTCATAAGTGATGATTTAAATAACAATATACTTAAATGTTTAAATTTTACATATTGTATTGTTAAAATATTCAGAATATAAGGACAACCAACAGGCCAACAGAGGCAAGACACTGGGATTGGGTGACAAGAACAAGAGACTAGAGATAGAGGAAGCCGGGGGGGGGGGGGTGAGTAGAAAAAAAGAAAGAGACATATGTATTACTATTTGTAAAACCTTAAACACTAACATTACAAAAAATTTTCAGAAGAAAGTGTTCTGCAACATGGGATTTCTTGTCTGATTTTACTGCAAACACATAAAAACAATCTGTTTGGATGGTGAGTTATATTCATGGCCCTAAATTTCCCAGGGTGTCTATGACAATAAGTGCATAAAGTCTTTGAAGTGAACTGCATACAAAATGAAGCAGTGTGTTATTTTGTCATGGCATGCTGCCCTGTTTTCCAGTTAGGGAGGGTGGACAAATGAGTTATTCTCCTTGGAAAACCTAAATGGATACAAGGATTGAAGAACCTCTGACAAGGCTGCAAAACAAGGATTCCTCCAGCTCTGTGGCCCACACTTTGCACCCTAAGATACTGATAAGGAGCAGGCCTCTCCCACTGGTCCCAGGAGGAAGAGGAGAACTTGGGGAAATAGGAGATGGTGGTGAGCAGCCATAGAGCAATGCAGTGTGGCAGCACAGCAGCCTAGGCCTCAGCATGAGGAAGATTCGCAGACACCTGTGGAAAGGAGTATAGGAAGAACATGTCATGCCAGCCCCTGTTGAAGGGCAGGTGTCAAGGCCTGAAGGTGCTGTGAACAGCCTAGAGGGAGAGTTCAGAGGAGTGGCTGAGGTAATCTGCTTTGACTCTGAGTGACAGTGGACATGCACACTCCCTTCTCCTGCCTAAGCCCCCCTGCCTGAGCTGGAATTGCACTGCCCTTGTTGGACTGGTAGTTCCTGCCTCAGGCACATACCCTAGGGACCTGGTGTTACAGGCTGTTTCCCTCCCAGAATCCAGGTGTCCCTGTGAGAGAGAAGTAATGGCCCAGGAACCTGGCAGCACACCAAGGGAGAGCCCAGGCAGCCCCTCCTCACCCATCCTGTCCGCTCACTGGGGGCCATCGTCCTCTCATAATACTTCAGGGGATTGAGCCACAGGTCCTTGCTGATGATCTGGTAGAGCAAACAGAGCTTGGTCAGGAGAGCACAGGGACCCAAATAGAAACGCATGCAGCAGGCGGACACAGGAAGCTGTATGCTGGCATGGCCAGTGACATCCCACCTCAGCAATCATGCCAGATGCTGCCACACTGTGGTCAGAGAACCAGTAGAAGAAGCTGGCGCTGCTGTCCTGGAGCCTGTGGCTGTAGACTTCTCGTTCACAATGCTGGGACCACTGAATGGGAGTGGCACGGACACCCTGTATTCAGCAGGAGATGGGTATGTGAAGCTGCGCAAATCGCCTTCCACCCCTGCCCACCACCAGCTGCAGCCCATGCAGGGAGCCTCCTCTTACCTGTGAGGGTGATGAGATACTCCTTCACAATCACATGGTTGTGGAAGTAGGGGTTGCTGCGGAAGTACAGGCTAATGGTGCAGCAACCCCAGGGATGCCTGGCTTCCCTCACCTGCAGAAGGAAAGTGGATCCAGGGAGTGAAATCGCAGCCCAGTGCTCCCGCCTGTCGCTGTTTTCAGGGACAGGCCATTTCCCCACCTGCTCTCCACCACTCCATGGAGCAGGTGCACTTACCTTCAAATCGATCATATGGCCAAGCATATTTTCATCTTGGACGCTGATCATGGCCGACAACTCTGGGTGGTTCATAAACTGCTTTGGGTCAAGGAGCCTGCACCCTGGTAGCTGGGCATGGACCAGCTAGAAAGAGCAGTCTGGCCTGGCCTCTCCTTCCCTTAAGGCCACTCCTTCTCCATAAACGGCAGAAAGGGGCCCAGCACCACTCTGTTTCCTGACAGACCCTGATGCCCACCAGATTGTTTTGTGCTGAGGGCTTGACACATTCCTGCTTCTGAATGAGGAATTGGACATAGAGACGGCCTGTAAGGCAGCGTTAGTTAGTCCCAGAAGAGCCCGTGCAACACAGCCCTGTCTGTGGGCATCAGCCCCTGGTGTATGCGTGCCTCTGCCTTGGAGCTCTGTCCCTGGACCCTCAAGTACTGCTTCTATGGTGCCTGTATAAGACAGAGGGTGTCTCCAGGATGCTGGGCCAGACTGGGGCGCACTGCCCGAAGCTTGTCCTCAATGTTCTTTTCTATGGGAACCATCCCCGCTTACACCATTCTCCTGTACTGTCCCATGCTCCTTGTGATCCTGCTCCTCTACCCTCTAGGATACAGCTGTGAGCCAGAACCCAGTGATGCGCCGTATATTGAGGCTTCTCTGTTCGAAATAGGGCTTGAGCCTCTGCTGAGTCCTGCACCTGAGCCGAGAGAAGGCCCTGTTGGCTTGCTCGTTCACGGGCTCCATCTCCAACTGAAGGGCCTGGAGCACCTCCAGAGGGGACCAGGTGAACTTGGCCCCGGGCCCTGACTGGGCCTGCTCCTGCGGCACTGGCTCCTCTTCTTCTGGCTTTGCTTTGGCCTTGGACTGAGGCTCCACCTCTCCCACCTGTTCCACTGCCTCCAGGGTGCACTTCCCCTCCCCCTGCAGGACAAACTGCTCCCTTGCGGGTCACCTGGAGCCTGTGCCTCCAGCCTCTGCTCTTCACTCACCACCTCCTCCTGCCTCCCCACCGGCAGATCTGAGAAAACCTTCTCACCTGCCCACATGCCCTGCCATGGCACCACCTGCAGAAGGCCCTCTGTCCACAGGACAAACTGAGCCTGTGCCTGCAACTCCTCCCCCAGGCCCTCCTTGTCTTCCCCTTGCTCCTCACTCTGGGTTCCCTGCTGCACCTCACTCTCCTCTCCCTGCCCACAGTGCTCTGCAGCCACCCAGTCCTCCCCTCTCCCGCACTCAATATCAAGCCAAACCTCCTGGCCTGTGTCCAACCTCAGCTCCAGGGTCTCACCCTCCCCCACCTGCATGACGTCCTCCCACTCCAGCCCCAAAGCTGCCCTCTGAACCTCCTGTGCCCTTGTGTCCTGGGTATCACCACTTTCCTGCACCGAGGTGAAGCTGAAAGCCTTCTGGGCCATCCTGATTGCTCTGTCCTTCCTGGTGCAAAGGTCCTGGGGTGCACTGTGAATCCTCAGGCGCCCTGCAGCTGAAGGCCCCCTAGTGGAACTGAGAGGAAGCGCGCTGCCCCCAGGAGCCCCTCAGTCTCCCAACACAGCCTGACTCTGGATGCCCCTGGCTCTGAGACTGGTGTTGTGAAGGAGCAGGTGGTGCAGAACCTGCTGAGTCCAGGCAAGGTGCTCGCTCACTGGTGCATGGAACCAGGCCCTGGTGTGCTGAGTGGGTGCACACTGGGCTCATGCACAGGCGCTGGTCATGTGAGCATGTGGTACAGATGGCACCTGGCCAGTCCTAGCCTGCTGTTTCTGGCTAGGCTCCTCAAAAGCCTCCTCCAATCACGCAGGGGGCTGTGGGTGTCACCCTGCGCAGCCCCGCCCCTCACTCAAAGCTCTGGTGTAGGTAGATGGTAGACTCGGAGGTATCCTATTTTCTCTTCATTAGCAAGAAATTGGAGATTTTGAAAGCTTAGAATATTGACCTGACTGAAAAGAAGGAAGAAATGGTGGAACTTGAAAATGACTTCAGGTTTTCTCACCGTACAGAATAAAGTCAAACACTGCTGCAGTTAAATATTTTACCCGATGTTCTCCCCGCAAGAAGTACAATAATAATATGCTTTGTGTTGATATTTACTGCTGTGTTGCTGACAATTACCTGGAAGAGAAGTTAAGGTGATTCAATGGGTTGGAAAAAGTTGAGTTAAATCAGAAAGCAGGTCTAATTAAGCAAGTTTATTCTCTATCTATCTAAATACACACACACACACACACACGCACACACATATGTATATATATATACATATATATATGGCTAAGGTGACTCGTGCATGTGCCATACATATGAAGCTCTTGCTGACGCCAATTGCATGCATGTGTTTCAAATTGCCATTGTCAATCTGAGTTTGGTTGACACTGCTATTATAGAGAAAGGGAAAATAGCAGTATTAAAATATTTCTTCTAATTAATTTCCTTTCAATGTGCACAAATCCATGCACATGGCCACTGTTGTTCTAATAGTGGCAAGATATCATCCGTGAGTACTAATATTCTATTGGGCCAGGACATGCCAAATTGGTCACACATATCTATATATATAAAAGTGTAAGCGACATTATGAGTGGTTGGTACAATGCACACTGACCACCAGGACGCAGACGCTCAACACAGGAGCTTCCCCCAGGTGGTCAAGGATCTCCCACAGCAAGAACATCACTCAGCCAGAAGGCGGACTAAGGGCTGGAAGGAGCAGCTGTGACAGTAAGAGCCTCTGCTGCCTATGTGACAATGCTACAAAGCATTGGTGGCAGGTGGAGTGGGGCTTGGATGAGCAGGAACAGAGCACCTGGCTCCAGCTTGGGCTCCTGCCTGGCTGCCTACCGTTTTGTGCACTGCTACAACCCTCAGGAGGTGTCAGACCTAACCTGGCAGTCCCACATCTCCCAAGGGGTCCCAGATTGGGTGAGGGCGCAGGCCAAGCTGTGGGATGCCACCGGTGCTTGAATTTTGTTCACCGGGCCTCTAGTCATTGTATTATTTGTCACCGATTTAGCATGGTTCTCTTCTAATGTTTAATAATTTAAAGGTATAACCTGAATTTTGGTAATGATGGCCATATTGAATTTACTGCTCTTTAGCGGTATTATTTAATGGCTTATATGAAGGGCACTAATCTCCTTCAAAATATGAGAACTATTACATCTCCCACAAACAGTACTATGTTTCAGGGCTAATTCTTTCCACTAATGCTCCTAAATGAGCCTTTCACTAATTTTCTTTGCTCACTAGCTCATCCAAAATTGAAATGGGCAGGCTGCTTGTCTATATTCAAGTGCAGAGGCATATTCTTCTTAACTTCACTGATGCTCTCAATACTTTCAATTTTCCAACATAATTATAGTGAGGGTCTCTATGTTAGACTTTAAAACATCTCTTTCCTAATATGAATAAGTCACTTTTACCTGATTTCTTCACAACTATGTGCATGCTCTGATTTAGCAACTTTCACTGCCTGACTCTTTCAAGTGTCCCTTTCCACCCTTCTTTTCATTAAAAGCAGACCATGAGAATCCACACTGATCACTTTTCAGCCTGTTGTGATAATGCAGGCATTCCTTTGGTTACGTTGGACTCAAAGTACATAAGTTTTGAGGTTACATCGCCATTCCCCATTTATTTATTTAAAAAATAGTTTGATCATTTCTACGTATGTACGTATGTGCTTTATGTTTTCTTATTATTCATTTACCACAAGTAAAGATCAGGAATTATCTTTCTTTTAATTTTTTTTTTTTTACTGTTTCACGCCATTACTGTTGTGTATGTGTGCTCCATGTGAGTGACATACGTGCTTATGTAGGTGGGTTCTGACTTACGCGAATATTGCATTACATCCCACTGCAGGAACGTGTCAACAATGTAACGCGAGGACCTACTGTACTTGTATCCTATTGACTAAGATGTAGTTATTTGGTCTCCATATTTCTTCAATACATATATTATTGTTGGAAATACAAATTATATCTTTATATATTTATGTGATTCTTAGAATCTTCATTCAATACAAATAAATGCCTTGTCCTGATAAAAAGATCTGGCCTTATAATAGAACGACCTAATACATTTTAGGGTAGGGCACGACTACCAAAGTTTCTCAGAAGAACACATGTTGAAATGAAGAGTATATCCTTCCAACCCCTACTTGAAACAAGAGCCTTAGTTGAGCTCCATCATGATCCAAACAGAAACAGAAACAGTAAGAGACATGGCAAGTGTCTGTTACTATATGCCTACTGAGCATGCCTCAATGCACATTTCCTGATGGTGCTATTGATCAGAATGTGCACTCACAGGACATTAGGGCCTTCATGCACAACTCCATCCTGAAACCACATGAAAAGGAGCGTATTGGACAAGAATGTTAGCAGGGACTTTACAATGCAGAGGGATTCTGAAGAAGATTGAAAAAGGTGGCAGAGCCCGAGTCAGTTTGGAACAGTGGACAGATCACCGACCTTCAGACTGAAGGGCCCCAGTTTCGATTCAGGTCAAGGGCACTTGCCTGGGTGTAGGCTCAATCTCCTTTCTGGGGCATGCAGGAGGGAGCTGATCAACGAATCTCTCTCATCATTGATGTTTCTAACTCTCACTGGCTCTCCATTTATCTCTGAGTTAAATGAAAATATATTTAAAAGAATGGTGGCAAAATAAGTGGATGCTACAGGGACATGCTCCCAGGAACAAACTGATATTCCAACTAAAATACAGAACAACTTCCTAATAATCAATGGAAAACTCACAGGAGAGAACCCTGACACCCGAGCACCAAAGGTGGAGACAACTTTGACACTGGCAGGAGGAGAGGAGGCTTGAAGGGGGCGGGCCTGACACCCACAGACAGCAACTGAGTTGCCAGAGAGATGTCTCAGCTGTGGAGGACTGCCACTGAGAACTCTGGGTCTAATCCCTGAGCTGGGCCTCCTAGCAGAAAGCACCAGAACTGAGGAGGGTACCCATTTAACCTGTGGATGTGAATAGCAGCAGGGCACTGTCTGCCAGGGAGAGACAGCTAGAAATTCAGGTATCCTCTTAAAGGGCCAGCGCACAAATTTCCTTGTGGAGCCACATATCTTGTTCCCTGGCAAAGGGAGGGTGAAGTGTACTGGAGCTGTAAGGGAAAAAGCCAGAACTGGGGAGTCAAGGGTTCCAGCACAGAAGACAGACACTTCAAGTTTCCTGGGAGAAGTCATTTCCTCATGCAGCAGAGAAAATCTTTCCCATGCAGACATCTGCCTTTCCTGGAGGGGAGACAATTAACACACACTACTGGGAAACACCTTGCCCTGAGGAAACTTAAGAGATCATAAATAACAATTAACCTCCAGGCAGAGGCAACTGCCCCACCCTGTTGAAACAAACTCTTGCTATAACCTGAGGACCATTGCCTTGGAGGCAAGTTAAGTTGGAATCCTATCAGTCTATAGACAGAGGAGGTCTCTGGAGGCTTTGAGTCTTTGCCTGACCTAATTATTCAGAAACATCCTTTAACAATGTTCTGCACTAGAGACTGAGAGTCAGAGAGGATCTACCTAACTCCTCACCACAAACCCACACAGAAAGCCAGAAAGAAGAGATAAAGAAACAACCCCCAAATGAGAGAACGAGAGAATTCTCCAGATATAGAGAGAGATGAAGCACAGAGAAGACATTTATCTGAATCTGACTTCAGAGTTATGAAGGTAAAAGAGCTCAACAGCATGAAAAAAGATATAGTGCCTATGAAAAGAAGAACAGTCCTAGATATAAAATGACATAATACAAATAAAGAACACATTAGAAGGAATATTCAGATATTAGGGAAATTGAGGATCCAATCACAGATTTAGAACAGAGTTAAAAATATCACCCAATAAAAAAAAAGGCAGAAAAATTAAAATTTAAAAATAAAAACACAAACAATCAGGAGGACCACTCACATAACAGTATTAGAATAGCCAGTGTGTCAAAAGAGGCAGGAGCTGAAAAGGGCATAGAGAAGGTCTTTGAAGAAACAATGGCAGAACACTTACCTAACTTGGTAAAGGAAAATCCCACACAAGATCAAGAGCCAAAGAGAACCCCAAAGAAGAAGTACCCAAACAAACCCATGCCCAGACACATCATAATTCAAATGCCAAAAATTAAAGACAAAGAGAGAATCTTCAAGGCAGCAAGAGAAAAGAAAACTGTTAGCCAAGAAGGAGTTACCATAAGGCTGACTCCTGAGCTCTCATCAGAAACTCTACAGGCCAGAAGAAGATGGCATGAAGTACTCAACTTAATGGAAAGCAAGGATCTGAGACCAAGATTACTATATCTGGCAATTCATTCATTCAAAATAGACAGTCAAAAACAGAGCTTCCTAGACAGAAAAAGGCTGAAGGAGTACATCATCTCCAAGCCAGCTTTACAAGAAATGCTACAGAGATTGCTGTAATGAGAAGGAGAAACAGAGACAGAAAGCCACACAGAAACTAAATGGAAAGAAATAAATACCTATCAATAATAACCCTAAATGTAAATGGGTCAATGCTCTAATCTAAAGGTGTAGTGGAGCAAAATGGATACAAAAACATGATGCAAGTACATGCTGTCTACAGGAGGACCACCTCAAAACAAAATACACACACAGGATGAGAGTGAAGGAATGGGGAAAATTTCCATGCAAAGGGAAAAGAAAAAAAAGGCCTAAGTAACAATATGCATATCAGATAAAATAGACTTTAAAATAAAGGCCATCACAAGAGACATAAAGGTCAATGCATGATACTAAAGAGACCAACCAACAAGACGATATAACCCTCTTAAACATATATTCAACCAACATACGAGCACCTCAATATATATATCAAACAAATAAACAAAAAATCAAAACAAACAAACAAAAATTCTAGAAGACTTTAACAGAGAGTATGACAAAAGGACAATCACAGTAAGGCACTTTTATCACCCCTCTGACTTCACTGGATAGATCTGCCATATGAAAAAAAAAAAACAAGGATGCAGAGCTTCTAAAGGACACACTGGATGCTTTAGATTTAATTGACATTTTAGAATAGCGGTTCTCAACCTGTGGGTTGCGACCCCTTTGTGGGTCGAATGGCCCTTTCACAGGAGTCGCCTAAGTAAAGGTGTCCCAAAATTCACGCAAGAAGTAATTTTGATAGAAAACACAGGTTTATAATTAAAAACTGTAAATTTTTATTGATTCATAAAGAAAGTAAAAGAACTGCACTTGGAAAACTACAGGCCATTGAAAAAGACATAAAGATATCAACCAATGGATTAATATACCATGTTGATGGGTTGGTAGACTTAACATCATGAACATGTCCATACTACCAAAAGCAATCTATAGATTCATTGTAATCTCCATTAATATACCAACAGAATATTTCACAGACACAGAAAAAAATCCTCGAATAAATTCAAATGGAGTAAAAATAGCCTGAGCAATCCTGAGGCAGGAGAAAAAGTTGGCAGGCTCAAAATACCAGATATTAAGCTATATTATAAAGCCACCATTCTCAAAACTGCCTGCTACTGGCACTAGAAAAGACATATATATACTCCACTGAAACAGAACAGAGAACCCAGAAGTGGACCCAAGTCATTATGCTCTATTATTAATTTACAAAGGAGGCAAGAGCATTCAATAGAATCAAGACAGTCTCTTCAATAAATGTTAGGAAAATTAGAAAGATACATGCAAAATAATGAAACTAGACCACCAACTTACACTATTCACAAAAATAAACTAAAAATGGATGAAGGACTTAAACATAAGATGAGAATCTATAAAAAAAACTTATAAGATTGCCTATGTAGCAATATATCAGATATGTCTTCGCAGTATCTTTATTGATACAGCTCCAAAGGCAATGCACACAGAGGGGAAAATAAACAAATGGAGTACATCAAACTAAAAATTTTCTGCACAGCAAACAAAATCCTGAACAAAACAACCAGAAAGCCCACTGCATCGGGAGAACATATTTGCCAATGGTATCTCGGATAAGTGTTGAATCTCCAAAGTTTTCAGGGAACTCACACAAATTAACAATAGGAAGATAAACAATCCAATCAAAACACTGGCAAAGGACCTAAATTAACACTTTTTAAAAGGAGACCTCTAAAAGCCCAAGAGACATACGAAAAAAGGCTCAGAGGCACTAACAGTCCAAGAGATGCAAATCAAAACGACACTGAGGTACTAATCCACACCTGTCCGAACAGCTGTCAGAAAAAAAAATCAACAAAGCACAAGTGCTGGTGAGGATGCAGAGAAAAAGCGACCCTTGTGCATGTTGTGCCCAGATTTCAAAGTTCCCAAGACCCCCAGGGAGCCGGTCAGTCCGATGCAAAAGCAAAGAGTCCTTTTTAATGCAAGCCGGCTTGCGCTCCCTGTTCACCAGACCCACCGACACAGCGGTAAGTCCAGTGGCCGAGAGAGAGAGGCCTGATGGGACACGGGGTTTTAAAGGGGGGTAGAGTGAGGGCAGGAGAGGGGACTGTGTGCCCCGCCGTTTGGCCAGGCACTAGTCGGTATAGGATGTGGTCATAGTGATGGCGTGCACTTCCCTTGATTATTATTGGTTAGTCCAGAGAAATCCTGGGTGTGGCTAGCAGCGGCGTCTTCCGGGAAGAAGCACATGGCTCTGTCCCAAAATGGAGGACCCAAGGCAAGATGGAGGGCACAGTCCTCGCCTGGCTCCCGCTGCTGTAGTTCGAACATGCCGCAAGGCAGGATGACCCTCCCACACAGCACCTGCAGCCGGCCTGCGGGCGGACCGGAACTCCCGCAGCAGCACATCTGGGCAGCACAGGCCCAGCACTCGGGGTGCGGCTGGTGGAGCGGCCTGGCTCCGGAAGAGCAGCATCCGCTCAGAGCAGGCCCGACCCACGGGGCTGGTGCACCGCAGCACGGCCGCCTCCCCGGGCTAGGGTACGCGCCCCACTCTGCTGCCGCCGCTGCTGCACTGGGGCCGGGGGTCCACGCGCCCAGCGTTGACGCCCAGTCCGGGGGGCAGCGGGCGGGTGGCAGCCTGCGCTGGGCTCCCGCTGCGGGCCGGGGAGCCTATGTCTCATGGGGCCCGGCGGCCGACCCACGCAGGCCCCCCTGACCGGGCCCCAAGGGTCGCATGGACCCCCGGCCCCAGCGTGGGCAAGCGGGGAGCCGACCACGGGGGAAGGGAGGAAAGAGCCAGGCGGTGAGGCCTTCTGCTCCCACGACCTCCCCCGTGATCGGTCAACACCTGGCCCCACTCCTCGGCCCGCCGCTGGCCACGCAGCCGGTCCGGACACTCGGACCCGCTCCGGAGAAGGCCAGGCCCTAAGGCGGGCGCTGAGGGATTTCAGAGCCCAGCGGCCAGACTCCTCCTCCCGCACCGCCCGGAGAGGCGGGCGGCGTGCCTTTCATTCCCCCCTTCTCTTGGAACTTCTGGCTCAATCATGAGATGGACTGCAATTCTATTCCACCAAGACTATCAACTGAACTATCCCTATAAGGTTAACAAATGGTCCGGTGGAAGTGAAAGAAACCATTTTAGATTTAATAACTTCTATTGAAATAGAATCTTTCTTCTTAGAATTCCTCCATGGTTATCAAAAAAAAAAAATTAAGATTTAGTACTATTTGCCTTGAAGAGGCTCAAGCATTCCTGTTTGTTAGGCTAGGTTTAAATTTAGAGTCTGTTGAACTAAGCCTCCATTTTTCTGGGTACCATTTTCAGCTGGACCAAGTCTCTTCTGTTATTTGGTTCCTGGTCTGAGCTGGGCATGGGAAGCAAGAAGCAGCCATGGGAACAGGAGACCTTCCTCAGAAGGGGCGAGTGTTCAAGCCCCTGCACCACTGGGGGGGTGAGGATCTGTGCCCCACCTCTGTTGAATCCCAAGTTCTCTCCTACTGGCCCTCGGCTGTGTCTGTCTTAGGTCGCCCCACCTCTGTGGAGTCTTACCCGTCTCTGACTACCAACCATCTCTGGGCCAAGTAGGGTGATGTGAGGTTCAGTTCTGTCTCCTTGTTAGCCTATGCCCCCTGTGGCCTCCACGCCCAGCACCCGCCTTGGGTTCCCCTCGCCTGCTGGCGGGGCCCCGGCATTGATCACATCTCTTGGGAAATCCAGGTTTCTTCTCCAGAGAGGGCACAGCTTACGCCATTGGGCAAGAGACAGATCCATGGTAACAGCTTTTCATAAACCCAGCTTGAACGGAGAGCTCAGACAACAGCTGTAGACAATTGGGATCCTTTTGGCAATACAGAATGCTTAAGTGCCTTCCCAGGAGGGAATAAATCCCTTCACATATTGCCAGATTCCGGAGGAATTACATAAGGAGAAGAACATAGTGATCTACTCTAAGATTTTATGACTTTCCTTGCTAATTCCTTTTCATGGATTTAAAACAAAATAGTAGCTGTAGGCATAAAACCTTCTACCTATGCAAAACTATGCCTCAGACCTTCTATTCTAAACAGGCTTTTTCCAGCTTTACTACCCCTGACATGGGCATGGTGACTCAGGCCTGCAAGGCAGCATACAGGCTGCCAACTGTTAGCTGTCTCTCAACAGAGTCCAAAACCTGATGGGCACCCTTTCCTGCCCAGTTGGGCACCTGCCCCCTTGCCAGCTAGACATCCTTTACTTTTGGGGGTCACCCCACACAGCTCCCTTCCTGGACAGCCAACATACATTCAAAACCTGCAAAAGAATCAAAGGTTAATATAACGTATCAATACAATGAAACATCATGGCCGCTTTAGGCAGCCAAATCTTCTGCTACTAAACATGTGATCCTATAAATTGCCCTTGTCTCTTTGGAGCCTTGTCCATGAAGATGCAGGCATTATCTAAGTGTATTACACAGTATTGTGGGGGCTCCTGGTGACAGGAGTGATCGCGAGCCATGTTACCGGCATCAGGCAGGTCGAGCATGCCGTAGCTTGAGCTTGAGCGGGTTGCGTTGATCTCAATTGATGCTCCATTTGGTAATGAAGTCTTTCCGGATCATGGATGGATCCGCTGACTGGACGTGAGTGTGATGGATCCAGGTCATGATGCCGTTGACCTTGAGAGCGGTGGGGGTCGTCAGCACCACAGTGTAGGGACCCTTCCAAACGTGGTTCTAGGGTCTCCCGGCAGTGCCTTCTGACATAGACCCAATCTCCTGGTCTGTAGCTGGGGAATAGCGCCTCTATCTGCCTTGCATCCCCAGAGGGCTGCTTGTCTGGCCCCAGATCTATAGAGGGCCGGCCTACCCTAGTGGCAACATAGGAACAGCAGGACTGGCGGATGTCGCAAGGTCCTGCAGGTTCTCCCTCTCTCTCCCTGAAGGACCGGGGGTAGCCTTTCCCTTCTGGGGCCCGGCCAAAAGAATTGTCTGTCTCTGTCCCAATTTTCCCCTTGGGAGGCATGCCCTCATCCACTGGGGTTTCTTGGACAATATGTCAATATAAACCTGAATATAAGGAATTTGATCAGGATGCCCTGGGCGGCTGTATATGACATAATGGACCCGGTAGGCAGCGGTCAGATCAAAAGACCCTGCATCCGGCCACCCCTCCTGGAAAGTGGGCCACTCCCATTCACAGAATCGCTGTAAATCAAAATCATTAACATTATAACTTTTAAATCTACCCCAGAACTTCAGTTTAATACAGTAAATTACAACCCAGGTAAGAGCAACTGATAGACAGAAATCTTTATTAACTAAGTAGGCTGATTCCCTTTAACAGTGAGCAAAAGACTCTGAGAAAAAATAATTCTTGCAGCTGCAAGAGGCTTTGAAGACTATTAAAGGGGCCAGCCCAAACATTCAGCCAAGCATATCAACAGAAAGCAGAATAAATCAAAGTAGCCTTTACTTTACATAGACCAGTAATGATTTACACTTTCTTAGTAGATCAGCCCAGGCTGGAGCTGTATCTAGTCCTCCTTCTCTGTAGTAATTTGGCTATTCCCAAACAAACAAACTTTTTCCCGACCCCATGATGATCGGTGGTGAGAGACAGACAAGGGAGGGGGTGACCTGTTTTCACAGATCCTCACGCAGATGCCCGCCCGGCCACGTCCCTTGGGAGCTTAGATTCGTCATAGCTAAGGTGCACCCATATAAACCCCGGGCCTGGTCACCTCCACATGGGGGTGAGTCACTGTTATGCCATATGATGAATCGCGGAACCGCAGGTTGGGGCCCACTCAGACTCCGTAACCGAAGTCGTGGAGCCACACAAAGGAGAGGAGAGGGCAGGCCCCCTCCCTCCACACTCACACACTTTCACCAGACATTCACTCAGAGTTTAAACAATCCACCCAATTCCTAACAATTTCCCAATTCCTGAGGGAGCTCTATAGCTTCCCGGGAGGTGATCAAGCTCCCCTTCCACTCACCCGGAGTGGGCCTGATTGATAGGGGATCGATGAAGATGACTGACCCTATCCCATTTGACAAAGACAAAGACAACAAAGAACAAAGACAAAATAAATCAGCCAAATGCAACCTAAGGTTGCCTGGAACCTGCAGCTTGCTCCTTGAAGTCCTGAAAATTTTCAAAAAAACATTGCAGCAGGGTGTACACAGAAGCAGACAACTTTTTGACAATAAACACCAAGACAAACAAATACCAGACAGACAAACCCAGTGCAGCCTACAGCCACACGAACCAGGGACCCCGGCCACCGTCGTGGCCATGGGTCAGGACCAGGAGTACCGCTGCATCCAGCCCTCCATATAGGTCCTTCTGTGGGACGTCCCAATTCCAGTTTAATGACCGGTCCTTACCTCTCTCGAGAGTCCAGGTGGCTTGGTTTCTGAATTGAAAGTTTTTGGGTGGACTGGAGGCCTCCTTGGTAGTCGTAATCCACAGGTGTGGGGTATCTCGCTGAGTGCCTGGGGACAAGCGGGGGAGAGCCTCCTGCCTTGAATAGGGGGTCCCTCTCCTCCCTGCCAGGGGAGAGCCTCCAGCCCTAAACAAGGGGTCCCTCTCCTCCCTGCCGAGTATCTCGCTGCGGGCCTCCAAATGTTATGGGTTGGCTCAACGAGATAGACCACCGACTCAGAATTTAAATTTAAGAGCCTTTTATTAAGCTGGCCAGCTGACCACAGCACCTATCTCCCCCTCTGGGAGATTCGGAGCATGTGGCAGAGATCAAGGGTGCAGTATGATCCTTTATAGCAAAACAGTATTACCTTAGAAGTTCATGGAAAGTTCATAAGAACAAAGGGGGGGTAAACAGAGTCACACCTGGCTGGAGAATATCATAATACATTGTTTTTCTAAGACAATTTAGCAATTTTTCTTCTATGGTTCCTAACCCTGACACAGTCCTCCATACGTCAGTCCCCCCTCCCAGCACATTCAATTTCTCATGTCCCATTTCCTCCCCTTTGCATATTCTGTAACATTCTGTAACCCTTCCATGCCGCAGTCCCTCACCCTAGCACAGGATGTCCTCCCCTAAGTTGGGAGACGACATCCCTGACCCAGCAGATGGTGCGGAGGTCAAAAGTCCCCTCCGGGGGCCACCCGACATCAAAAGTTGGCCACTCCCTGGAACAAAAAGTCTGCCACCGGTCTTTCCGAACCTCTGCACTGAGGTCCCTGGCTCTTTCCCTTACCTCTCTGAAATGATCGGCCATAATGCTTAAAGGAGTAGTTTGAGTCTGTCCAATAATGTCCGTCCAGTGAGTCCACAAAATAAAACTGAAAAGACACAAACACAAACAACAAATGGGCCCGAAAATACAGTCTTCCAACTCCATGGAAGCAGAACCAAAACAGGCTTCCAATTCCATGGAAGCCAAACCCGAAAGCTAGACAATGGCCTTACGCCAAACTAGCGGGAGCGACCTGCTTTCCGCGAGGGGCATATCCATCCCTCTGAGGGGCATATCCATCCCTCCTGGGGGGGCAGAACGTCTTCCAATCCCCCCCCCCGCCTGTGGTCTTTTTCGGGCGCATCCGCCTAGACCCCTCAGGAAATTACAGATTCCAGAAATGAGCTCACACCGAACAGAACACACAACAAACAACAACACACCTACCACGCGGTCAGTCAGACTCTTCGGATTGGGGGTCCCTCGATGGTCCTGGGAACCCCAGGCGAGCCCCCAAAATGTTGTGCCCAGATTTCAAAGTTCCCAAGACCCCCAGGGAGCCAGTCAGTCTGTGCAAAACCAAACAGTCCTTTTTAATGCAAGCCAGCTTGCGCTCCCCATTCACCAGACTCACCAACACAGCGGTAAGTCCAGTTGCCGAAAGAGAGAGGCCTGATGGGACACGGGGTTTTAAAGGGGGGTGGAGTGAGGGCAGGAGAGGGGACTGTGTGCCCCGCCGATTGGCCAGGCACTAGTCAGTATAGGATGTGGTCATAGTGATGGCATGCACTTCCTTTGATTATTATTTGTTAGTCCAGAGAAATCCTGGGTGTGGCTAGCAGCGGCGTCTTCCGGGAAGAAGCAAATGGCTCTGTCCCAAAATGGAGGACCCAAGGCAAGATGGAGGGCACAGTCCTCGCCTGGCTCCCGCTGCTGCCGCTCAAAAACGCCGCAAGGCAGGATGGCCCTCCCGCACAGCACCTGCAGCCGGCCTGCGGGCAGACCGGAACTCCCGCAGCAGCACATCTGGGCAGCACAGGCCCAGCACACGGGGTGCGGCTGGTGGAGCGGCCCGGCTCCGGAAGAGCAGCATCCGCTCAGAGCAGGCCTGGCCCACGGGGCTGGTGCACCGCAGCACGGCGGCCTCCCCGGGCTAGGGTACGCACCCCACTCTGCTGCCGCCGCTGCTGCACTGGGGCCGGGGGTCCACGCGGCCAGCGTGGACGCCCGGTCCGGGGGGCAGCGGGCAGGTGGCAGCCTGCACTGGGCTCCCGCTGTGGGCCGGGGAGCCAATGCCTCATGGGGCCCGGTGGCCGGCCCACGCAGGCCCCCCTGACCGGGCCCGAGGGCCGCACGGACCCCCGGCCCCAGCGTGGGCAAGCGGGGAGCCGACCACGGGGGAAGGGAGGAAAGAGCTAGGTGGTGAGGCCTTCTGCTCCCACGACCTCCCCCGTGATCGGTCGCCGCCTGGCCCCAACCCTCGGCCGGCCTCCAGCCATGCAGCCAATCCGGACACTCGGACCCGCTCCGGGGAGGCCAGGCCCTAAGGCAGGCGCTGAGGGATTTCAGAGCCCAGTAGCCAGACTCCTCCTCCCACACCGCCTAGAGAGGCGGGCGGCGCACCTTTCAGTGCACTGCTGGTGGGAATGCAGACTGCTGCAACCACTATGGAAAACCATATAGAATTTTCTTAAAAAATTAAAAATGGAGCTCCCCTTTGACCCAGTGTTCTCTCTTCTAGGTATATATCCTGAGAAATAAGAAAGGCCAATCAGGAAAGATATATGCAACTGTATGTTCATACCAGCCCAATTTACAATAGCTAAGATTTGGAATCAGTCTAAATGCCCATTAGCAGATGCACAGATTAATAAACTGTGGAACACCTATACAATGGAATACTCTACTACTGTAACAACGAATGAACTCTTATAATTTGAAGCAGCATAGATGGACTTGGAGAGCATTACACTAAGCAAATTAAGCCAGTCAGAGAATGATAAATATCACATTATCTCATTCATTTGTGGAATATAATGAACAATATTAACTGATGAACAAGACATCCAGACACAAAGAAGCATTGATCACACTGTCGAACCTCAGAGTAAAGTCCTGGAGGCAAAGATCAACAGTAGTATGTGTGTGTGTTTATTTGTGTATGTATGTATAGGTGTGTGTGTGTGTTTGTATATATATATATATATATATCTGATAGAGGGCTAATGAACTTTGATATTCAGCAGGGAGGAAAATCAGCATTATATTACACGGCTGTTGGCAAAATGGCTGAAGGCAATCTTGCTAACCTGATAATTAAACTTTACTACTGATATGCCTGTTTGCTTTGCTAAAGGGCATATATGAGAAACCTACAGCCAAGTAAATGAAAGCTGATGGGTGCTGCATTTCAGAGAGCCTCTCCGCTAGAGAAAAAGGTCTCCGCCTGGCTCCCCAATGCCTTCTAAATTTATATTTGTTGTCTAGTGTATTCATTTGTGTGCAGCTCCTTCCCCAGATCCTGAATCATTGCTGCAAAAGGTTGCAACATTCTGGCGCCCAATGTGGGACATCTGGAGAAGCAGTCTCACCAGAGCAAAAAATGAAGACTGTCAAGGGCATGCAGGGACATAACCAGTGGGGAATGTGCAGGAGGCAGCTGATTGATGTTTCTTTCTCATTGATGTTTCTAACTCTCTATCACTCTCCCTTCCTCTCTGTTAAAAATCAATAAAAATATCTTGAAAAAAAACTCATTCAAGCATTAAATCTCACCATTAATAAAACAGCATAAGTAAAAAAATAGTTTTACTTAATCTGTATGCATTACAGTATTGGCAAGCATATCTCTCTCCTATTGGCATTTCTGGAAAGCAACCAAGTTTGTAGCACTATTTAAAAGAAAGAAAAAGGCTTTTAAAAGAAACTCCATAACTGTGGCCTAGAAATTTCTCTGGAAGAAGAAATGGAAGGAGATTCCCTTCAAATATCTAGAAAACTGCATTTAAAAATAAATGTATTAGGCCTCAAAAAGAAAAAAAATTGCATTATGCTTTCCTAAAAAAAATTTAGGTCAATATACTCAAAGACTGATAGCAGAAATCCAATTAGTGTCATTTACTGTGCCCACCCAATGACAAAGGAAGTTAGGAAAAAAGCCTTATTTTAGACTGATTTAAATTAGCAAATGAAAATAAAAGAATATTCAGGGGAACATAGTTGGAATAGGCAGAAACCTATTCCTGGAGAAGTCACTGTTTTTACTGATAGTTCATCTCATGGTAAAGCTGCTTATACTGCAATGAATTCAGACCAAGTCATTCAGACCAGTCATACTTCTGTGCAAAGAATCGAATTAGAAACGATCAATGCTGACTTGCAGGATTTCCAAAAGCCTCTTAATATTATCTCTTATCTGCTTATGCTGCTTGCTTGGTAAACAGAACTGAAATTACTCAATTTAAATGGCTTGGTGACAGAAGCCTTTCTATACTATTTAAACAAGTCCTGGTCCTTTAGCAAAAGGAAATTAATATGCCTGTCAGTTAGTTATTTTATTAAGCAGGTCACAGAATTTCACAAGCTTTTACATCTTCCTGCCAAAATATTGTACAGCCGGCAAAACAGATTATGAAGAAATGCCCTCCTTGCATGTTACATCTACTACAAGGGCTCCAAAATCCCAACTTGAAAAACAAAAGTTGGGGAATAATGAAGAAATCTCTTGTAAGTAGACCACAGCAAGCTTTAATTACTTTAAATTTTACACTTGTAATGCTGATGGCAAGACACCTATAGAATAACACTGATATCAGAATAAGCCAAAGCAAAATGGTCTGGTTAAATGGAAAGGTACTGAGTCTGGTTTAAGGAAGGGTCCCTTTATTAATCTTTGGTCAAGGATATGCTTGTGTATTTCCAGAAAAGTCCTCCAAGCCTGTGTGGATTCCGGCAACATGAATCTGAGAGAGGAACTGACCAAACTACTCCAACTACAGAATGCAGGGCCCTAAGCAACATGCTGAGGAAACAGAGCAGAAACATCTAGAGATGGGGAATGGTGAACACGCCTTGCCACGCTAGCCATCATCAGCTGTGCCTAGGTGCCGGTGGCTCTTGACAAAGCCAAAAGAGGTCAGACCTGCAATGTCATTTCTCACTGTTTGTCCACCATCCAGAACTCGAACATCATTGCTGTCATGTCACAAGGGAACAGTGACTGGAAAGGGACCCCTAAAAAACTGACAGCCCGAAAAGAAGCCTACTATGGACTAATTGCTTAAATACATGAAAACGAAATTTAAAAGGACATGAAAGAACTCAGTCCTTTTCATTGAATCCCCTTACATTTGCTTTTTAGAATAACCAATATTGTCACTCTTACTTGTTCTTCTATATTTTCTTCCAGTCTGAAGAAGCAGAATCAAAAGTCTTAAAAGGATCTGAGCCCAGAAGATGGCATACACCTTTCTAAATTAATTAAGAAAACAAAAAGGGGGAAATTGTGGGGCAAAGACCAAAAGTAGTTAACATATCAATGCAAGAAGTCCCACAGAAGGCGAATGGACTTTGATATTCAGCATGGCAGAAAATCAGCATTTTGTTACCCTGCTGTGGGAAAAATGGCTGAAGGCAACCACCTAACATGAAAATTCTTCTATTGTTTATCAATCTTTACCATTGATATGCTTGTTTGATTTGCTAAAGGACAAATGTGTATTCAAGTAAATAAAAGCTGTTTTGTCCTGGGTTTCAGAGTGCCTCTCCATTAGAGAAGAAAGCCCACAGTACACAAAAAGAAAGACATAATAAAAGTCAGAACAGAAATAAATGACGTAGGGATGAAAAAAATAATACAAAAGATCATTGAAACCAAGAGCTGGTTCTTTGAAAGAATAAACAACATTGATGAACCTCTAGTCAGGCTCAGCAAGAAACTAAGAGAGAGCACCTAAATAAACAAAAACAGAAATGAGAGACGTGAAGTAAGAAACGACCCCACAGATATACAAAGGATTGTAAAAAATTACAATGAACAACTCTACTACAACAAACTGGACAAGCTGAACAAAATGGACACATTCCTACAAAAAGACCAGCTTTCAAAACTCAATCAGGAAGAAGCAAATATCCTGAACAGACCGATAAACACTGATAAAATTGAAACAGTAATCAAAAAGCTTCCAAAAAACAAAAGCTCTGGACCAGATCGCTTCAAAGGGGAGTTTGACCAAACATTCAAAGAAGAAGTAAAACCAACTTTTCTCACACTATTTCAAATAATTCAAGAGGACAGCATACTTCCAAGCTCTTTTTATGAAGCCAGCATTACCATAATGCCAAAACCAGAAAAAGACACCACAAAGAAAGTGACTAAAAGGCCAATATTCCAGATGAACATTAATGCTGCAATCCTCAACTAAATTCTAGCAAACCGGATTCAGCATTGCATTAGAAAGATCATACACTATGACCAAGTGGAATTTATTCCAGGGATGCAAGGATGGTACAATATCTGCAAATCAATGAACGTGAAACATCGCATAAACTATTTGAGAGAGAATAACAACAAAAATCATATCAATTGTTGCAGAAAAGGCATTTGACCAAGTGCAACAGCCTTTTCAGATAAAAACACTCAGCAATGTAGGAATAGAAGAATCATCCTTCCACATAATAAAAGCCTTATATGACAAACCTACAGCCAACAACATACTCAAAGTGCAAAACAAAAACCATTTCCCTCTAGAACAGGAACAAGACAGGGACGCACACTTTCATCACTCCTGTTCAACACAGTACTGGAAGTCCTAGTCAGAGTGATCACACAAGAAAAAGAAAAAAATGGTTCCCAAATTGGAAAAGAAGAAGTAAATTGTCATTATTTGAAGATGACATGATACTGTACATAGAAAACCACAAACACTCCTTCAAAAATTTAGTGAACTTAGTAAATGAACTTGGAAATGTAGCAGACTACATAATTAACGGCAAGGAATGTATGGATTTTTATAAAACAATAGTGAATATACAGAAAAGGAGATTGAAAAAAGAATCCCATGTATCATCCCACCAAAAAAATTCAGAATCATAGGAATAAATTTAGCTAAGGAGGTAAAAGACCTCCACTCTGAAAGTTAGAAGATGTTGAAAAAAGAGATAGAGGAAGACATAAACAGATGGAAGAACATACCTTGTTCATGAATTGGTAGAAACAACATCATTAAAATGGCTATACTACCCAAAGCAATCTATACATTCAATGCACTCTGCATTAAAATACCAACAGCATATTTCACAGACCTAGAATGAACTCCCAAACACCCATCTGTAATAAAAAAAAAAAAGACCCTGAGCCAAAACAGGTTAGGCTCAGTTGATAGAGCGTCGGCCTCCGGACTGAAAGGTGCCTGGTTCGATTCCGATCAAGGTTATGTACCTTGGTTGGGGGCACATATCAAGTAGGGTGTGTGCATGAGGAGTCTGATCTATGTTTCTCTCTCATTGATGTTTCTAACTCTCTATCCCTCTCCTTTACTCTCTGTAAAAAAATCAATAAAATATATTTAAAAAACAAACAAACCCCAAATAGCTGCAGCGATCCTGAGAAAGAACAAAGTAGGAGGTATCTCAGTACCAGATATCAAGCTGTTTTACAAAGCCACTATTTTCAAAACTGGCTGACACTGGCACAAGAATAGACATATAGGCCAATGGAATAGAATAGAGAACCCAGAAACCAATCCAAATCAATAAGCTCAATTAATATTTGACAAAGGAGGCCAATGGAGTTAAGGCAGTCTCTTCAATAAATGGTGCTGGGAAATTGGGTCAGACACATGTAGAAAATGAAACTAGGCCACCAACTTACACCATGCACAAAAAATAAGCTCAAAATGGATAATGACTTAAACAGAAAGCTGGAAACCAGAAAAATATATAGAGGAATCCATAGGCAGCAGAGTCTGAGATATATGCTGAAGCAATCTCTTCACCAACACAGCTCCTGGGGCAATGCAAAATAAAGTTAAAATAAACAAATGGGACGACATCAAAATAAAAAGCTTCTTCATAGCAAAATAAACCATCAACAAGACAACAACAAAGCCCACTGCATGGGAGAACATATTTGCCAATGTTCTCTCTGATAAGGGTTTCATCTCCAACATTTACAGGGAACTCATACAACTTAACAAAAGGAAGATAAACAAACCAATCACAAAAATGGGCAAGGGACCTAAATAAATATTTTTCCAGAGATGACAAAAGGAAGGCCAAGAGACACATTAAAATGTGATCAGAGTCACTAATCATCCAAGAGATGCAAATCAAAAGGACAAGGAGGTACTACCTCACAGCTGTCAGAATGGCTATCACCAACAAATCAACAAAGGGCAAGTGCTGGTGATGATGGGGAGAAAAAGGAACCCTCCTTCACTGCTGGTGGGAATGCAGACTGGTGCAGCCACTATGGAGAACAGAATGGAGTTGCCTCAAAAAAATAAAACGGAAATCCCATTTGATCCAGTGATCCCACTTCTAGGAATATATCCCAGGAACCTAGAATTAACAATCAGAAAGAATACATGCACCTCTATGTTCACTGCAGCACAATTTACAATAGCTAAGATTTGGAAACAGCCTAAGTGCGGGTCAGCAGATGAGTGGGTTAAAAAGCCATGGCACATCTACACACTGGCATAGTATGCTGCCGCAAAAAAGGAAGGGGCACTGACCATTTGCAACAGCATGGATGGAGATCGAGAGCATTATGCTATGTAAAGCCAGTCAGTCAGTCCAAGAAAGATAAATATCACATGACCTCACTCATCTTTGGATTATAATGAACAACATAAACCAATGAACAAAAACAGATCCAGAGACAGAGAAGCATGGATCAGACCATCACCTCAGAGGGAAGGTAGGGGAGGGTGGGACGAACAGGGAGAGATCAACCAAAGGACTTGTATGCATGCCTATAAGCCTAGCCAATGGACGCAGACACCAGGGTTGGGGAGCGTGAGGGCATGCTTGCGGGGTGGGCGTTGGGGTATAGGGGCAGTGGGGGATAAGAACACATATGTAATACCTTAATCAATAATAAGAAAGAAAGTAAAGTAACCCAGAAACATATGATCAGGTGAGAATTCACACACACTCAAGCACACTCAGGCACACGCACACTCACACTCCCACCAGGAGAGGGCTCTGCTGCTCTCAGTGGGAATCACCTCTTATCTCCCAGCCTGACCACCGCTTTCTCACCACCTGAACCAGAGGACAATGATGAGTGACGGGCCTGGTGCTCTGCAGTAATCGACCTCTCCCTCCTGGACACTGCCCACCGCCCTGCAGCCACTTTTCTGCCCCCTTTCTGTCCCCCACGCCCTGAGCAGGGTTGGGCTGGCCTGAGAGCCCACAGACTTCAGGAGCCAGATCCCCAGGGAGTTGGCGCCGGGGGGCTGGGGGGCGCCCTTGGTCAAGTGCAAACTCGGCCAGCTGAGGTCACACAATAAGGGCCCACGCCGGAGTTCCATGAATTGTTTCGTGTACTTCCCCTCAGCGAGATCCCACTCTGGCACAGCAAGCGGAAGGCCTCACCCCAGTGAGCCAGGTTTGGACCTCAGGCCTTTACTCCAACCAGGTGGGAACTCATTTTCAGATGGAAAAGTCTGCGGGGGAGGGGCTGGGGGTTACCAGTGACTAGAGCAAGTTCAGCCATGGAAACAGAAAGTTCATCCCCGGAGACAGCAAGAACCCAGAGTCAGTGCTTACCTTTTCCACAGGCTGTGCTCCTCACCACATGCACTCCTGCACAGCAGGGAGGCTGGCAGGAAGGACGAGGTGGGGGGCTGTGCCTGGCAAGCTTCCTGGGACTGTGCACTGGTTCCTTGGAGGGCAAAAACACCTGAGATCACAAGATCAGGAACAAACCAAGATCAGGGGGCAGGAGGGGGGGCGTGTTTTAACAGGCCCAGAGAAGGTGGGGACAGGGGCGACTGTGCCACACCCACCAGGCTGCAAGGGGTGGCAGAGGGTGGGTGTCTGACAGGGGGACCCTGTGCTTCCAGGCATGAGTGTGGGGGCAGTCGCGGATGTGGAGGGAGAAACAGGAGGCCGCGACCCCCAGCTAACCTCCCACTCGCCACCCCTGGTCTGTGTTTCTGGGGACCCCTTTTCCTCTGTGGTTGTGGCTGCCACTTACCTACCTGGTTCCCTGGGCCAGGCTTGGCGCTCCACTCCCACCCCACCACAGCCATCTGTCTAGAAAAGAGCTCCCTGCCCTGGCTAGTCCACTGTCCCTGCTGTCTGGATGGGGATATTTTAGTAACCCCCAGGCCAGAGGAGAGCTGGCCAGATGCAATTTCATTGTCTCTCTCCACAAGTGATTTCCTCAGTCTGCCCCTGGGGTTTGGGTCACCAGAGCTCTTTGACAAGCCAGAATCCAGCCTTTGCTCTGCTCACCTCCCCTAAGCCTTCAGGTGATGGCAGCCTCCCTGCCTTCCTCCCCCCTCATGAAGGGGTTCTCCTCTCACCAACAAATCCCTTTGGCAAAGTCACACCTGGGCCTGAAAGCAGAACAAGTGGGCAGGAGGCTCCTGAGGAAGAGCAGGCCAACAAAGCTGAGGAGAGGTGGGGAGGCACCAGCCACAGCCTGGTGCTCAGGCGCTGGCAGAGCTGCCCCAATCTGAACCTTAACCCAGGGCTCTCCTCTCAGGTGGTGCCTCCAGGGGGCACAGGGTGCCTGGCATGCTCAGTCTGACAGGTTTTGCTGCCAGTTTTTCCATAGTCTCTTTAGGAGACAAAAGTCAGGCTTGTGAGGAGAGAGAGAGAGGGGAAGAGCAACTCTGAGGCCCAGCACTGTCAACCAGGCTGGCCTGAGGCATCTCCTGAGGGTCTTTGGAAATCAGCTTCTCATAGTGGGGAAGGGCTTGTAATAAGAATAGAGCCGCAGTTGTTTAATCATTACTTACAAACTATAAATACGAGGCCCTGGGACACTGGAGGTTGAAACAGGCTGTACTGAAAACAGGTTGCCTCCATGGCCCATTACTCAGAAAAGAATTGCATTTTGCGAAGAGACCAGGCACAGGACAGGTTTTGATTTGGCAGCTGTGCCCACACCCTGACCCCCTCCTGGGGTCTTTCTCAGGAAGGCTGACCATTCCAATCTCATCCCAGGAAGGGGCTGAGCTGTTCCTAAATTCTTGGAAGCTTAGCCACCTTGTTGTCAGCCTTTGAGCTCCTGAAGGCCAGACTGCAGGCCCTCCCCTCCCCTTTGCATGTGACACTTGCAGCTGTCAGCTACAGGTAGCTGTCTTCTTTCCCAAGAGGCTGAGAGCCGAATTTCCAGGGTGAGCAACTGCTCTCTCCATATGGACCACATCCTTGGATAAACACTCATTGTGTGGTTCAACCCTGTCTCTGCTTAACTTGGCTCAAGTAGTGACAGGCAGCCTCAGACACATTGTGCTGCCTTGCTCTTCCTCACTCAGACTTGGGGAATATTCAGAATCTGCAAACTGTGAGACCTTATCTGAGAGGGAGAGTGGCCAGAGGACACTGTGTCCCTGTCATTCAGGTGACCCTACATCTCTTCACCATAGGCTATGGGGAGGTCGTGGGGGCAGAGAGTAACAGCAGGGTGGTGAGCCTGGCTTCTTGTGGGTCCCTACCCTGCCATTCCTCCAGACGTTCCCCATGCCTATGAACTAGCAGAGTTTAAAGTTTCCAGCTACCTAGATGGAGGAATGAGGACAAAAGAGGCGACTGCTCTCAGCCCCAGTGGATCTGGTATTGTCACCTAGAGTGGCGCAGATAAAAAACAGACAAACAAACAAACAAAAAACAACTCTATTATTTTATATTGGAACTAAAGACTCAGCCTACCTAGCTCTCCCACCTCTCTCCTAGATGCATTTGGCAATTATTTGTCCTGGTGGTGTCTCCCCCATGGCCTGGGCTCTACTTCCCTCTCTCTCCTCAGGACACACGTGACCTTTCCCAAGGACAGTTCATGTGGGTACCTGGACTTACGCCTTTCCCTCCCCTCCAGGTTCACCTGAGTCATCCCCTGCTGCATTTCCCCCTCTTCTCCAGGCCCTGTCCCAGCCAGCCTGGACCCAGCCTCTGCCCTGTCCAGCTGTGGGCTCAGGAGGTGTGCTGGGTGAGCTGAACTGCCAGCAATTCCAGCACTGGACACAGTAGCCACTGGAATTTATAACCCTGCCTCCTGGGACAAACAATGTCTGGGAACCACTCACACACTCCTGATTGATGGTGACAGGGGAGCAGGGGTATCTAGCTAATAGACATCTGCTGAAGCCCTCTTGTTTAACATGTTTCACTCCAGTCAGGCAAAGGCAACAACCTTCTGAAGAAGGTCTCTCCCTTTCTCTCTTTTGGCCAGGAGTGTCCTGGGGTGCCCAAAGTGCTCTCTGACACTTTGGCTACTTAATAAACAGCTGAAAACCAATATCCCAAAAAGAAGCTTCAGGGTGGCAGAATCTTGGTTTCCTTTATTTCTTCACCGTTGGATAAGAGGGTTCAGACTGATGTCAGTTGGCTAGATAACCCGTGCCTCGTGGTTTCTTAACTTTCCTGACACGTGTGTTCTGTTCTTCCTCAACTACCTGCAAATTGCCTATTCTCACTTCTGAAAAATAATCTCCACCTTTCTCCTTTGCTTGAAATATATAGTACATTGTCCAATTGGCCTGGCTCAGTGGTTGAGCATGGACCTATGAGCCAGGCATCAGGATTCATTTTCCTGTCAGGGCACATGACAGTTTCCAGGCTGGATCCCAAGGGGGTGCCTATGGAGGGCTGAGGATCAATGATTCTCTCTCATCTTAATGTTCCTACCACTCTTTTCCACTCCTTCCTCTCTGAAATTAATGAAAAACTTGCTTTAAAAACTTTAAAAATGTCATATACCCAATATGGCTTCAGTGTGTTTGTAATTTTATGGCTACATCAATTCTATGTGAAACCTTCTTGCACATTTACTAACCCCTGATGTTCTCCTGCTAATCTCTGTCTGTTAATTTGGCTATTTGCCCGGCCTAGAAAAACCAAGCAGCCACAAAAATATTAATGAGGTATTTTACCTTCAAGTTTTGCACAAAGTCTTCTTAGTTTGATGTCTCTCACAGGCCATCTCACTAAGGATTGAGTGCTACATTGTATCTTTTTAAATCAGGAATGCTGAGTCTGTATTTGCATTTCCTAACATTTGATAAAATAGATTCATTCACACACCCAAGGTGTTCTAAACAATAACCAAAGTATATGTTACCTTGATAGATTAAAATAAAAACTCAGCTCCTCAAGTGCACTGGATATATTTCAAGGGCTTAATCATCACATGGGGTTGGTGTCTACCGTACTGGACAGGGAGGCCCTGACCATCTGCTATGTGCAGCACAGCAGGTACTATAAGGCTGGGTACCTTGTTTCCAGGGGTGGGGAGGTGCTGCTCTTGGTGAAACTGGTCCCAGGGGAGATGCTGCAAGTACTGGTCAAAGGGAGACACTGCAAGGGTAGATGCTGCAGCTCTGTTTGCTGGTGTGGAAGCTGCAGCCACAATTAGGGACTCAGCAGGGAACCTTTGTTTGGGCCCCAGTGTCCCCAACCTCAGTCCAGGGCTCACTAAGATTTGTGCTGTGCAGATTTCTCTGGGATCTGCAAACCTCCACGTGGGGTGTGGGTGTGGGGTGAGGCTCCGGGTTCACTAAACTGCTCCTAATATTTGATTTGCACACATAGATGAGAAAGTGAATTTGCGCAGGTGTCATGAATGTTTGTTATCAAGCTGTTGTCAACCTCTGGGTCAGGAACAATGGAAATACATCCTGAATATCAGATATTTACATCACGATTCATAACAGTAGCAAACTTACAGTTATGAAGTAGCAACAAAAATAATCTTATGGTGGGGGCGTCACCACAACATGAGGAAATTTATTAAAGGGTCGCAGCATTAGGAATGTTGAGAAAACTGGTTTAGACAGTTGTGGAACTTTGGAACAAACCTTGGCTCACACTTATGGGGTCCTGTGGTCTCAGCTCTTCGCCCTGGGTAACTCTTCTCAGGGGCCCTGTCTCCATGGGGAGCCCCTCCCAGATTTATTTTTACACATATATATCAGACACACCCTCTTGGCCAGGTCCCAAGGAGGCAGGACACTCTTTGAGGTCCCACCTTTAGGAGTCTGAAGTGAGGGGGGACAGTGAAGACAGTCCAGGCTCAGAGAAGGCCTCTGAATGAATAGGCATGAACACCTTCCCACCTCCACCCCCAACACAGGACAGCCTGCTGAGACCAATAACCCCAGGGGTAGGCTGCCCTGTCCAGCTCTGGGCTCAGGAGGCACTCTAAGAGCCTCTAGCATGGCTGGGCTCCTGTGCTCCTCACCACCCTTGATCACTGCACAGACTTATTTTGTTTCTTGGGTGACCAGTTATTTCATTGAGGCTCACCTGGAGCCATGGTCCTGGACGTGCCAATCTGTCTGTGCCTTTGTCTTCATTTTCAAGTTCATGAACTCTCTCTTCATGACTCAACCTCCCTCAGCATTCAGGTCTCTGAAGCAGAAGCTCTAGAGGAGCCAGTGACACTGGGTGGGGAGGAGTGTGGGTTATAATGAGGTGGCCTAGCACCAATAAGGCAGGGGCACTCCCTCTCAACTCCTGATGGATCCTGTCAGTTTGAAGCCTTCAGGGATCTCAGACCATTCCTCTGGCTACCAGTTCGGCACTCCAGCCTCTGTGACCATCTCTAGGCTCCAGCCTGGAAGGGGGCTGATGTCATTGTTTCATATCCCATCTGTGGCACTTACCAAACTGCCTCAAGCAACTGGGGAAAATGAGAGCAAACCTGCCTGAGCTCCCAGGATCCCTGCTCACTTAATTCCTGCTTCCCTGTGTCCAGGGACATTTATGTCTCCATGGCTGGAGTTCTCTCTGAACTCCTCTCACCTCTCAACATGGACACAAGGAAACTACTCCAGTTTGGTGGCCCCTTGAAAAATAAGCTTACCACAAGAGATACCACAGATGAGAACTTCCTTTAGGCTCTCTGTCTCCTTTGACACAACAATCAGCCAGTATTTCATGAGGACTGAGCTGGGGGAGGGTTGGAGGGACAAATCCTGTGCTCTGTACAGAATTGACTTCCCCAAGGCCCTACCCGCTGCCCTCATACCAAGCTTGGCACAGTGTCCTTTCCATCTTGATGAAATATTTCCCAATTGGCTCCTTTGCCCCATCTATCAAAAGATAGCATGGGGCTTTGTCTGGTGAGCAACTTCCTCCTAACTGCATTCACCTGATTTGCCTAGACGAAAGCATGAATAAATTCATCCACCCACAGGTGTCATGAATGTGGAGTCTATGAGGAACTTCTGAACAAACTTGGGCTTGTGCTTCTGGAGCCTTGTGTACCCGGTTCTTCTCCCTTCAGTATTTTCCCAAACTCAGAGTATAGCCATCAGTCCCAACTTGAGGAATGTGCTTGCCCCTCCTGGAGCAGAGCCTCACAGGGACCAGGGGGAGCCTCTCCTCTCTCAGGTGGAGTCACACCCAGATCACCTGTCCTTCAATTCTGTAATGCCAGGTAGGGGCTGGGCCCAGTGCCTCCTTAGACATCAAGGAAGGAAACGGCAGAAAGTTGAGAGGCGCCAATGGATGTCACCCAGGCTCCACAAAGAAAGCATCTTCCTGCCCGTGATGGGAGGGAAGGAATTCCTTAAACAAAGAACCACATGGTAACCAATGTGGGAATTCATATGTGATGTCCTAAAATGTCTTTGATTGTAGAAGGAAAATGTCCTCTTTGCTTTATGGTAAGGCATATTTCAATGGGAAGCACTAGTGAGGGCTGCAGAAACTAGATTGTGAGTAAGGTTATACTGATGGATATTTCTAGATCCTTCCCTTGCTTTGTGTGCAGTCCTAAGCAGTGGGAACAGACTCTCAGGTTTCCATTAATATTAAAAGTATTTCAACAGAAGGACAGCCAGGTCAATTTAAAGGCTGTTTAAAAGTTGCTTTGGGGTAGCTCCTGTGTCTGGAACACCTCCATGTGCTACTGTGCAAAACATACTGAGAATAGCCTCTCAGAGCCGTGTGTGTGTGTGTGTGTGTGTGTGTGTGTGTGTGTGTGTGTGTGTCACTGTGCATGACTGGAAGGCTGGTTCCAGAGCCTGAGTAATGAGGCCACAAAGATATCCTGGTGTTAATCCCGGGGATCTGGGAATGTTACCTAATAAGGCAAAATGGGAGTTTGCAGATGGGATGAAGGCTTTGAGATGGGGACTGGGATTGTTAATTGTGTGTCTTGGTTTCACAGCCCACAGGATAGCACAGAGCCCAAATAAACATGATTTCTGGGTGTGTCCCTGAGCTAGTTTCCAGAGAAGATTAGCATTTGAAATGGTGGACCCTAAAAGGATATCACCCTCCCTGTGGGCAGAGCATCAATTCACTGAGAACCTGACTAGAACAAAAGGAGGAACTCACCCCTATATTCATGAATCACTGTAGGGTTGGGACATCACATCTCATCTCACAGGTCTCTGTCCTTACACTGGATCTTAAACCATCAGCTCCTCTGGTTCTCAGGTCCCCAATCTCAGGCCAAATTAGACCCCCAGCTTTCCTGGGGCCCCCAGCTTGCAGATCTTGGGGTTTCTCAGTCTTTGTAATCACACCAGCCAAGTCCTCATATCCTCCTGCTGCTCTGAAGAACCCTGACTACTACAGTGGATTACCAATGTGTGCAGGCAGAGTTGAGGACAGAAGATGAGCATGAGACGGGACCACAGAGCAGAGATTGGAGTCATGTAGCTACAGCCATGGAATGCTGGCGACCGAGCAACTGGAGGAGCCAGGAAACAGACTCAACCTGGAATCTCCACAAGGAACCAGCCCATCTCTCACCTTGACTTCTGCTATTCTAAGCCCCTGGGTCTTCTCAATCCCACAGAGCCTTTGCTTCTTTGTGCAATATCTTTTCTCCTCACTATTTGAGAAGTCAGTCTGTCTTCACCTGGCACCATGTTTCTCATCCAACCTTGCTATTCGGTGGTTTTAGGTAATGTGTCCTCAGCCTTGAGCCAAGAGCTGCCTCACAAGGAGCACCATTGTGCCCAGTCTATGGTGGGGCATACTAATAAGCCCTGATTATAGCATCTGGGCCACCTGGTGTGGCAGGCGACACCTTCCAGTCTAGAGGAAGTTGATGGACAAAGGGCAATGGGCTCACCAGGAAATAGAAGGGGTCAAGGAACCTGGTACTGAGCTGGAAGGGACAGATGATGAGAAGGAAGTAAACTGGGAATCGCCCCTTTCCCCTCAGCTTCCTTCCCTGAGGAATGCACAGTCTTGGGCCCCCGGGGATATGTATAGTCTTAGGACCCTAGGGGCACAAGAGCCTGGATGTGGGGAAGGTACTTGATGGGCTTTATGCTGTCCTGTGATGAAGTTTGAAGTGCTGCTTCCCTGTGAGCCCATGAGGTCCCCAAACTGTTGTGCCCCATACATCATCTCTTAAAAGAGCTAATACATGCAAGGGCTCAGCTTCAGAATAAAACCACTGCAAAGACAGAGGATGGAACCATGCAGAGGAGCCATCCTCACTAAGGGGAATAAGAAGGAGTGGAGGGCAATATGCAGTCCCCAGCTCTGTCATTGACACCCAGGAAAAGGAGTGCCCGAACCTTCCTCAGTCAAGCTGTCTTTACCTTTGCCCACACCACACAAAGGGGAAGTCCTGGGATAGCTCATCCAGGAGACACCAGGACTCCCCCAAGAGAAAAGGTAGGTATCCCCTGACTGGCTCCATTTCTGCATGCTGTCCTGGGCTCAGTCTGACCTTACTTAGAGTATATTAAAGATTTTGTCTCTTTTAAAAGCATTTACTGATTGAATTTCTGGAGAGAGGAGAGGAGAAAGAGAAACATGGAGTTTTTGTTCTGATTACATAAACACTCATTATGAATTCCTGTATGTGCACTGGCCAGGCATCAAACACGCAACCTTGCCATACCAGGATGATGCTGTGACCCACTAAGCCACCCAGCCAGGGCAAGAGCTTCATTCTTGGTAAAGTGCTGGGGTCCAACCCCAGCAGGTCCAGGGGTCCCCAAAGGTGTGGACGGAGTCGGCGAAGAAGGAATGACACAGAGGCAGTGTTCAGGTGATCATCATAGCCGGGTTCTCTTGTCAGGATATCCAGCCGGGATCAGTCACCAGGTTCCAGTCAGGCTCTCCTGCCAATCTCCGCAGTCAGGTTCAGTCCAGGATCCCCTGCCATGCTCTCTCGCCAGGCTCCGCCTCCAGGCTCCGAGGCCAGTCCCTGTCCAGGATCCTCCGGCATGCTCTCGCCAGCTAAGTTCTTCTGTCTCTAGAGAACGTTCTGTGTAGGTTCTGTGTTCTGAATTCTGTCTTCCAAGCCCTGTGTCCTTAGTTCTGTGTTCTGAGTTCTGTCTCTTTCTGTCTTGTTACAACTGTATTTATACCAGTTGATTCAATCCTATCAATCTCTATTACAAAGGTTAGGGCGTTTCTTATCTCCATTCCAGGGAGTAAAGATTATGTAGCTTAAGCATGATTGTTCGTAGTTAAAGTGATTAATTACCCGCCTGGCACTTAGTTGAGGGGTTTTATTCCCTCCCTAACTTCAGGGGAAAATCCCTACCTGGGGATTCAAGCTTTCTCGGAGAGGTGACCTTGGTTAAAACACAGCACCAAGAAGGTGAGCAAACATATTAAGAACCGTATGCTATATATGCCAGGTCCCTTGAAACAGCAAGGATGGACCGGCTCCCGGCAGTAAAGCTCTTCTTTCCAGGGTTGCAGGTGTATGTAGACTCCAGGTCAGTATGGAGTGGAATATGTTGAGGCATGTGAAGGAAGCAGATTTGCATGGAGGCCCCTCACTCCTCTGAGGTAGGGGAGAGGATAAGAGAAGTGTGGGGAGCCAGGCTCAGGCTTGGGGTGTCAGAAGGCAGCATTGTTGGTGTACCTCCACCATGACCAGGCCTCTGCTCCTGCTCACCCTCCTCACTCAGGCCCAGGTGAGGCCTCCGTGGAAGGGACCGTGGGCTCAGCTTGGCCTGATTCTTTGCCTCCTCTTCAGGCTCACCAGGTATCCAGCACTGCACCCACCAGTGAGTGCTTTTGCTGTTTTCAGGGTCCTGGGCCCAGTCTGCCCTGACTCAGCCTCACTCAGTGTCCAGGACTCTGGGACAGTCAGTCTCCTCCACCTGTGCCAGACACGGCGATGATTTTAGTGGTTATGATCATGTCTCCTGGTACAAATAATGACCAGGCATGGCCCAAAACTGATGGTTTATAAAATCCAAAAATGGCCATCAATGATCCCTTATTTATTCTCTTGCTAAAAAATGCTGAAAAACAGCTACACTGCCCAGGCCTGGGCTGCCATTGGAGGAAGGGTCTGATTAGTACTGTTGTTCATCACATGAGCCGTGGCACTATCCACAGTGGTGCAAGTTTGTGGTAAATTGAGACCAACACCTGCCCTGGGCTCACAGGCTCCCTCCTTGCTCTGAAGATATTTCCCCACCCCGAGCAGGGGCTCATGCAACATGGCCCTGAGGAAAATTCATGCTCTCTCTGACCTCCCTCCTCTCACAAAGCATTGAGAGCGCAGCTGCTTTTCTTCAGATAGTGTCCTCTCTCACACACAATCCCAAAGGAAGCTCTCTGTTACTGGCTTGTTTTCTTTGCTTGTGTTTTATGCATCCAGATGACCACTCATTCAAACCTTTCATTGTAACAGCCACAGGAGGCCCCTTATGTGCTTGTTGGGTAGATTTCCCACAATCCTCTGGGAAATCCTCACTTTAAATCCCTTAGCCTCTCATACCTGTTCAGATCACCTGGATTCAGTTCTCCACAAATGAAGTGGAAATGAGAATAAAGGAAAAAAATATATTTCCTTCTCTTCCTTTCTCCCCTCATTCCTATTTGATTTTCTTTCTTTTTATGCTCTAAATACTTCCCAGAACCAAAGAAGGTTTGAGGCTGGGTTTTGAGTGAAAGGTTCTGTGTCCTCTCAGAATCACCTCTGCGCTCAGGTACCTAAAGTATGCTTCTAGATGCAGCCTATGGCTGCTTGGTTCTTGTACAATCTGTGGGAGGTGGCCTCATTCCTCAGGGGTCCCCGAAGATTTCCATGATGCTGCAACACTTTAGCATGGATAATCCCAGTTAAAGTGCATGAAGCAGTACATGTACACATAACTATGAGGCCAAGAAGTTCAGGACTGTTGAAGGAAGCTGGGACGAGGTGCCACACGCCCTGGTGTGTGACCTCATGATCCAAAGGCTGTAAGCCATCTCTGACTTTCAGCCCTGCAGATGTCAGCTCTTAGAAATGACATGGATGATCACCCTACCTGGAGGTTAAGTCTTTGCTATAATTTTCTCCATTTAATTCACTTGGTGACATTTTTCCAAGTACTGCTTTGTTTACCATCATGCTTTAATCATGCAAGCTGCAACAGTGACCCATGTGGACCCTCTCGAGTCGTGTCACAGCACAGTGGGAAAGGGTCCCTGCTCATGAAAACGCGGAGAAGATCCAGCCCCACTCTGGTAAAGCTGGTCAGAGGGGTGAGCCTGCCTTTAGGGTGCGTGTGTTTGTGTTTGTGTGTGTGTTTGTGGGTGGGGGAGCAATGTCCCTGTGCTGGACATCAGTAGGAACCAGAGAGTAATGGCTCTGCTGACCCTCCACCTAGGCATCTGAGATTGGTTGTGGCCCCTGATTGTAACAGCAAGGCCCATAGGTTGCATGTTATTTCTATGTGCATAGGACTGTGGGAGCCCCCATTGGCCCTTCTAGTGTTTCTCCTCAAAGGTGGACCACCATTTCCTTTTGAGAAGGTAGTCACTATTTCATAAGAGGGAGTATTACAAGGAGAACCAGGACAAGCTGTTGGGTGATCAGGGACTCTCTGATGAGACCTTGCTGGAATAAGAAGCACACAGTTCCCTGGGTATTTGGGGTCTCAGATGGTAGACATGGTCCTTGCATTCCTCAAGTAACACCATTGGACACCTGTTTAATTTTTATCAGATGTGGAATAAGGGTCATTTTTGATGGAAGGGATTAGAAGTGTTTTAGGTGTCACTATGGCCAATATACCCAGCACTGTTCTCCCATAAGATTCAGTCAGAGACTCAGCACCACAGGGCATGACCTTTCATGTGTCCCAGAACCTCCGTGTCAGGTGCCTCTCTCTTTATCATGTACTATTTCCAGATGTTTAATCTTTCTTCCTCATTGGCATTCTGAAAGGAAATTATTGTATATCTTTGACCTTAAAGCATGGGTTTGGGAATAAATATTAGTGTGTTTAAATGTATTTTATTTTTTGCTCTATTGGTTATTAACTATTTTTGCAAGTAGTCCTTTTGCCTACTCTAGCAGCCATCATGCTTAGCCTGTATATGTCACGTGTAATTATGTGGGCACACGTGTAGAGGATGGTGTTAAATGAGCGTGGTTACTCCTGCAGCACTGGCTCTGGGCCCTGTGGTCCTGACAAAACAAGGCACAATGAATGAGGACAAGGTGGAACTCCATGAAGGTCAGAGGTCTTCTTCCTGCAGGAAGGATGAGGATAACTGGAATATGCCCAGGGCTTCCCACGCTTTTCCCAGGAGATGAGGATTCAGTCTACTTGGTCCACAGGTCCAGCTGATGGATTTAAGAAAGGTCAGGGATTAGTACCATTTCACTGTTATCTCACACCAAAGACATTACTGTGGAAACTGACTTAATGCAGCACATACAGGTTTAGGCACTGACACTGAAGCCACGGTATCACATAGAATATTGTCACTGCCTAACATATCCAATTTACACCGCTCTACCCAATCACAGATGTCTGACCTCCCTTAGCCAAGGTGTCACCACCCTTTGCTCTTCAGAATGTCTGTGCTGTGGTATGAACAACAATACAAACTTTTTGCCCTAGCTTTGTGGGAGCATCTTGATCCATAGGACTTCTAGTCATTACCTGAGTACAGTGTCATGTCAATCAAGCAAGGACCACTCGGTTCTGACTTGTCTGTTCTCCAAATCCAACTCTTTCCAGAAGAATACTCCACGCCAACCATCTCTCTGTTTATGAGGCAGATTTTGCCACCAGAAGTCACATGGCTCAGAGATGAGGATTCCCAGTAGATCATGTAGGGGGTACAGTGAAGAACGTGTTGTGCCCCATTTGAGATCCTGCCACACTCTTAGGAGAAGACCTGGGGTTAGGTTTCTTGCCAAGTCACCTCCCAGAATCTCAAACTCAGGATCCCACTTCCTTTTTTCCTCTCAGTGGCAATCAATCCTACTGAGCTCTCTCCATCACTGGTACTGTGACCTTCAATGTTGTGGGAAGTCATTCTGTCTTCCTTTGATCCCATTTTCTTTGCACCCACTTGCCCTCCTGCAATTGATTTTACTCAACGTCTAATCTCTCCTCAAGCAAGGCAAAGAACTACTTCAGGAGCACTAACCCTCTGCCAAAACTACTTAGACACAAGTAAAATGGTCCTAAGGGGAGGGTCTGGTCCACCTCCCGTGGCAGGTGACAGCCCATGTGAAAGGAAGTGGGATACAAAGGTAACTGGGCTCGGATGCATGTAGGAGTTCTCGAGGGGCCAGGTACTGAGCTGGATTGCACTTGAAAGAGTACGAGAAGCAGACAGAGCAGAGTCTGCCACCTCCCTCTCAGCTGCCTTCTCTGAAGCTCAGGTTGAATCATCTTAGGCCGTCAGGGGGCACCGCTGTCCTCATATGGGGAGGAAGTTTGCTGTGGTTTACCCCTGACCTGTGTGAAGTCCTCTCTGTTCTTTACCAGGAGATTCTCTTGAGTCTGTGTCTGCCACAGAGGGGTATGCCCTGTGTCTGTTGCGTCCCAACATTTCAAATTCCCAGTATTTCTTTTATTATTATTATTATTACTAGGGGCCCGGTGCACGAAATTCGTGCACTGGGTGTGTGTGGAGGGGAGTGTCCCTCAGCCCAGCCTGCCCCCTCTCACATACTGGGAGCCCTCAGGCGTTGACCCCCATCACCCTCCAATCGCAGGATAGGCCCCAAGCCCAGGCCTGATGCCTCTGGCCTAGGCGTTCGGCCCGGGCAGCGGGGACCCACAGCTGCAGCAGGGGGCGCCGTGATCGTGGGCTTCGCTTTAGGCCCAGGCAAGGGACACCTAGCTCCTGGGACTGCCAGCTTCGACCATGCCCAGCTCCCATCGCTGGCTCCACCCCTACTTCCTGCTATCACTGGCCAGAGCGGAAAAGGCACCTGATTCTCCGATCATGGCTGGGGGGCAGGGCAAAGGCGGCCCAGGGCCACCTTTGCCCTGCCCCCCAGCTCTTAGCTCCCCCCTGGGTTTCCGATCACTGTCAGGGGCAGGGGGCTTCTTCCTGCTTTCCCTTTCACCTCCCTGCATTGTGCCTACATATGCAAATTAACCGCCATCTTGTTGGCAGTTAACTGCCAATCTTAGTTGGCAGTTAATTTGCATATAGCCCTGATTAGCCAATGAAAAGGGTAGCTCGTACGCCAATTACCATTTTTCTCTTTTATTAGTGTTGATTTTTTTAATTCCTTAAAGTATTACAAAGGGTATAACATATGTGTCCATTTTATCCCCCCGCCCTAGACAGTCCCCTAGCCTCCCCTATCCCCCAGTTTCTTATGTCCATTGGTTATGCTTATATGCATGCATACAAGTCCTTTAGTTGATCTCTTACCCCCTACCTCCTGCCCCCCAACCCTCCCCGCCCTTCCCGCTGCAGTTTGACAATCTGTTTGAGGCAGCTCTGCCTCTGTATCTATTATTGTTCAAAAGTTTATAATGGTCTCTATTGTCCATGAATGAGTGAGATCATGTGGTATTTTTTCTTTATTGACTGGCTTATTTCACTTAGCATAATGCTCTCCAGTTCCATCCATGACGTTGCAAATGGTAAGAGTTCCTTCCTTTTTACAGCAGCATAGTATTCCATCGTGTATATGTACCACAGTTTTCTAATCCATTCATCTACTGATGGACACTTAGGCTGGTTCCAGATCTTAGCTATGGTGAATTGTGCTGCTATGAACACAGGGGTGCATATATCCTTTCTGATTGGTGTTTCTGGTTTCTTGGGATATATTCCTAGAAGTGGGATCACAGGATCAAATGGAGTTCCATTTTTAGTTTTTTAAGGAAACTCCATACTGTCTTCCATAGTGGCTGCACCAGTCTGCATTCCCACCAGCAGTGCACAAGTGTTCCTTTTTCTCCAAATCCTCTCCAGCACTTGTCCTTTGTTAATTTGTTGCTGATAGCCAGTCAGACTGGTGTGAGATGGTCCCTCATTGTTGTTTTGATTTGCATCTCTCGGATGATTAGTGACTTTGAGCATGTTTTCATATATCTCTTGGCTTTCTGAATGTCCTCTTTTGAAAGGTGTCTATTTAGGTCCTTTGCCCATTTTTTGATTAGGTTGATTATCTTCCTTTTGTTAAGTTGTATGAGTTCCCTATAAATTTTGGAGATTAGGCCCTTATCAGATATGTCATTGGAAAATATGTTTTCCCACACAGTGGGTTTTCTTCTTGTTTTGTTGATGGTTTCTTTTGCTGTGCAGAAGCTTTTTATTTTGATGTAGTCCCATTTGTTCATTTTTTCTTTAGTTTCAAGTGCCCTAGGAGCTGTATCAGTGAAGAAATTGCTTCGGCATATGTCTGAGATTTTGTTGCCTTTGGATTCTTCTAGAATTTTTATGGTTTCCTGTCGTACATTTAAGTCCTTTATCCATTTTGAGTTTATTTTTGTGTATGGTGTAAGTTGGTGGTCTAGTTTCATTTTCTTGCATATATCTGTCCAATTTTCCCAACACCATTTATTGAAGAGACTATCTTGGCTCCATTGTATGTTCTTGCCTCCTTTGTCAAATATTAATTGAGCATATTGGTTCGGGCCGATTTCTGGGCTCTCTATTCTATTCCATTGATCTATATGCCTATTCTTGTGCCAGTACCAGGCAGTTTTGAGAACAGTGGCTTTGTAATACAACTTGATATCTGGTATTGAGATCCCACCTACTTTGTTCTTTTTCAGGATTGCTGCAGCTATTCGGGGTCTTGTTTTATTCCAGATGAATTTTTGGAAAGTTTGTTCTAGATCTCTGAAGTATGCCGTTGGTATTTTAATGGGGAGTGCGTTGAATTTATAGATTGCTTTGGGTAGTATGGACATTTTAATGATGTTGATTCTACCAATCCATGAACACGGTATGTTCTTCCATCTGTTTATGTCTTCCTCTATATCTTTTTTCAACGTCCTGTAGTTTTCTGAGTAGAGGTCTTTTACCTCTTTAGTTAAGTTTATTCCTAGGTAGCTTAATTTTTTTGGTGCAATGGTAAATGGGATTGTTTTTATAATCTCTCTTTCTGAAAGTTCACTATTGGTGTATAGAAATGCCTCAGATTTCTTGGGGTTAATTTTGTATCCTGCTACATTGCCAAATTCATGTATTAAGTCTAGTAGCTTTTTGATGGAGTCTCTAGGGTTTTGTATGTATAATATCATGTCGTCTGCAAATAAGGATGGTTTTACTTCCTCTTTTCGAATTTGGATGCCTTTTATTTCTTCTTCTTGCCGAATTGCAATGGCTAACACTTCCAGAACTATGTTGAACAGGAGTGGTGAGAGGGGGCATCCCTGTCTTGTTCCTGTTCTTAGGGGAAATGGTGTTAGTTTTTGTCCATTGAGTATGAAGTTGGCAGTGGGCCTGTCATATATGCCTTTTATTATGTTGAGGTATGATCCTTCTACTCCCACCTTGCTGAGAGTTTTTATCAAAAATCGGTATTGAATATTGTCACATGCTTTTTCTGCATCAATTGATATGACCACGTGGTTTTTTCTTTCAATTTGTTTATGTGATGTATCACATTTATTGATTTGCGGAAATTGTACCATCCTTGCATCCCTGGGATAAATCCTACTTGGTCATGGTGTATGATCTTTCTGATGTACTGCTGGATCCGATTTGCTAAGATTTTGTTGAGGATTTTGGCATCTATGTTCATGAGGGATATTGGCCTGTAATTCTCTTTCATTGTGTTGTCTTTACCTGGTTTTGGTATTAGGGTGATGCTGGCTTCATAGAATGACGTTGGAAGTGTTCCTTCCTCTTGAATTTTTTGTAGTAGTCTGAGGAGGATAGGTTTTAGTTCTTCCTTGAATGTTTGGTAAAACTCCCCTGTGAAGCCGTCTGGTCCTGGGCTTTTGTTTGATGGAAGCTTTTTGATGACTGCTTCAATTTCTTCCATAGTTATTGGCCTGTTGAGATTTTTAGATTCTTCCTGATTGAGTTTTGGAATGTTGTATTTTTCTAGGAATTTGTCCATTTCCTCCACGTTGTCTAGTTTGTTGGAGTAGAGCTGTCCATAGTATTTTTTAACAATCATTTGTATTTCTGTGGGGTCTGTTGTTATTTCGCCTCTATCCTTTCTGATTTTGTTTATTTGGGTCCTCTCTCTCTGTTTCTTGGTGAATCTGGCTAGAAGTTTGTCAATCTTGTTTATCCTTTCAAAGAACCAGCTCTTGGTTCATTGATTTTCTGTATTGTTTTTTTGGTCTCTATGTCATTTATTTCTGCTCTAATCTTTATTATCTCCTTCCTTCTGCTCACTCTGGGGTTTTCTTGTTGCTCTCTTTCTAATTCTTTGAGTTGTAGAGTTAGATGATTTACTACCATTTTTTCTTGTTTTTTGAGATAGGCCTGTAGAGCTATAAACTTCCCTCTCAGGACTGCTTTCATTGCATCCCATAGGTTTTGGATTGTTGTGTTTTCATTGTCATTAGTTTCCAGGATGTTTTTAATTTCTTCTTTGATCTCATTGGTAACCCAATCAATATTTAATAGCATGCTATTCAGCTTCCAGGTGTTTGAGTATTTTGGATTGTTTTTATTGTAGTTTATTTCTAATATTATGCCATCGTGGTCTGCGAAGACGCTTTTTATGATTTCAATCTTCTTGAATTTGGGGATACTTTGCTTGTGACCCAATATATGGTCTATTTTTGAATATGTCTTATGAGCATTTGAGTAAAACGTATATTCCCTGGCTTTGGGGTGAAGTGTTCTGAATATGTCTATTAAGTCCATCTGATTTAGTGAGTCATTTAGGATTGCTGTATCTTTGCTGATTGTTTGTTTAGAGGGCTTATCCAGTGCTGTCAGTGGTGTATTAAAGTCTCCTACTATGATTGTATTGTTGTCGATCTCTCCTTTAATATCTTCCAGGAGTTTTTTTATGAATTTGGGTGCTCCTACATTGGGTGCATATATGTTTACCAGGGTTATATCTTCTTGTTGTATTGATCCCTTTAGTATTATGAAGTGGCCTTCCTTATCTCTGTTAAGGCCTTCACTTTGAGGTCTATTTTGTCCGATATAAGTATTGCTACCCCAGCTTTCTTTTCCTTTCCATTTGCCTGAAAGATATTTTTCCATCCTTTCACTTTCAGTCTGTGTGAGTTCCTTCTAATGAGGTGGGTTTCTTGTAGACAGCAGATGTATGGGTCATGTTTTTTTATCCATTCAGCCACTCGATGTCTTTTGTTTGGAGCATTTAGTCCATTTACGTTTAAAGTTATTATTGAAAGGTACTTGTTTGTAGCCTTTTTTTTTTGTGGCTCATTTCTTTCTGAGCTTTTTATTTCTTCTTTTTATACCAGTCCCTTTAGCATTCCTTGCATTGCTGGCTTGGTGGTCATAAACTCCCTTAGCCTTTTTTTGTCTGTGAAGCTTCTTATTTCCCCTTCAAGTTTGAATGATAGCCTTGCTGGATAGAGTATTCTTGGATTCAGTCCTTTGCTTTGCATCACTTTGTAAATTTCAGTCCATTCTTTTCTGGCCTGATGTGTTTCTGTTGAGAAATCATTTGACAATCTAATGGGAGATCCCTTGTATGTAACTTTCCGTCTCTCTCTGGCAGCCTGTAAGATTCTCTCTTTGTCCTGAACATTTGCCATGGTATTTATGATGTGTCTTGTTGTGGGTCTTTCGGGTTCACCTTGTTTGGGACTCTCTGGGCTTGTGTGACTTTTTTCTTCCCCACCTCAGGAAAGTTTTCTGATATTATTTCTTCAAGTAGGTTTTCTAATCCTTGTTCATCCTTCTGTTGTTCTGGTACTCATATTATTCGTATGTTGTTTTGTTTCATGTTGTCCCAAAGCTCCCTTAGGCTCTCCTCCTGTCTTTTAATTTTTTTCTCCAATTGCAGTACATTTTGGGTGTGTTTTGCTTCCTTGTCTTCTAATTCACTAATTCGGTCCTCCGCTTCTCCTAGTCTACTGTTGATACTTTCAATGGAGTTTTTCATTGCAGCTATATCACTCTTCATTTCTTCTTGGGTCTTACTTAAGTTGTTGATTTTTTCATCTGTTTCTTCTAGCTTCTTCCATATGTTATCGATTTTTCATCTGTTTCTTCTAGCTTCTTCCATATGTTATCGATTTTTTCATCTGTTTCTTCTTGCTTCTTGAAGAGGTTGTCGATTTTTTCCTCCATCCGGTTTATGCACTCTAGGACCCTTATTCTGAATTCTTTATCTGTCATGTTGCATGCCTCTCTATTACTTAGCTGCTTTTCTGGAGAGTCCTCCTTCTCTTTCCTTTGGGGGTTTCTTTGTCTACCCATGTTTGATCTCACTGACATATCTAGATGTTGAGTCATTCAGTGGTTGCTCCCTGGGTGGCAGTGACTCCTTGGTCTGTGGTTGCTCTTCGGGCGGTTGCGGTAGCTGCTGCTCTTCAGTTGGCAGCAGCTCCTCTGGTGGGTGCTGTTCACAGCTGTGGTGGCTCTTCTGGCTGGTGTGGCGAGGTTTCACGTACAGCTGCTGTTCCTCAGCAGAGGATGTGGTGCTCAGGAGGTTGCTGTTGCTTGGATCTGCTGCATTGATTTAAAGGCACAAAATACAACACAACAAGGCACCACGTACCAGGCACTCTACACAAATATATTCACGATATTAATAACTCCAAATAAAGGTGACCACCTGAGTTAAGAGAATTAGGGGATAAGGAAGAAGGAAGAGAAAAAGATAAAAGAAAAAAAAGAAAAGAAAAGTAGGGACCAAAAAAAGGAGTGCAAAAATGAAATTGGGAAAAAGGAGGGGGGAAAATAAAAGCGAGAAAAGAAGAGAAAAAAAAATGGAGCGAAAAGAGAGAATGAAGTGGAAGAGGGGAAGAGACTTTTTATATGAGGAGAACACTCCTATAGAACCGCCATTAATCTCAACAAATTCCAGCAACAGCTCCCTGGAGATGAATGAAAACTAGAAACAACCAATAATATAACGATGAAAATAGAATGGAGAACACTAATCCCAAAATAAAATAAAGAGAAAATAAAATGGCACTTTAAAAAATGGTAAAATGGTAGCAGTAATAATACTGGTTAAAAATAAGAAGGTAGTAATTAAAAGGGTAAAATCAGGTGATGGAAAAAGAAGGAAAAAAAAAGAAAAGAAAAGAAAGAAGAAGAAAAGAAAAAAAAGAAATAAAATTGGTTTCTTAGTTAAAAGGTGAAAACAGAAAAAAAAATTTGCAGTAGTGACAGTCCTTCGGTTCTTCTATTCTTCAGTGTGGCTCGGCTTAGACCTGCCAGCTATTCAGGAGAGTGTTGAGTTTCCCTGTGATATACTGTTCCTCTGTGTTGTAAACCACAGTCCTTATTTTAAAGCAGGCTGCATTTATTTCCCAGACTGCCTTATTTTGTGTTTAGCAAAGAGTCAGTTTGTGGGTCAGCCTCTGGGTGGCAGTGTTCTGGGGTTGGCCTCTGGGGCTATAGGGCCTCTCTGTCCAGTGGAAGTTCACTGCCCAGAGCTGACTGCGTAATAGTTAGTTACTGGCGCTGTGTTGTTGCTGGGATTGAAAATCCCTCTATAGGCCAGACCCTGTTAACTCCCAGGGACTGATCAGGTTATTTTAATCCTTGACCTCCTACAGGGTGGAATCTGGGTGTGGCTGTGCTCCTTGCCTGGGGGCTGGGGGGTGGAGTCTCACTCTCCGGAGAGAATGGCTGCCCCAGTCCTGGGCTCAGGGGTGTCTCAGCACTCAATTCGCTGCCACCTCTCCCGGCTCCCCCTCTCTCCCCAGTCTCTCCCCAGATTCCACTCCTCCGCACACTCTCCCTCTCTTCAGCACAGGTGAGTGTCTGTATCCGAAATGTCCCATGAACAGGATTCAGTGAAAACAAACAAACAAACGCTGGCTGCGGAAACGGGGAAGGCTTGGTTTCTGTAAGCTTCTTCTCTTACCGGGACTGCATGGTCAGGTCAGCTCTTCAGGCTGTCCCCTTTAGGCTCAGTCCTCCGTGATCACAGTACCCAGCTCTCAATTCCCCCAGCGATGCCAGGAATCCCGCGGTTCTCCTTTCCCCTGTCAGGGGCTGTGCCTGTCCCAAGGGACGAGGCTGTCTGCCACGCCGTCTCCCTCCGACTCTCTGGGCTCAGAGGTCTGGCAAACTTTCCTGCCCAAGTCTCTGTTTTTTTTACCTTTCCAGGGGAGTTCTGCTCTTCCCGGCTGCAAACCGTCTCACCAGCTGAGCAATTTCGCCAATTCGATGTGGGTGTTACTAGTTTCAGCTGCTCACTCCATTTGCTCCGGGACACGACCTGGGACGCGTCTGCCTATATCGCCGCCATCATCCCAATATTTCTACTTCTGGAAGTGGCAATAACGGGCCCTGAGCCTCAGACACTGTGCAGATTGGGACAAGGGAGTCATGAGGACTCATTTCAACTGAAAGTGTCAAAGAAATGGCTGAGAAAGAATGAAAGAGTCCAGATTTGTCCATGGTTCTTGAGTAAGCAAGCGATTGGATGTTCTCCTAGACAACCTCAGTCACTGTCCTCACTTTCCTCCCAATGTCACATGAGGGAAGTCCTCAATTCCTCAGTCACGAACTATGTTGATGCCCACAGGAGGAAAGACAGGGGCATCCAAAGTTGGATCCAGTCACCAGGTCTCAGTGTGTCCTGAGTAACAAGAAACATATCAAACTATTCCCATTCTCTCAGGTTGGCTCACCAGATTGTGTTCTTGGTCCTTTCAGGGTCCTGTGTCCTTGTCTGCCCTCAGTGTCTGGCACACCTGGAGAGTAGGTCACCATCTGCTTGCTGGAAGCAGTGATGGCACTGGGTTTTACATTTATATCTCCTGGTACCGTTTATGTCTCTGACACGGCCCCTAATCTCCTGATTTATGGGGTCACACTGGCCCTCAGGAATCCCTGAGCACGTCTCTGGACCCAAGTCTGGCAACACGGCCATGCTGACCATGCCTGGGCTGCAGTTGGAGGACGAGGTTGATCATTACTGTTGCTCACATATAAGGAGTGAGACTCTTTACACAGTGGAGCCAGCTCATGGGACAGTGGGAATTAAATTGGCCCTGTGCTCACAGGCTCCCTTCATGCTCTGAAGATGCTTCCACAGCCTTCATTCACAATGGGCTGGAGAAACATTGCAGGAGCCTCTCTCACCATGGCACGCAAACTGTCTCTCTAGCTTATTCTTTTGGGACAGTGACAGTTTCCTCTTTACCTGTGTGTCAGAGTCCCAGAATATGCAACTCTTTCCAACTCTTCAACTGCAGTCATGGGAAGAAGAGGGCGTGCATACATAGGGCCATTTTACCATTCTCAGGAGCATCTACACTTTAAGTGCTTTCATCTCTACCGCAGAGCAGAGCGCCAGAGATGGATTTTCTTCTACTGTTGCCCTCTTCAGTTCTGTGTGCCCAGGCTCTCTTGGCAGGATGGCCATCCTCAGTGGGTGGTCCCTCTCTGGGCCTGTTGCTGAAAGAAGAGCAACTGAGAAATGGTGACTGTGTTGCTGAGGGACTGAGGAGAGTTAGGTGCTCTCAGTCTTTTGGGATACCTCATTGTGACACCATTTCCAAGGAGGCTGAGCAGTAAAGGTCTGGAGTTGCAACTCTGTTTTAGGGAGAATGTCCTCTCCCTTAGAGCAATGGACTCCTAATCTGGAGGCAGTTCTCACAATGTCTGTCTCGCTATAACCTGGCCTCTTTCCAAAATGGCTCCTTTTTCCACACAAGGGAAGAGATACTGGGTGTGTGTGTGCCCTCTTATCAAGGACCCTCAAGGGGTCTGTGATACGTCGATGAGTTTCTACCTGGCACATATGTATTTCTGCTGTGTATATACAATGCCAAGAACTGTTTGGACATCTCAATCAGCCTGGCAGAAGCACTGAAGAAACTTCACTGTAACCAACTCTTGCCATTTTTCCAGAATTTTCCCGGTTTTAGCACTGAAAGCATATATCTTAGCAAGGTCCTCATTCTCAGGGCAATTAGGATAGGTGTTCATGGTGAAGATTAATTTAATGGTTATCTTGAGTGGGCTACGGGGTTCTGGGATTACACATTATTTCTGGGTGTATCTGTGAGGGTGTTCCTGGCTGTGACGGACATGTCACTGGCTGACTCAGTTTAGCAGACACATTGCCCTCCCGTGAGATTGAGCTCAAACAACCCACTGAGGATCTGAGAAGAACAAAAGGCCAGGTAAGAAGGATCTGACCCCACCTGTGTCTCATGGATAGAATGGGGACATCTCATCTCACCTTCTCCTGCCCTCAGACTGAAATTTACATAATCATCTCCCCTGGTTCTCAGGCCTTTGTAGTGAAATTGAGTGGCAACACCAGCTTTACTGTCTCTGTAGCTTAGTGGGCAGCTCCTGGGACTTTTCTGCCTCAGTAATCAATAACCATGTGAGAGCCTATTTTATATATCCAGGGTGGACCAAAAGTAGCTTAACAGTTGTTCATGTGGAAAAGAATACAATGACTAATAAATAATAATACAGGCATAAACTCTGTGTTTCCCATACTCACAGCTATAAACCTGTCTGTGCCCCATCCCTGTGTTTCTGAGTCAGCACATACAGAGCCCAATGACAGAGCCGAGGGAATCAAGCCCACCTTGGGGTGTCCTTACTTTCCTATTACAGGAGTTACAGTGCTGAAGGCAGAGGAATCCTAGGACATACCCCCATTGCTGTGTGCGACAAAGGTAACAAGAACATTACAGGATGACTGGAGTTAGGGCGATCCAATTCCTGCCCTTCTCTGGGACCACGGGCAGAGCTGGAGATTGGTAATTCTCCCTCAAACCCTTCTTGATCCCGCTCTGATGGGAGATGCTTACTGGCACTTCCAGAAAAGGAATTATCCAGACACAATAAACATTGACATAAACAGTAAACATTCTTTGTGTCCCACTTAGGAATGGCTCAGCATACAGCTAATAAGACTCTAAACAGCAAAGGATAACAAGGAAAGTACCTTTCCCAACTACAAGCCCTTGCTGACCCCTTGTGGCCTTAGATAGTGAATACCGAGCACCATGCTCTGCTCCTATTCCTGTCCTCCCTCCCCAGCTCATGACCAGGGCCTGGGCCCCTCTGATCCACTTCATGACCCTTTAACTTCCTCCAGAAAGGCTTATGTTGGGCAAAGATGCCTTTCTTCTTTGAAAGCACTGATACACCTTCACACAGACCCCAGTCCATTTTGAGAGGTGTCGACAGCACCCTCTCCTTAATAGTTTCCCCACCATGATAGGAACACCTTGGGACTTAGAGGGGATGGAAGCCACCTGTGATGCCCAGAGAAGACCTCTGACAGAGCCTGGAACCCTCGACTCCCCACAGGTCTCTGGGTAAAGAGAGTCCCATGGACCTTGGCCTCGAGGTTAGCTCATGTCAGTTAGCCACAAGCCAGTGAACCATGACGATCAGGGTTGCTAACTTCTGGGTCCACTTCCATGGCTTCTGGTTTAGCAGTGATGGCAACTTGAAAACGTCACCTGTCTTCTGTGCTGACAAGGGTAGGTGTCTGAGAAAATTGCAATGTCAGTGACTACCCAACTCAAAGGTATTGAAAACCTATGGATCGGGAGCTAACATCAGGCCCCTGTCCTCCTGAAGTGTACACAACCCCTGTCCCCTGAAAACGTATAACATGTCTTTTCCTTTCCATTTTTTTCATGGCAGTTATTTTTAAAAAATCTTTATTGTTGAAAGTATTACATATGTCTGTTTCCTTCCCCCCAGCGACCCTTCCAGGTCACTCCAGCTCCCTTCCCCAGGCCCTGACCGCCCCCATTGTCTGCTTCTGTGGGTTGTGCATACATTCACACAAGGTCCTTGGTTAGTTATCTCTCAGCCATCACCCACTCACCCTCCCGTGCCTACCCTGTGAATTTCCACAGCCTGTCCATGCTTCCATGTCTCCACCTGCATGTTTTTTAAATCAATGTATTTTGTTCATGAGATTCCAAATAAGAGTGAGATCACATTATACTTGTCTAGCTCTGGCTGGCTTATTCCCTTAGCATAATGCTCTATAGGTCCACCCATGCTTAGCAAATGAAAGAGTTCTTCCTTTTTTTCTGCTGAGTAGTATTCCATTGTGTAAATGTACAGCAGTTTGTTTGTCTTATCCATTCACCTGTTGATAGGCACTTAGGTGCTTTCCAAATCTTAGCAATTGTAAATTGTGCTGCTATGAATATAGGGGATCATATATTCTTTCTGATGTGTGTTTTGGTTTTCCTAAATTATATTCCTAGAAGTGAGATGGTAGGGTCATATGGGAGTTCCATTTTCAATTTTTTTTTATCTACTTGCCATTTTGTTTTTCATTATGGCTGCACTAGTCTGCTTTCCCATCATCATGTGCTAGGGTTCCCTTTCCTCCACAACCTTGCCAGCACTTGTTATTTGTCGATTGTATCCATTCTGACAGGAGTGAGGTGATTCTTCATTGTCCTTTTAATTTGCTCAATGTCCTTTTGGTTTCTGGTATGTTGAAGGTGCTCTTTACATATTGACCTTTATACTCTACCTTCATATTTAGGGTTTTGTAGTAGCTAATAATTAGATTTTCCTCATAATTTTTGTTGAGTTCAAAGATCCATTTATTTGACTTATGAAGAATACTTGATGGTCATTCGCTTTTTGCTACTTTCTAACACAACAAAATGTAGTTTGTGTAGACATTATTCCTCAATTTCTTCTTTCAACAGATATTTCCACATGTGCCTTCTGAGTGCTAATGGTTCTGAATACGACAAACCCCCTATTTTATTGAGCAATGAGTTTTGTGGTAAAGATAACAGATATTCAAGGAAAAGAAAGTAAGTGCTATTATGCACAAGAATGTTGAGAAGGAAAATAAGGGTGGTAATTTAGGCGGAATCAGTGGGGGCACTAGAAAACGCTTTTATTCATAAAAAAATCAAGGGAACCATGGGGTATTAGCTAAATCTTGAATGTTGGAATGTGGCAGAGGTGCATAGATCTCGAGGGAATATTTTAGACCCAGAATATGTGAATGGCTCTTATGGCTGTCACTTTGTATCAGGGCCCCTGTGTGGCAGAAATCTTTTTGGGATTTGTTTACAAAAGTAATACCAAATTTTCTCACTAAAGTTGTTTATGTGGATCAGTTACTATCCCATGAGTTATGTTTACACAGCCAGTTTGACTTTGGGACATCAGGGAATTTAAGCACTTACGATAATGAAAATGCTACATTGGACCCATTTAAGTAAAAATAGCTGAGTGATGTAAACATATTATAGATTATGTAAGGATTCTATTTCATAATGGAAGAGATGAAATCATTTTAAACTGTAAGCAAAGACATGCAATTCAAACGGAGAATTTTTACTTCTAGCATTTTAACCGGATAAATAATAAAAATAATACAGACTATAAGTAAAATAACCAATCACTCTGAATGAATGATTCAATACTTTATTTCCAAGCTAGTACACACTTGTCGACCACCTGGGCACACTTTAAAATAAATAAAAGCTGACAATGCAAAAATGAAGAGAGGGCAATGCATGTAATCTCTCATCCTATGGGAGAAATGGAAAACTTTACTTATTTCTAGAGGGCATTTGAATAGCTTTTAATAATCAATATATATGGCCCACACATTTTACTCCACCTTAGTGGTTTCCTGAGTCCCCACCCCATCTTAATGGCAGCTCCAGCCAAGCTGTCTGTAGCAGCTTTTCCATATGCATGGCGTGGCCTGGCTCAGGCTTCAGACTCTCTAACACCTATCAAACAAGCAGCAGCTGGCATCAGAAAAAAATGTTAAAAACAACCCAAGATCCAGCACTAGCAGAAATCTGCATTGCTTCATGCTGGGTCTCTCCAGGGCAATTCCAAGCCCAATGCAAATAGCAGCTGGTGGTGGGCATGGTTGGAAGGCGCTGTGCCCAGCTTCTCAGACTCGTCTCTTTCAGGAAACAGGGTGTCCCGTGCCACTCCCATTCAGTGGTCCCAGCATTGTGAATGAGAAGCCTCCAGCCACAGGCACCAGGACAGGAGCCCCAGCTTCTTCTACTGGTTCTCTGACCACAGTGTGGCAGCATCTGGCAGGATTGCTGAGGTGGGGTGTCGCTGGCCATGCCAGCATACAGCTTCCTGTGTCCGCCTGCTGCTTGGGATTCTATTCGGGTCCCTGTGCTCTCCTAACCCAGGTCTGTTTGCCCTACCATATCATCAGCAAGGACCTTGGGCTCAATCCCCTGAAGAACTATGAGAGGACGATGGCGGGGGAGGAGGTTCCGCCTGGGTCTCCCCCGGTGTGCTGCCAGGTTCCTGGGCCATTACTTCTCTCTCACAGGGACTCCTGGATGCTGGGAGGGATACAGCCTGTGACAGCAGGGCCTCAGGGTGTGTGCCTGAGACAGGAACTACCAGCACAACAAGGGCAGTGCAATTCCAGCTCAGGCAGGGGGTCTTAGGCAGGAGGAGGGAGTGTGCATGTCCACTGTCACTCAGAGTCAAAGCAGATTCCTTGAGCCACTCCTCTGAACTCTCCCTCTAGGCCGCCCACAGCACCTTCAGGCCTTGCCACCTGCCCCTCAACAGGCATGACATGTTCTTTCTATACTCCTTTCCACAGTTGTCTGGGAATCTTCCTTGCCGGGGTCCAACCCCAGCGGGTCCAGGGGTTCCCCATAGGTGTAGACGGAGTCGGCGAAGAGGGAATGACACGGAGTCAGCGTTCAGTTGATCAGCAGCTTAGCCAGGATCTCTAGCCAGGATCTCTAGCCAAGTTCTGGTCTGGATCTCCAGCGAAGTTCTGGTTAGGATCTCCAGCCAGGTTCTGTCCAGGTTCTCCAGCCAGGTTCGCTCACCAGGTTCTAGTCAGGTTCTCTTGCCATATTTCTGTAGTCAGGTTCAGTCCAGGATCTTTTGCCATGTTCTCTCGCTAGGCTCCATCTCCAGGCTCTGAGGCCAGCCTCTGTCCAGGATCCCCTGCCATGCTCTCTCCAGCGAAGCTCCTCCGTCTCCAGAGAACGCTCCCGTAGGTTACGTGCCTAGGCTCTGTCTCTCTTGGTTCTGTCTTCTAAGCTCTGTGTTCTAAGTTCTGAGTGTTTCTGTCTTGTTACAACTGTATTTATACCAGTTGATTCAATCCTATCAATTTCTATTACAAAGGTTAGGGCGTTTCTTATCTCCATTCCAGGGAGTAAAGATTATGTAGCTTAAGCATGATTGTTTGTAGTTAAATTGATTAACTACCCGCCTGGCACTTAGTTAAGGAGTTTCATCCCCTCCCTCACTTCAGGGGAAAATCCCTACCTGGGGATTCAACCTTTCTCGGAGAGGTGACCTTGGTTAAAACACAGCGCCAAGAAGGTGAGCAAACATATTAAGAACCGTATGCTATATATGCCAGGTCCCTTGAAACAGCAAGGATGGACCGGCTCCCGGCACTTCCTCATGCTGAGGCCTAGGCTGCTGTACTGTCACGCCTCATTGCTCTATGGCTGATCACCACCATCTCCTATTTCCCTAAGGTCTCCTCTTCCTCCTGGGGCCAGTGGGAGAGGCCTGCTCCTTATCAGTATCTTAGGGTGCAAAGTGTGGGCCAGAGAGCTGGAGGAATCCTTGTTTTGCAGCCTTGTCAGAGGTTCTTCAATCCTTTTATCCATTTCGGTTTTCTAAGGAGAATACCTCATTTGTTTACCCTCCTTAACTGGAAAATAGGGCAGCATGCCATGACGAAATAACACACTGCGTCATTTTGTATGGACTTCACTTCAAAGACTTTATGTACGTATGGTCATAGACACCCTGGGAAATTTAGGGCCATGAATATAACTCACCATCCAAACACATTGCTTTGTATGTTTGTAGTAAAATCAGACAAATTCAATTTTGTGGGAAACTTTATTCTGAAAATTTTAACACTACAAGTGTTCAAATTAAACATTTAAGTATATTGTAATTAAATTAACACTTATGAAAAAACCTTGAATTCAAATTTTGCATTCTATGCAGAAATTTCATAAAGGGTCAATAATTCTTGCTTCTTCCCCAATCCCACCTTTTGCTTTTAGTCATTCTTAAATAACAGAAGACAATGTCTTTGCAAATTAAATGTCAACCATACCTTAGCATTATTTTTTATTTCAGTGTCTACTTCTTTTGTCACAGGGGCTTCCCCTATGACTCCTCCAGAGGAGCCCAATAGTTTAGCTACTGCACTGTATGATTCACTCTTTCCAGCGTAGATGGTGAATCCTATGATCGCTGCCAGCACCACGCTCAGGACCGCTTAGAGGAGTGTCCCATTGGCTGTTGCAGTAATTGGTATCGCCCCTCCATCATATCCATCTAGTCTGTGGCTGTAATAATCATCCCAGTGACTCTTTCCACCATAAGTCAGAGGGGCTCTCATGTTGGTGGTCCTCCACCTGAGCTTCCTGTAATGTCAGTGACCAAATAATACTTTAACATCTTAACGAATAATTTTAAGTCAGTATGACATGACCCTAGTAAAGCCTTAAATAGTTGGAAAACCTATGCTTTTATACACCTGTGCAAAAAATATGTCAGTAATTCTGAGGCGGGCAAGGGAGCTTACATTTATCAAAAATACAGCTGAAGAATAATGTTTTAACTGAAATAATTGATTATGAATATATGTGAAGGCACATTTTCTGGAAACAGGCTGAAATCCTGACCTTCGTATTAATTCTATGCTTCACACTGTCAAATTCCCCTTCTGAAAAAGAAAAAAGTGAAAATAACCCCCTGGCTGGTGTGCCTAAGTATGTCTAGCACCAGTCTTTGCACTGCAGGATACCGGGTTTGATTCCAGGTCAAGGGCATGACCCTGGTTTTCAGGGTCCATTCCTGTCCCTGGATGGGGATTGTACATGAAGAAACCAAACAAAGTATCTCTCTCACATTGATATAGAGCTCTCTCAGCCCTACTCCCTCGGTGCCACTCTCCCAAGGTCAATGATATATATCCTCAGGTGAGAAAAAAGAAAAAGAAAAAGAAAATGTTGTACTTTGTTTCTTTAATAAAGACAATAAATGAGTGCTATCCTTCACCCCTGAAAGAATTGCACTGTTCCAAATGAGCTGCTAACAAAAGAAAACAAGAACTTCCAGATAATACAAAACCCATACTGCATATAGTCCTCCCTGTGGCAAATGGAAGTAAAATTAGAGTAAATCACAAGGTGGCCTGTTAAATCCAATCCTGTCACTTACACACAGTCTGTCTGGACCCTTACCATAGCTCTCATATGAACCTCTGTAAGAGCCTCCAGTTCGATATTCAGAATAATATCTACCAGGACTGCTGCCACAGCCATCATGATCACTACGTTAAAAAAACACGGTATTAATTTTGTCCAAGTTAACAACTGCAGTGTGCTACTGGATAAAAAGAGAGAAGGCTTTTAAACACCTGTGTCTCCTACAGGAGTGCTCATCTCCAGAACCTGAAAGGCCATGTTCCCGGTGTGCATCCTCCCTAGATAGTGGGCCATAATGCTTCCTGACTCGGGAACCTGGATCATCTCTGCCAGAATAACAGAAGGAAATAAAGCGGAAGTATTTTGAAATCACCTTCTAAGATACAGAATAGGGACACACTCTGACTACACAAATAGGAAAATGCCAATGGGCAGAAGGCTTCAAGAGACATTTCTCCAAAGAAGATACACAAACAGCTAACAAGCTCATGAAAGGATGGGTCATTAGGGAAGTGCCAATCAACTAAAATGAGATACTTTATTCCTAAGTAGGTTCCAATGTTTGAAGAGGAAAACATCAGGAAATGTTGGGGATTTAGAACAACTAGAATCCTGCGCACAAGGAACAGAAAGGTGACAAGGTCTGGCTGCTGTTGAAAATAATGGAAATTAGGACTCTGAACATACTACATGCTACTTAGTTGATCAATGGTAAATATTTATGGTTATGATAGATGAATTTCACCTCACCAACAACAGTACCTAGTATACATTAGGTGTCCTTATGTTTTGTTGCCGGTTACCTATAACTAGTAGTGCCATCATCATCTCTTGGAGACAAATGGTAATTTCTCCTGGAAGGGGTTTTCTCTTTGCAAGGAACACCTGCATAATTCTCTCTCACACATGACAGCGGTCCTGTAAATGACAAATACTTATGTGAGGATATCACAATGGAGATCAAGGTTTTAAGGAAAAAGCAACTATTCAAAGCACCACTTTATTTCCTCTTTCAATGAAAATGTTTACATTTCCTCTAAGACTCCAATGAGCTCATGGTTAAATGCACTATAGCATGTTATTCTGGAATGTATTATCTTTTGACAACTTGTCCTCCCTGTATATCTTCTTTAATTTCTTAAATTACCATCGGTGGGAAAAACCTGTCCACTCCTGAACAAAGTGCAACAATTTCCATGATGTCCACATACATATTTATCAGTGTCTTCCTATATCTTGACAAGCATTTGTCAACTTTTCTCCTTCTCTGCTTTGCACTGTCTTTCTCACAATCTCTTGTCAACATTACTGAAAGCTTCTTAATCGTCCTGCTACACCCACTCTCCATGCACTTTCACTTATGAACTAATAATTCCTTCATTATGCAAGTATTGAATTATTAGCATCTCAGTTAAAACACTTTCCATTGCTCCTGGAAGTCCATAATATGCCAGGTAATGCACATTCAATTTCAAAATCAACTTCCTCACTGATCTAAGAACATTTCATGGTGTACTTTCAAAAAGATTTTGGACAGAGGAAAAGTCTTGTGCTCTTCTTGTTCACTTGGGTATATCTATATATCCTGTCTAATAAAAAACACAATAATCAAATTAACCATTACTCTGTCACAAAGATGACAGCAGCCACAGAACTGGAGCAAGCAGGAGGCTTGTGTTTCCCCAGGCGATGGAGGAAGCCAAGCTTCCTGTCTGCGCTGGCTGGCCATGGGCTCTGCTCAAGGCTAAAAAGTTTCACTTATAGAAGATAAATAAATCCCCAATATCTGCTTCCAGCCAGTGCTGGTTTCCACTCAAGGAGAGTCTGGGAGCTTGGGAAGCCGGGGGGCGTGGCCAGCCTGAAAATGGCTTTCAGTCCCTCACCCAGGCTGGCCATGCATGCCAGCAGGACCCCAAGCTTGATCCGGGACAACCTTCAGGGCATACCAGACAGCACCCACCCATGCACCAGGCCTCTATCCTATATACTAAAAGGGTAATATGCAAATTGACCCTAACAGCAGAACAACTGGGAATGACTGGTCACTATGACACATAATGACCACCAGAGGGCAGACGCTCAATGCAGGAGCTGCCCCCAGTGGTCACTGTGCTACCACAGGGGGAGTGCAGCTCAGCCACAAGACTGGCTGATGGCTGCCAGCACAGTGGTGGTGGTTGGAGCCTCTCCTGCCTCCTCAGCAGCGCTAAGGATGTCCGACTGCAGCTTAGGCCTACTCCACACTGGCAAGTGGACATCCCGGGCTGCCAGAAGGATGTCTGACTGCTAGCTTAGGCCCAGTCCCCTGGGGAGCGAGCCTAAGCCAGCAGGTGGACATTCCTCGAGGTGTCCCAGACCACGAGACAGCACAGGCCAGGCTGAGTGACCCCCTCAGAGTGCAAAAATTTTTGTGCACCAGGCCTCTAGTCTACACTAATAAAACAGAAAGATGCAAATCAACCATCATTCCATCACTCTGCTACACCCACAAGCCATGCCCACCAGCCAATCGGGACGAAGTATACAAATTAACCCAACTAAGATGGCGGTGGCCACAGAGCTGGAGCAAATAGGAGGCTTGGGTTTCCCCCGGCGATGAGGAAAGCAAAGCTTCCCACCTGCCTTGAATGGCCCTGGGCTCCAATGAAGGCTACAAAGTTTCAATTATAAACAACCCGCCAAAAAAATGTAAATCCCCAAAAACTAAAAAAAGGAGAGTCTGGGAGCTTGGGTCACCAGGGGGCTAAAAACAGCCCTCAGGCCCTCACCACGGCTGGCCAGGCATACAAGAAGGATCCTCACCCTGATCCAGGACACCCTTCAGGGCAAACTAGCCAGCCCCTACTGGTGCACCAGGCCTCTGTCCCATATAATAAAAGGGTAATAGGCAAATTAACTCTATAAGCAGAACAACTGGAAATGACTGATCACTGTGACACACACTGACCACCAGGGAGAAGATCTTCAATGCAGGAGCTGCCCCCCTTGGTTGTCAGTGCAATCCCACAGGGGGAGCTCTACTCAGTCACAAGCCAGGCTGATGGGGGCCAGCACAGTGGTTGTGTTGGGAGCCTCTCCAGCCTTCTCAGCAGCGCTAAGGTCGTCTGACTGCAGCTTGCACCTTCTCCCTGCTTGCAAGTGGACATTCCTGAGCGCTCTCGGGTGGCCAGAAGGATGTCTGACATTAGCTGAGGTGGACATGCTAAGCCAGCAGGTGGACATCCCCCGAGGGAGTCCCAGACTGCAAGAGGGCACAAGCTGGGCTGAGGGACCTCCCCGAGTGAACAAATTTTTGTGCACCAGGCCTCTAGTCTACACTAGTAAAGGACAAACTTGCAAGTTGACCATACCTTCACTACACCTAAGCTATGCCCACCCACCAATCAGAGTGACTATATGCAAATTAACCCAACCAATAAGGCAGCTGGCAGCCATGGAGCTGGAGCGAGCAGGAGGCTTGGTTGCCCCAGTGATGGAGGAAGCCAAGCTACCTGCTTGCCATGGCCAGATCTGGGCTCCACTCAAGGCAACAAATTTTCAATTATAGAAGATAAATAAATCCCAGATTCCTGCTTTAAGCTGGCCGTGGCCTCGGAGTTTTAGCGAGCAGGAGGCTTAGGTTGCCCCTGGCGATGGAGGAAGCCAAGCCTCCCGCCCGCCCTAGCTGGCTCTGAGCTCCACTCAAGGCTACAAATTTTCAATTATAGTAGGTAAATAAATTCCAGAATATAAAAAAAAAAAGAGGAGAGGCTGGGAGCTTCCATCGCCAGGGTCTTGGCCAGCCTAAAAGCAGCCCTCAGCCCCTCACCCAGACTGACCAGGCACCCCAGTGGGGATCCCCACACTTAACGGTGTGTGGCCAGCCTATAAACAGACATCAGTCCCTCACCCAGGCTGGCCAAACCTACATGGGGTTAGGGTCTCCACTGGGGTGGGGCTGGACCAGCCTGAAAGAGCCATCAGCCCCTCATCCAGGCTGGCCAGGCACTCCAGTGGGCACCCCCACCCTGAAGGGAGTGTGACCAGCCTGCAAACACCCGTCAGCCCCTCACCCAAGCTGGCCAGGGGAACCAGAAGGACCCCCACCCTGATCTGGGACACCCTCAGGGCAAACCAGCAGGCCCACACCTGTGCACCAGGCCTCTATCCTGTAAAATAAAAGGTTACTATGCAAATTGACCCTAGAAGCAGAATGACTGGGAATGACTGGTCACTTTGACACACACTGACCACCAGGGGCCAGATCCTCAATGCAGGAATTGTACCCTGGTGGTCAGTGCATTCCTACAGGGGGGGGGGGGGCTCTGCTCTGCCACAAGCCTGGCTAAGGACTTGCAGCACCGTGGTGGTGGTAGGAGCCCCTCCCACCTCCTCAGCAGCACTAAGGATGTCCAACTGGAGCGTAGATCTACTCCCTGATGGTAAGTTGACATCCCCCGAGGGCTGCTGAGCTGCCAGAGGGATGTCTGACTGCCAGCTTGAGCCTGATTGCCCAGGGAGCGGGCCTAAGCCAGCAGGTGGACTTCCTCCGAGGGGTCCTAGATGCAAGAGGGCATAGGACAAGTGGAGGGACCCCTCAGAGTGCACAAATTTTTGTGCACTGGGCCTCTAGTCTATATATATATATATAAAAAGCCAGTGACTGTGATGACCGAAACCACCAATCCACCAAACAACAGCTCTGTGGGGCGACCAAGCAGACAAGGGGAGCAGTGAGGGATGGCCAAATGACTGAACAGCAGTCTGCGTGGGGCAACCAGGCCAGCAGGGTGGCCGGTGAGGGGTGACCAGGCCAGTGGAGGGGTCAGTTGGAGGTGACAAGGCTGGCAGGGGAGGCAATTAGGCCTGACCAGGCCAGCAGTGAGAGGTGGTTAGGAGTGATCAGGCTGGCAGGGTGGTGCAGTTAGGGGCAATCAGGCAGGAGACAGGTGAGCAGTTATGAGCCAACAGTCCCAGATTGTGAGAGGGATGTCGGACTGCCAGTTTAGGCCCGATCCTTGACATCCCCCAAAGGGTTCCGGATTGGAGAGGGTACAGGCTAAACTGAGGGGACACCCCCGTGCATGAATTTCGTGCACCGGGCCTCTAGTCTTATCTAATAAAAGAGAAACATGGTAATTAGCCGTACCTCCACTACACCTCCCATTGGCTAATCAGGGTGATATGCAAATTAACTGCCAGCCAAGATGGCGGCCGGTAGCCAGGCAAGTGAAAGTGAACATGAGGCTTGCTTGCTTCAGTGACAGAGGACTCCAGCATTCCCTGCCTGCCACTGCCAGCCTCTGAGCTTGCAGTTTGAAAAATTGTTACAAATATAGAAGCTAAACAAAACCCCAGAAACCTGCTTTCAGCCAGCCAGGATCTCAGAGCTAGAGTTGAAACAGTGTTTCAATTATAGAACCCAAACAAACGAGATACCTGCTTTCAGCAGCGGAGGCCTAAGAGCTGAGGCCAAGCCTCAGAGCTAAAGATGGCCCAGAATAAAAAAAAAAAAAAAAGAAAGAAAGAAAGAAAGAAAGAAAGAAAGAAAGAAAGAAAGAAAGAAAGAAAGAAGGAGCGATTGGGAGCTTCAGTCACCCGCCAGCCTGAAAAGAGCCCTCAGCCCCTCATCCAGACTGTCCAGGAACCCCAGTGGGGACCCCCACCCTGAAGGGTGTTTGACCATCTGCAAACAGCCATCATCCGCTCACCCAGGCTGGCCAGGCACCCCACTGGGGACCCCCACCCTGAACCAGGACACCCTTCAGGGCAAACCAGCTGGCCCCCACCCATGCACCAGACCTCTATCCTATATAGTAATAGGGTAATATGCCTCCCAGCACCAGGATCAGCCGAGCCAGGAGGCCTCCTGGCACCAGGATCAGCGTGACAGGGGGCAGTGCCCAAACCCCCTGATCGCCCTGTGGCTCTGTGTGTGACAGGGGGCAGGGCCACAGCCTCCCTATCCGCCCTCTCTGTTCGTGACAAGGGAAGGCGCTCCAACTCCCCAATCAGCCCTGCTCTGAGCCTGACCAGGGGCTGCACCTAGGGATTGGGCCTCCCTCTGCCACCTGGGAGCAGGCCTAAGCCAGCAGGTCATTATCTCCCGAGTGGTCACAGACTGTGAGAGGGCACAGGCCGGGCTGAGGGGACTCACCCTCCCCCTCGAGTGCACAAATTTTTGTGCACTGGGCCTCTAGTCTATATATAAAAGTCTAAGTGACAGACTGTATGTCTTTGTGACCATCAGACCCACAGCCAGTATACATGATGTGCACTGGCAATCTACATTTATAAAAGGCAAATATGCTAAGTGTCCATCTGGGTAATGACATCATGTAGCAATGCTTCCTCTCCACAGGGCCTCACCTCCTTGCAGTTTCTTCAGTCTTGGAACACGACTTGGTTTACAGCCAGGTGGGAATATTTTACACTAACCAAATGTCTGTGAAGCATTTTCCCATGTGTCATGTGATTCTCACAGAAGTCGTGGAATAGGTAGATGGCAGACTTGGTGGTATCCTATTTTCTCTTCATTAGCCAGAAAACTGAGATTTAGAAAGCTTAGAAACTTGACCTGACTGAAAATAAGGAAGAAATGATGGAACTTGTAAATGACTTCAGGTTTTCTCACTGTGAAGAATATAGTCAAACACTGCTGCAGTTAAATGGTTTACTCTTTGTTCTCCCTGGGTGAGCTACAATAATAACCTGCTTTGTGTTGAAATTTACTGCTGTGTTGCTGACAATTACCTGGAAGAGAAGTTACGCTGCTTCCCTCGGTTGGAAAAAATTTAGCTAACTCAGAAAGCAGGTCTAATTAAGCAAGTTTCCTCTCTCACTCTCTCTCTCTCTCTCTCTCTATCACTCTAGGTTGACCTGCCCATGTGCGAAACATATGCAGCTCTTGCTGGCGCCAATTGCATGCATGTGTTTCAATTTGTCATGGTCAATCCTGAATTTGCTTGACACTTCTATTATAGAGAAAGAGCAAATAGCGGTATTACAATAATTCTTCTAATTAATTCTTTAGTATTAATTAGTACTTCCTTAGTATTAATTAATTAATTAATTAATTAGGGCCAATAGTCTTCTAATAGTGGCAAGATGTCATCTGTGAATAGTAACATTTTATTGGGCCAAAAGCCTAAGGGACCATTATGAGCGGTTGCTATGATGCACACTGACCAGCAGGTGGCAGATGCTCAACACAGGAGCTTCCCCGTGGTGGTCAGGGAGCTCCCACAGTGGACCCTTGCTCAGGCAGAAGCCAGGCTCATACCTGGAGAATGCAGCTGTGTCAGCAGGAGCCTTCACTGCTTATGCCACAGTGCTATCAATTGGTGGTGGCTTGGATGAGCGGGAACAGAGCACATGGCTCCAGCTTGGGCTCTTGCCCAGCTGCCTGCCATTTTGTGCACTGCTACATCCCTCAGGAGATATCAGACCTAACCTGGCAGTCCCACATCTCCCAAGGGGTCCCAGATTGCATGAGGGTGCAGGCCAACCTGTGGGATGACACTGGTGCTTGAATTTCATTCACCGGGCCTCTAATCATTTCATAATTTATCACCAATTTAGCATGGTTCTCTTCTAATGCTGAAAAATTTAAAGGTATAACCTGAATTTTGGTAATGATGGCCATATAGATTTTACTGCTCTTTAGCTGTATTTAACAGCTCATATGAAGGGCACTGAATCGCCTTCAAATATGAGAAATATTACATCTCCCATAAATATTACTATGTTTCAGTGCTAATTCTTTCCACTAATGCCACTAAATGAGCCTTTCACTAATTTTCTTTGCTCACTAGCTCATCCAAAATTGAAATGGGCAGGCTGCTTGTCTATATTCAAGTGCAGAGGCATATTCTTCTTAACTTCACTGATGCTATCAATACTTTCAATTTTCCAACATAATTTATAGTGAGGGTCTCTATGTTAGACTTTAAAACATCTCTTTACTAATATGAATAAGTCACTTTTACCTGATTTCTTCACAACTATATGCATGCTCTGATTTGGAACTTGCAATGCCTGACTCTTTCAAGTGTGCCTTCCCACCTTTGTTTTCATTATAAACACCATCAGAACCCACATTAATCACTTTTCAGTCTGTTGAGAAAATGCAGACAGTGCTCAGGTTACATTGGACTCAAAGTACATCATTTTGTGGTTACATTGTCATCCTCCAATTATTTATTTTAAATAAACTTCCATCATTTTGATGTATTTACATATGTGCTTAATGTTTTTTTATTATTTACTAGAGGCAAGGTGCACAAAAATTTGTGCACTGGAGGGGGGTCCCTGAGCCCAGGGCGGCCCCTATCACATACTGGGAGCCCTCAGGGGATGTCCTACTCCCTGCTCCCTGCTCCCTGCTCCCTTAGGAGAGTGGGCCTAAGCCACAGCCTGGCCTCCCTTTGTGGGAGGCGACCGGGCTGATGAGGCAAAGGCATCAGCTCAAACACACCGCTGTTGCAGCCACTGCCAGTCACTTCAGCCACCAAGGTGTTTTCATCAACACGGACTCCAGTCCCTTTACTATGAAAAAAATGACAACTTTCTTTAGGCATTTTCAAGATGTGTCTTTCATAGAATATGACATTTCTTTCTTTCTTTCTTTCTTTCTTTCTTTCTTTCTTTCTTTCTTCCTTCCTTCCTTCCTTCCTTCCTTCCTTCCTTCCTTCCTTCCTTCCTTCCTTCCTTCTCACCTGAGGATATGTTTCCATTGACTTTTAAAGAATGTGGAAGAGAAAGGGAAAGACAGAGAGGAACATCAAAGTGATTGGAACACTTTGATTGGTTGCCACCTGCATGAGCCCTGACCTGGGCCCAGGCCAGGGAGGAGCCTGCAACCTACGTACATGCCCTTAGCCAGAATTGAACCAAGACCCAGCAGTGGGCAGGCCAAGGCATTATCCACTCAGCAAAACCAGCAAGGATAGGATATGACATTTCTTAACCGTCCAGCAATGGACCTTCCTTTTTTCTCCAGGAGTGTGGTAAAAAAACCCCTAGATCACCTATTTTGATTCTTATTACCCAATTTACTAAGAATATTACCAGTGGCATAGAGGGAGCTTAACCAATGAGCAGTCAGAAAAGGTGTTTCCTCTGGAGTTCACACCAATTGCGGGCTTGGTCCCTGCCCAGGCCTAATGCCTGTTGTCCAGTCATTAGCTCTGGGCAGGGGACCACCAGCTCCCTCAATCGTCTGCTCAGACCCTGCTCCCCCTGATCACTGGCTCTTCCCCTACTCCCTGCCATCGCCAGCTGCCTCCCTGCTCCCCGCAATTACTGGCTCTGCCCGTGCACAGGGCAAATGCCTCTGGCCGGGGCGTTAGGCCTGGGCAGGGGACCCCTAACTCCCCAGGATTGCCAGTTCCACCCCTGATAAGGCCTAATGCCATGGGCAGGAGACCCCATGCTCCCCACAATCACAGACTCCTCCCCTGCCCAAACCTAACGCCTCTGGCAAAGGCATTAGGCCTGGGCAGAGGACCTCCAGCTCCCACCATCGCCAACTCCTCTCCTGCTCCCCACCATCACTGGCTCACCACCCTCCTACCCACCATCCCAGCTCTGCCCTTGCCCAGGCCTAACACTTCTGACCAAGGCATCAGGCCTTGGCCGGGGACCTCTCAGCTCTGATTGCAGGCTCCAATAGCCTGTAGCCATTGGGCACCTACTGATGCAAATTAACCGCCATCTTTGTTGGTGGTTAATTTGCATATCATGCTGATTAGCCAATGGGAGGTTAAGGGAAGATAGTGTCAATACCCTGTTTGTCTATTATTAGATAGGATTTAGCACAAGTAAAGGTCAGGAATCGTTATTTTCCTTTTAATTTTTTTATTTTTATATTTTATTTTTTTTATTGTTTCACCTCATTACTGCTGTGTATGTGTGCTCCATGTGATTGATGTAGATTCTTATTTAGGTGGGTTCTGACTTACGGCAAAAATCATTATGAAGTGCTGTAGGAATAGATCTTAAATGTAACATGAGGACCTGTTGTACTTATATTCTATTGATTAAGATGTAGTTATTTGGTCTCCGTATTTCCTCATTTAGTATGATTGTTGGAAGCACAAAGTATATCTTTATATATTTATGTGATTCTTAGATTTTTCATTCAATAAAAAATAAAAACTGGGGTGTGGGGGAAGCCGGGGAGGTCAAGGGGAGAAAAAAAAAAAAGGAGACATCTGTAATACGCTTTGAAATACTTTAAGCAATAAAAACAATTAAAAAAGGAAAGCCTTATCCTTATAAAAATATATGGCCTTATAATTAAATGGCCTAATATATTTTAGAGTAGGGCACCTTTTCCAAAGTATTCTCAGAAGAACATGGCTTGAAATCCAGGGTGTATCCTTTAGCACCCCATTGGAAACAAGAGCCTTAGTTGGGCTCCATCATGATCCAAACAGAAACAGAAACAGTAAGAGACATGGCAAGTTTCTGTTACTATATGCCTATTGAGCATGCCTCAATGCACATTTCCTGATGGTGCTATTGATCAGAATGTGCACTCACAGGACATTAGGGCCTTCATGCACAACTCCATCCTGAAACCACATGAAAGAGAAGCCTATTGAACAAGAATGTTAGCAGGGACTTTACAATGCAGAGGGATTCTGAAGATTAAAAATGGTTGCAGAGCCCTAGCCAGTTTGGAACAGTGGACAGATCACTGGCCTTCAGACTGAAGGGCCAAGATTTGATTCAGGTCAAGGGCACTTGCCTGGGTGTGGGCTCAATCTCCAGTCTGGGGCATGCAGGAGGAACTGATCAATGATTCTCTCTCATCATTGATGTTTCTAACTCTCACTAGCTCTCCTTTCCTCTCTGAGATAAATAAATAAAAATATATTTAAAAGAATGGTGGCAGAATAAGTGGATGCTACAGGGACATGCTCCCAGGAACAAACTGATATTCCAACTAAAATACAGAAAAAATTTCCTGAATAATCAATGGAAAACTCACAGGAGAGAACCCGGACACCTGAGGACCGAAGGTGGAGACCACTTAGATACTGGTAGGAGGAGAGGAGGCTTGAAGTGGTGGGCCTGACACCCACAGACAGCAACTGAAGTCCCAGAGAGATATCTCAGCTGTGGTGGACTGCCACTGAGAACTCTGGGTCTAATCCCCGAGCTGGGCCTCCTAGCAGAGAGCACCAGAACTGAGGAGAGTACCCATATAAACTGTGGATGTGAATAGCAGCAGGGCACTGTCTGCCAGGGAGAGACAGCTAGAAATTCAGGTATCCTCTTAAAGGGCCATCACACAAATTTCCCTGTGGAGCCACACACCTTGTGCTTTGGCAAGGGGAGGGTGAAGCAGACTGGAGCTGTGAGGGAAAAAGCCAGAACTGGGGAGTCAAGGGTTCCAGCACAGAAGACAGACACTTCAAATTTCCTGGGAGGAGCCATTTCCACATGCGGCAGAGAAAATCTTTCCCATGCAGACATTTGCCTTTCCTGGAGGGGAGACAATTAACACACACTACTGGGAAACACCTTGCCCTGAGGACATTAAGAGATTATAAATAACAATTAACCTCCAGGCAGAGGCAACTGCCCCACCCTGTTGAAACAAACTCTTGCTATAACCTGAGGACCATTGCCTTGGAGGCAAGTTAAGTTGGAATCCTATCAGTCTATAGACAGAGGAGGTCTCTGGAGGCGTTGAGTCTTTGCCTGACCTAATTATTCAGAAACATCCTTTAACAATGTTCTGCACTAGAGACTGAGAGTCAGAGAGGATCTACCTAACTTGTCACCACAAACCGACACAGAAAGCCAGAAAGTGGAAATAAAGAAACAATCCCCAAATGAGAGAACGAGAGAATTATCCAGATATAGAGAGAGATGAAGCACAGAGAAGACATTTATCTGAATCTGACTTCAGAGTTATGAAGGTAAAAGAGCTCAACAGCATGAAAAAAGATATAGTGCCTATGAAAAGAAGAACAGTCCTAGATATAAAATGACATAATACAAACAGGAGGACCACTTACATAACAGAATTAGAATAGCCAGTGTGCCAAAAGAGGCAGGAGGGTAGAAAGGCATAGAGAAGGTCTTTAAAGAAACAATGGCAGAACACTTACCTAACCTGGTAAAGGAAAATCCCACACAAGATCAAGAGCCAAAGAGAACCCCAAAGAAGAAGTACCCAAACAAACCCGTGCCCAGACACATCATAATTAAAATGCCAAAAATTAAAGACAAAGAGAGAATCTTCAAGGCAGCAATTGAAAACTGTTAGCTATGAAGGAGTGCCCATAAGGCTGAATCCTGATATCTCATCTGAAACTCTACAGGCCAGAAGGGTTTGGAATGAAGTACTCAAGTTAATGGAAAGTAAGAATCTGAGACCAAGATTACATTATTCGGCAATTCTTTCATTCAAAATAGACCGTCAAATACAGAGGTTCATACACAGAAAAGGTCTAAAGGATTAAATTGTCATCAAGTGCCGGGGTCCAACCCCAGCGGGTCCAGGGGTCCCCAAAGGTGTGGACGGAGTCGGCGAAGAAGGAATGACACGGAGACAGCGTTCAGTTGATCAGCAGCCTAGCCAGGATCTCTAGCCCGGATCTCCAGAGAGGTTCTGTAGCCATGTTCCCTCGCTAGGTTCTCCAGCCAGGTTCTGTCCAGGCTCTCCAGTCAGGTTCAGTGTCCAGGTTCCAGTCAGGTTCTCCTGCCAATCTCTGTAGTCAGGTTCAGTCCAGGATCCCTTGCCATGTTCTCCCGCTAGGCTCTGTCTCTAGGCTCCGAGGCCAGTCCCTCTCCAGGATCCTCCGGCATGCTCTCACCACCGAAGTTCTTCTGTCCCTAGAGAACGTTCTGTGTAGGTTCTGTGCCTAGGCTCTGTCTCTCTTGGTCCTGTCTTCCAAGCCCTGTGTTCTCAGTTCTGTGTTCTGAGTTCTGTCTGTTGTTGTCTTGTTGCATCTGTATTTATACCAGTTGATTCTAATCCTGTCAATTTCTATTACAAAGGTTAGGGCGTTTCTTATCTCCATTCCAGGGAGTAAAGATTATGTAGCTTAAGCATGATTGTTTGTAGTTAAATTGATTAACTACCCGCCTGGCACTTAGTTAAGGAGTTTCATCCCCTCCCTCACTTCAGGGGAAAATCCCTACCTGGGGATTCAACCTTTCTCAGAGAGGTGACCTTGGTTAAAACACAGCACCAAGAAGGTGAGCAAACATATTAAGAACCGTATGCTATATATGCCAGGTCCTGTGAAACAGCAAGCATGGACCGGCTCCCGGCAATCAAGCCAGCATTACAAGAAATCCCAAAGGGATTGCTATAATGAGAAAAAGAAACAGAAATAGAAACTTAGCCATACAGAATGGAAATGGAAAGAAATAAATACCTATCAAAATAACTCTAAATATAAATCGGTAACTGCTCCAATCAAAAGGCATAGGGTATCAAAATGGATACAAAAATATGATGCAAGTATATGCTGTCTACAGGAGTGCCATCTGAAAAGAAAAGACACACAAAGGATTGGAGTGAAGGAATGGGAAAGTTTCCATGGAAATGGAAAGAAAAAAAGGCTGGAGTAGCAATATTCATATCACACAAAATAGACTTTTTAATAAAGGCCATCACAAGAAACAGGAAGGTCACTGCATGATAACAAAGGGATCAACCAGTAGAAAATATTAACCTAGTAAATATATATTCACCCAACATAGGAATATATAGATATAATCTCCTATGTAATAAAAGAGAAACATGGTAATTAGCATAGGACCTGTACCGTTCCCATTGGCTAATCAGCGAGATATGCAAATTAACTGCCAGCTATGATGGCAGCTGGCAGCCAGGCAGCTTGAAACTAACATGAGGCTTGCTTGCTTCATTGATAGAGGACTCCAGCGTTCCCCGCCTGCCTAGCCGGCCTCCGAGCTTGCAGTTTAAGAAACATTGTAACAAATATAGAAGCTAAACAAAACCCCAGAAACCTGCTTTCAGCAAGCGTGGGAACTCAGAGCTGGAGTTATACATTGTTTCAATTATAGAACCGAAACAATCCAGATACCAGCTTTCAGGAGCGGAGTCCTAAGAGCTGGAGCCTGAGCTAATATTGGCCCAGAATAAAAAAAAGAAAGAAAGAAAAAAAGGAGCAGTTCGGAGCTTCAGTTGGCCTGAAAACAGCCCTCAGCCCCTCACCCAGACTGGCCAGGCACCCCAGTGTGGACCCACACCCTGAAGGGTGTGTGACCAGCTGCAAACAGCCATCATCCGCTCACCCAGGCTGGCCAGGCACCCCAGTGGGGGCCCCACCCTGATCCAGGACACCCTTAAGGGCAAAGCAGCCAGCCCCACCCATGCACCAGGCCTCTATCCTATATAGTAAAAGGGTAATATGCCTTCCAGCACCAGGATTAGCGGAGGCACGAGTCCTCCCAGCACTGGGATCAGTGGAGCCCAGAGGCCTACCGGCACTGGAATCAGCATGACAGGGGGCAGCGCCCAAACCCCCTGATCGCTCTGCGGCTCTGTGTGTGACAGGGGGCGAGGCCACAACCTCCCTATCCGCCCTGCTCTGTTCATGACAGGGGAAGGTGCCCCAACCCCCTGATCAGCCCTGCTCTGTGTTTTACAGGGTGCTGTGCCCCAACCCCCCATCCCCCACGGGCCCTGCTCTGTGTGTGACGGGATAGAGCCATAACCTCCCCATTGGCCCTGCCCTGAGTGTGACAGTGGCAGCGACCCAACCCCCTGATTGGCCCTGCTCTGTGGGTGATAGAGGGCGGTGCCCCAACCACCTGATCCGCCCTGCCCTGAGTGTGACTGAGGGCTGTGTCCCAAGCCCCCAATCGGCCCTACCCTGAGCGTGACTGAGGGTGGCATCACAATCTCCCAATCTGCCCTGCTCTGTGCATGACAGGGGAAGGCACGGCAACACCCCAAAAAGCCCTGCTCTGAGCCCGACCAGGGGCTGCACCTAGGAATTGGGCCTGCCCTCTGACACCCGGGAGCAGGCCTAAGCGAGCAGGTCGTTTTCTCCCAAGGGGTCCCAGAGTGCGAGAGGGCACAGGCCGGGCTGAGGGACCCCCTTCCCCCCTGAGTGCACAAATTTTTGTGCACCGGGCCTCTAGTGTGTGTGTGTGTGTGTGTGTGTGTGTGTGTGTGTGTGTGTGTGTGTGTGTGTGATATATATATATATATATATATATATATATATATATATATATATATATATATATATATATATACACCAATTCAAAGGATTGTAAGAAAATACTATATGCCAAAATGCTGGACAATGTGGATGAAATAGATGAAGTCAGTAAAAAATGCCAACTGCCAAAATTGATTCAGAAAGAATTACTTATATATCTGAAACAAACAAACAAAGAGACTTCTAGGAGACTTTAATGGAGAGCCTGAAAACAGGACAGTCATAGTAGCAGACTTTTATCACTCCTCTGACTTCACTGGATAGGTCTTCCATGTGACAAAATAATGATACAGAGACTCTAAAGGACACACTGCATTAGATGGATTTAATTGACATTTTAGATCGTTTCACCCCAACAGAGAAGAATATACGTTCTTCTCAAGTTCACATGGATCATTCCTAAAGATAGACCACATGGTAGGACACAAATCAAGTCCCTACAAGTTCAAGAAGATTTAAATCATATCAAGCATCTTCTTGGATCACAGTGGAATGAAATGAGAAATCAACTAGAGTAAAAACACCCAAAAACATTTAAACACTTAGAGGCTAAATAGCATGCTATTAAACAATGAATTTGTTACAATGAGATCAAGAAAATATCAAAGGCTTTTTGGAAAAAAAGGAAAATGAACAAATAACAACACAGTATCTCTGGGAGTCAGCAAAAGCAGTCCTGAGAGGGAAGTTCATAGCACTATAGACATATCTCCGAAAATAACAAAAATCAGCAATAAACTATTTATCCCTACAACTTAAGAATTAGAACGAGACCAACAAGAAGAGCCCAGAGTAAGTAGAAGGAAGGAAAAAATAAAGATTACAGCAGAAAAAATAACAGAGACAAAAAATTCAATGAAACCAAAAGCTGGTTCCATGAAAGGATAAACAAAACTGATAAACCATTAGCCAGACTCATTAAGAAACAAACACACATGATTCCAATAATAAAATCAGAAACAAGAGTGGAGGAGTAAGCACTGGCACCCAGAAATTCAAAGGATTGTAAGAAAATACTACGAACAGCTACATGCCAAAATGCTGGACAATGTGGATGGAATAGATGAAGTCAGTAAAAAATGCAAACTACTAAAATTGATTCAGAAAGAATTAAGAAACCAGAACCAAGATGGCGGCGATATAGGCAGACACGTCCCAGGTCGTGTCCCGGAGCAAATGGAATGAACAGCTGAAACTAGTAACACCCACACCGAAATGGCGAAATTGCTCAGCTGGTGAGAGGGTTTGCAGCCGGGAAGAGCAGAACTCCCCTGGAAAGGTAAAAAAAAAAAACAGGGATTTGGGCAGGAAAGTTTGCCAGACCTCTGAGCCCAGAGAGTCGGAGGGAGACCACGTGGCAGACAGCCGCGTCCCCTGGGACAGGCACAGCCCCTGACAGGGAAAGGAAAACCACGGGATTCCTGGTGCCGCCAGGGAAATTGAGAGCTGGGTTCTGTGACCGCGGAGGACTGAGCCTAAAGGGGGCAGCCTGAAGAGCTGACCTGACCATACAGTCCCGGTAAGAGAAGAAGCTTACAGAAACCAAGCCTTCCCCGTTTCCGCGGCCGGCGTTTGTTTGTCTGTTTTCACTGAATCCTGTTCATGGGACATTTCGGATACAGACACTCACCTGTGCTGAAGAGAGGGAGAGTGTGCGGAGGAGTGGAATCTGGGGAGAGACTGGGGAGAGAGGGGGAGCCGGGAGAGGTGGCAGCGAATTGAGTGCTGAGACACCCCTGAGCCCAAGACTGGGGCAGCCACTCTCTCCAGAGAGTGAGGCTCCTCCCCCCCGGCCTCCAGGCAAGGAGCACAGCCACACCCAGATTCCACCCTGAACAAGATCAAGGATTAAAATAATCTTATCAGTCCCTGGGAGTTAACAGGGTCTGGCCTATAGAGGGATTTTCAATCCCAGCAACAACATAGCACCAGTAACTAACTATTACGCAGTCAGCTCTGGGCAGTGAACTTCCACTGGAAAGAGAGGCCCTATAGCCCCAGAGGCCAACCCCAGAACACTGCCACCCAGAGGCTGACCCACAAACTGACTCTTTGCTAAACACAAAATAAGGCAGTCTGGGAAATAAATGCGACCTGCTTTAAAATAAGGACTGTGGTTCACAACACAGAGGAACAGTATATCGCAGGGAAACTCAACACTCTCCTGAATACCTGGAAGGTCTAAGGCGAGCCACACTGAAGAATAGAAGAACGGAAGGACCTTCACTAATGCATTTTTTTTTCTTTTTTCACTTTTTAACTAAGAAATCAATTTTTTTTTATTATTTTTTTTTCTTTTTCCATCACCTGATTTTACCCTTTTAATTACTACCTTCTTATTTTTTAACCAGTATTATTACTGCTACCATTTTACCATTTTTTAAAGTGCCATTTTATTTTCTCTTTATTTTATTTTGGGATTAGTGTTCTCCATTCTATTTTCATTGTTATATTATTGGTTGTTTCTAGTTTGCATTCATATCCAGGGAGCTGTTGCTGGAATTTGTTGAGATTAATGGCTGTTCTATAGGAGTATTCTCCTCATATAAAAAGTCTCTTCCCCTCTTCCACTTCATTCTCTCTTTTCGCACTTTTTTTTCTTTTCTTTTCTTTTCTTTTCTTTTCTTTTCTTTTCTCGCTTTTATTTTCCCCCCTCCTTTTTCCCAATTTCATTTTTGCACTCCTTTTTTTGGTCCCTACTTTTCTTTTCTTTTTTTCTTTTATCTTTTTCTCTTCCTTCTTCCTTATCCCCTAATTCTCTTAATTCAGGTGGTCACCTTTATTTGGAGTTATTAATATCGTGAATATATTTTTGTAGAGTGCCTGGTACGTGGTGCCTTGTTGTGTTGTATTTTGTGCCTTTAAATCAATGCAGCAGATCCAAGCAACAGCAACCTCCTGAGCACCACATCCTCTGCTGAGGAACAGCAGCTGTACGTGAAACCTCACCCCACCAGACAGAAGAGCCACCACAGCTGTGAACAGCACCCACCAGAGGAGCTGCTGCCAACTGAAGAGCAGCAGCTACCGCAACCGCCCGAAGAGCAACCACAGACCAAGGAGTCACTGCCACCCAGGGAGCAACCACTGAATGACTCAACATCTAGATATGTCAGTGAGATCAAACATGGGTAGACAAAGAAACCCCCAAAGGAAAGAGAAGGAGGACTCTCCAGAAAAGCAGCTAAGTAATACAAAGGCATACAACATGACAGATAAAGAATTCAGAATAAGGGTCCTAGAGTGCATAAACCGGATAGAGGAAAAAATTGACAACCTCTTCAAGAAGCAAGAAGAAACAGATGAAAAAATCGATAACATATGGAAGAAGCTAGAAAAAACAGATGAAAAAATCGATAACATATGGAAGAAGCTAGAAGAAACAGATGAAAAAATCAACAACTTAAGTAAGACCCAAGAAGAAATGAAGAGTGATATAGCTGCAATGAAAAACTCCATTGAAAGTATCAACAGTAGACTAGGAGAAGCGGAGGACCGAATTAGTGAATTAGAAGACAAGGAAGCAAAACACACCCAAAATGTACTGCAATTGGAGAAAAAAATTAAAAGACAGGAGGAGAGCCTAAGGGAGCTTTGGGACAACATGAAACAAAACAACATACGAATAATATGAGTACCAGAACAACAGAAGGATGAACAAGGATTAGAAAACCTACTTGAAGAAATAATATCAGAAAACTTTCCTGAGGTGGGGAAGAAAAAAGTCACACAAGCCCAGAGAGTCCCAAACAAGGTGAACCTGAAAAGACCCACACCAAGACACATCATAATCACCATGGCAAATGTTCAGGACAAAGAGAGAATCTTACAGGCTGCAAGAGAGAGACGGAAAGTTACATACAAGGGATCTCCCATTAGATTGTCAAATGACTTCTCAACAGAAACACATCAGGCCAGAAAAGAATGGACTGAAATTTACAAAGTGATGAAAAGCAAAGGACTGAATCCAAGAATACTCTATCCAGCAAGGCTATCATTCAAACTTGAAAGGGAAATAAGAAGCTTCACAGACAAAAAAAGGCTAAGGCAGTTTGTCACCACCAAGCCAGCAATGCAAGGAATGCTAAAGGGACTGGTATAAAAAGAAGAAATAAAAAGCTCAGAAAGAAAACAGCCACGCACACACACAAAAAGAAATGGCTACAAACAAGTACCTTTCAATAATAACTTTAAACGTAAACGGACTAAATGCTCCAACCAAAAGACATCGAGTGGCTGAATGGATAAAAAAACATAACCCATACATCTGCTGTCTATAAGAAACCCACCTCATTAGAAGGGACTCACACAGACTGAAAGTGAAAGGATGGAAAAATATCTTTCAGGCAAATGGAAAGGAAAAGAAAGCTGGGGTAGCAATACTTATATCGGACAAAATAGACCTCAAAGTGAAGGCCTTAACAAGAGATAAGGAAGGCCACTTCATAATACTAAAGGGATCAATACAACAAGAAGATATAACCCTGGTAAACATATATGCACCCAATGTAGGAGCACCCAAATTCATAAAAAAACTCCTGGAAGATATCAAAGGAGAGATCGACAACAATACAATCATAGTAGGGGACTTTAATACACCATTGACTGCACTGGATAAGTCCTATAGACAAACAATCAGCAAAGATACAGCAATCCTAAATGACTCACTAGATCAGATGGACTTAATAGACATCTTCAGAACACTTCACCGAAAGCCAGGGAATATACGTTCTTCTCAGGTGCTCATGGTACATCTTCAAAAATAGACCACATATTGGGTCACAAGCAAAGTATCCCCAAATTCAAGAAGATTGAAATCATAAAAAGCATCTTCGCAGACCACGATGGCATAATACTAGAAATAAACTACAATAAAAACAACCCAAAATACTCAAACACCTGGAAGCTGAATACCATGTATTAAATATTGATTGGGTTACCAATGAGATCAAAGAAGGAATTAAAAACATCCTGGAAACGAATGACAATGAAAACACAACAATCCAAAACCTATGGGACACAATGAAAGCAGTCCTGAGAGGGAAGTTTATAGCTCTACAGGCCTATCTCAAAAAACAAGAAAAAATGGTAGTAAATCATCTAACTCTACAACTCAAAGAATTAGAAAGAGAGCAACAAGAAAACCCCAGAGTGAGCAGAAGGAAGGAGATAATAAAGATTAGAGCAAACATAAATGACATAGAGACCAAAAAAACAATACAGAAAATCAATGAAACCAAGAGCTGGTTCTTTGAAAGGATAAACAAGATTGACAAACCTCTAGCCAGACTCACCAAGAAGCAGAGAGAGAGGACCCAAATAAATAAAATCAGAAACGATAGAGGCGAAATAACAACAGACCCCACAGAAATACAAATGATTGTTAAAAAATACTATGGACAGCTCTACTCCAACAAACTAGACAACGTGGAGGAAATGGACAAATTCCTAGGAAAATACAACATTCCAAAACTCAATCAGGAAGAATCTAAAAATCTCAACAGGCCAATAACTATGGAAGAAATTGAATGAGTCATCAAAAAGCTTCCATCAAACAAAAGCCCAGGACCAGACCGCTTCACAGGGGAGTTTTACCAAACATTCAAGGAAGAACTAAAACCTATCCTCCTCAGACTACTACAAAAAATTCAAGAGGAAGGAACACTTCCAAGCTCATTCTATGAAGCCAGCATCACCCTAATACCGAAACCAGGTAAAGACAACACAATGAAAGAGAATTACAGGCCAATATCCCTCATGAACATAGATGCCAAAATCCTCAACAAAATCTTAGCAAATCAGATCCAGCATTACATCAGAAAGATCATACACCATGACCAAGTAGGATTTATCCCAGGGATGCAAGGATGGTACAATATCCGCAAATCAATAAACGTGATACATCACATAAACAAATTGAAAGAAAAAAACCACATGGTCATATCAATTGATGCAGAAAAAGCATTTGACAAAATTCAACACCCATTTTTGATAAAAACTCTCAGCAAGGTGGGAGTAGAAGGATCATACCTCAACATAATAAAAGCCATATATGACAGGCCCACAGCCAACATCATACTCAATGGACAAAAACTAACACCATTTCCCCTAAGAACAGGAACAAGACAGGGATGCCCCCTCTCACCACTCCTGTTTAACATAGTACTGGAAGTGTTAGCCATTGCAGTTCGGCAAGAAGAAGAAATAAAAGGCATCCAAATTGGAAAAGAGGAAGTAAAACCGTCCTTATTTGCAGACAACATGATATTATACATACAAAACCCTAGAGACTCCATCAAAAAGCTACTAGACTTAATACATGAATTTGGCAATGTAGCAGGATACAAAATTAATCCCAAGAAATCTGAGGCATTTCTATACACCAATAGTGAACTTTCAGAAAGAGAGATTATAAAAACAATCCCGTTTACCATTGCACCAAAAAAATTAAGCTACCTAGGAATAAACTTAACTAAAGAGGTAAAAGACCTCTACTCAGAAAACTACAGGACGTTGAAAAAAGACATAGAGGAAGACATAAACAGATGGAAGAACATACCGTGTTCATGGATTGGTAGAATCAACATCATTAAAATGTCCATACTACCCAAAGCAATCTATAAATTCAACGCACTTCCCATTAAAATACCAACGGCATACTTCAGAGATCTAGAACGAACTCTCCAAAAATTCATCTGGAATAAAAACAGACCCCGAATAGCTGCAGCAGTCCTGAAAAAGAACAAAGTAGGTGGGATCTCAATACCAGATATCAAGTTGTATTACAAAGCCACTGTTCTCAAAACTGCCTGGTACTGGCACAAGAATAGGTATATAGATCAATGGAATAGAATAGAGACCCCAGAAATCGGCCCGAACCAATATGCTCAATTAATATTTGACAAAGGAGGCAAGAACATACAATGGAGCCAAGATAGTCTCTTCAATAAATGGTGCTGGGAAAATTGGACAGATATATGCAAGAAAATGAAACTAGACCACCAACTTACACCATACACAAAAATAAACTCAAAATGGATACAGGACTTAAATGTACGACGGGAAACCATAAAAATTCTAGAAGAATCCAAAGGCAACAAAATCTCAGACATATGCCGAAGCAATTTCTTCACTGATACAGCTCCTAGGGCACTTGAAACTAAAGAAAAAATGAACAAGTGGGACTACATCAAAATAAAAAGCTTCTGCACAGCAAAAGAAACCATCAACAAAACAACGAGAAAACCCACTGTGTGGGAAAACATATTTTCCAATGACATATCTGATAAGGGCCTAATCTCCAAAATTTATAGGGAACTCATACAACTTAACAAAAGAAAGATAAACAATCCAATCAAAAAATGGGCAAAGGACCTAAATAGACACCTTTCAAAAGAGGACATTCAGAAAGCCAAGAGACATATGAAAACATGCTCAAAGTCACTAATCATCCGAGAGATGCAAATCAAAACAGCAATGAGGGACCATCTCACACCTGTCAGACTGGCTATCATCAACAAATCAACAAACGACAAGTGCTGGAGAGGATGTGGAGAAAAAGGAACACTTGTGCACTGCTGGTGGGAATGCAGACTGGTGCAGCCACTATGGAAGACAGTATGGAGTTTCCTTAAAAAACTGAAAATGGAACTCCCATTTGACCCTGTGATCCCACTTCTAGGAATATATCCCAAGAAACCAGAAACACCAGTCAGAAAGGATATATGCACCCCTATGTTCATAGCAGCACAATTCACCATAGCTAAGATCTGGAAACAGCCTAAGTGCCCATCAGTAGATGAATGGATTAGAAAACTGTGGTACATCTACACGATGGAATACTATGCTGCTGTAAAAAGGAAGGAACTCTTACCATTTGCAACGTCATGGATGGAACTGGAGAGCATTATGCTAAGTGAAATAAGCCAGTCAATAAAGGAAAAATACCACATGATCTCACTCATTCATGGACAATAGAGACCATTATAAACTTTTGAACAATAATAGATACAGAGGCAGAGCTGCCTCAAACAGATTGTCAAACTGCAGCGGGAAGGCCGGGGAGGGTTGGGGGGCATGAGGTAGGGGGGTAAGAGATCAACTAAAGGACTTGTATGCATGCATATAAGCATAACCAATGGACATAAGACACTGGGTGATAGGGGAGGCTAGGGGACTGTCTAGGGCGGGGGGATAAAATGGATACATATGTAATACCCTTTGTAATACTTTAAGCAATAAAAAAAGGAAAAAAAAAGAATTAAGAAACCTGAATAGGCCTATAACAACTGATGAAATAGAAGCAGTAATCAAAACACTTCCAAACAACAAAAGCTCAGGTCCAGACTGCTTCGCAGGTGAGTTCTACCAATCATTCAGAAAACTACAATCTATACTCCTCAAACTGTTTCAGAAAATCAAAGGGGAAAGAGTACTTCCAAACTCTTTTTATGAGGCCAGCATTATTCTAATTCCAAAACAAGGTAAAGACACTACAAAGAATGAGAATTACATTCAATATAGCTGATGATGACAGATACTAAAATCCTCAACCAAGTATTAGCAAATCGCATCCAGCATTATATTAAAAGGACCAAATGCCATGATCAAGTGGGATATATTCCAGGGATGCAAGGCTAGTATGATATTCACAAATCAATAAATGTGATACAACTCATAAACAAACTGAAGGTCAAAAATCACGTGATCATATCCATAGACACAGAAAAAGAATTGGAAAAAACCCAACACCCAATTTTGATAAAAACTCTCAGCAATGTGGTAATAGAGGGAGCATACTCAACATGATAAAGGCCATATATGAGAAACCCACAGCCAACATCATACTCAATAGGAAAAAACTAAAACCATTTCCCCCAAAAGAACAGGAACAAGACAATGATGCCAATTTTCACCATTCCTGTTCAACAAAGTACAGGAAGTGCTTCCATAGTGCTCAGACATGAAGAAATGTGCAATCCCAACCGGAAAAACACATAATAAATGAATTTGGTCATGTATCAGGATACAAAATTAACACCCAAAAATATATGTCTTTTTATACACCAAGAATGAACTCACAAAACGAGAAACTAAGAAAAGAATCCCACTTACCATTGCAATAAAAGAATTAAGGAAACATATCAATGAAGGTAGTAGAAGAACTGCACTAGGAAAATGACAGAACATTGAAAAAGAGATAAAGATATCAACCAATGGACTAATATACCCTGTTGATGGGTTGGTAGAATTAACATCAATAAGATGTCCATACTACACAAAGCAATTTATAGATTCAATGTAATCTCCATTAATATACCAACAGAATATTTCACAGGCAAAGAACAAACTCTCCAAAAATTCATATGGAGTAAAAATAGCCTCAGAAATCCAGGGAACAAGAAAAAAATATGGAATGCTCACAATACCAGATATTAAGCTATACTATAAAGCCCCCATTCTCAAAACTGTCTGCTACTGGCACTAGAAAAGACATATACACCACTGAAACAGAACAGAGAACCCAGAAGTGGACCCAAGTCATTACGCCCTATTATTAATTTACAAAGGAGGCAAGAGCATACAATGGAGGCAAGACAGTCTCTTTGATTTCGACAAGATGGCAGCAATATAGGCAGATGTGTCCCAGGTCTTGTCCCAGAGCAGATGGAGTAAGCAGGTGAAACTAATAACACCCACCTCAAATTGGCAAAATTACTCATCTGGTGAGACGGTTTGCAGCCGGGAAGGGAGAGCTCCCTATAAAGGTAAAAGAACCAGGGATCTGGGCAGGAAAGTTTGCCAGACCTCTGAGCCCAGAGGGTCAGAGGGAGACCACATGGCAGATATCCGTGTCTCCTGGGTCAAGCACAGCCCCTGACTGGGGAAAGGAGATCCGCGGGATTCCTGGCACAGGGGGATTTGAGATCTGGTTTCTGTGATTACGGAGGACTGAGCCTAGAGGGGGCTGCCTGAAGAGTTAGTTGAACAGACCATGCAGTGCTGGTAAGAGAGGAGCTTACAGAAATTCAGCCTTCCCCTTTTCCATGGCCAGCGTTTGTTTGATTATTTTCACTGAACCCTGTTCATAGGACATTTCAGATACAGACACTCAACTGTGCTGAAGAGAGGGAGAAGGTGCAGATGAGTGGAATCTGGGGAGAGTCTGGGGAGAAAGGGAGCGCTGGGAGAGGTGCCAGCGAATTGAGTGCTGAGACACCCTGGGCACAGGACTGGGGTAGCCATTCTCTCCGGTGGGACTCCTCCACCTAGCCCCAGCAAGGAGCACAGCCACACCCAGAGATGAATGAGATAAAGGATTAAAATAATCTGATCAGTCCCTGGGTGTTAACAGGGTCTGGCCTATAGAGGGACTTTCAGTCCCAGCAATAACCTAGAGCAGGGAAAGGATTAAAGAACCAGCTCTGGGGAGTTGACCTCTCCAAACCAGTTTTAAGTGCAATAGAGAAAATAAACCTTTGCTACTGGATAGAGAAGCTGTATAGCCTCAGAGGCCAACCCAAAAACACTGCCACCCAGAAGCTGAGCCACAAACTGACTCTCAGCTTAACACAAATTAAGGCAGTCTGGGACACAAACACGGCCTGCTTTAAAATCAGGACTATGGTTTACAACATGGAGGAACAGTGTATCGCAGGGAAATTCAACACTCTCCTGAATACCTGGCAAGACCAAGGCGAGCCAGACTGAAGAGTAGAAGAACCGAATTACCTTCACTACTACAATTTTTTTTTCCTTTTTTCACCTTTTAACTAAGAAACCAATTTTTTTTCTTCTTTTTCCATTAGCTGATTTTATCCTTTTAATTACCACATTTTTATGTTTAACCAGTATTATTACTGCTACCATTTTACCATTTTTTAAAGTGACAATTTATTGTCTCTTTATTTCATTTTGGGATTAGTGTTCTCCATTCTATATTCATCGTTCCCATAGCATCAATTTTCCCTACCTCAATTTTACCTCTATGCTAAAACCCTGTTCCCCACTTTTCCCCTTTTGTTTTCCTGTTTCTCTTACCCTATTCCTGTTTTTGATTTTCCCGAAATCTTCTTTTTTCCCCCTGTCAAAATTTTACCCTAATTATATATCCTATTTCCACTCCACTGCTCTAAATCCTTATACACCTATCCCTTATCTTTCTTCACTATCCAGAATTTTTTCCTTTCTTTTATCTTTCTATTGTTTTGTTGCTGTTTGCTTGATTGTTGAGTATATTGGGGTTTTTTTTGTTTGTTTCTTTCTTTTTGTGTGTGTCTATGTGTGTGTGGTTTAGGACTGGATGTGAGGTTGTTTTGCTTTTTCTTTTTATTTTTTTTTTCTGCTGGCTTTTCCTCTCCCTCCACCCCCCTCCCGGCCAGTTATTTTTGTGCTTCTGTTTTCCCTTGCCTCTCTTGATATTATTGATTTTTGGAGTTTGCATTCATCTCCAGTGATCTGTTGCTGGAATTTGTTGGGATTAGTGGTGGTTGTATCAGAGTTTTCTCCTCATATAAATAGTCTCTAGCCCTCTTCTACTTCATTCTCTCCTTTCACTCTTTTTTTTCCTTTTCCCCCCTCATTTATCCCAATTTCATTTTTGAACTCCTTTTTTTTTCTTACTTTAATTTTCTTTTTTCTCATTTATCTTTTTCTCTTCTTTCTTCCTTATCCCCTAATCCTCTTAATTTTGGCAGTCACCTTTATTTGGAGTTATTAATATTGTGAATATATTTGTGTTCAGTGCCTGGTACGTACTGCTTGATGTGTTGTATTATGTGCCCTTTAATCAATGCAGGAGATCCAAGCAACAGCAGCCTCCTGATCACCATACCCTCTGAGGATCAGCAGCTGTACGTGAAGCCTCCCCCAACCAGACAGAAGGGTCACCAAAGCTGTGAACAGCACCCATAAGAGGAGCTGACGACTGCGGAAAAGCTGCTACTGCAACCACCCGAGGATCAACCACAGACCTAGTAGCCACTGCTACCCAGAGATCAGCTCATGAACGACTCAACGTCTAGATATGTCAGTGAGATCAAACATGGGTAGGCAAAGAAACCCCCAAAGGAAAGAAAAGGAAGAATCGCCAGAAAAGCAGCTAAGTGATATAGAGGCATGCAACATGACAGAAAAATAATTCAGAATAAGGGTCCTAGAGTGCATAAACCGGATGGAGGAAAAAATCAACAACATATACAAGAAGCAAGAAGAAACAGATGAAAAAATCAACTACTTATGCAAGAAGCAAGAAGAAACAGATGAAATAATCAACAACTTAAGTAAGACCCAAGAAGAAATGAAGAGCGATATAGCTGCAATAAAGACACCATTGAAAGTATCAACAGTAGACTAGGAGAAGCCGAGGACCAAATTAGTGACTTAGAAGACAAGGAAGCAAAACACACCCAAACTGTACTGCAATTAGAGAAAAAAATTAAAAGACAGGAGGAGAGCATAAGGGAGCTTTGGGACAACATGTAATGAAACAACATATGGATAATAGGGGTGTCAGAACAAAAGAAAGAGGAACAAGGATTAGAAAACATATTCGAAGAAATAATATCAGAAAACTTCCCTGAGGTGGGGAAGAAAAAAGTCACACAAGCCCAGAGAGTCCCAAACAAGGTGAACCCGAAAAAACCCACACCAAGACCCATCATAATTACCATGGCAAATGTTCAGGACAAAGAGAATCTTACAGGCTGCAAGAGAGAGATGGAAAGTTACATAGAAGGGATCTTCCTTTATATTATCCAATGATTTCTCAACAGAAACACATCAGGCCAGAAAAGAATGGACGGAAATTCACAAAGTGATGCAAAGCAAAGGACGGAATCCAAAAATACTCTTTCCAGCCAGGCTATCAATCAAAATTGAAGGGGAAATAAGAAGCTTCAAAGACAAAAAAATGCTACGAGAGTTTATCACCACCAAGCCGGCAATGAAAGAAATTCTAAAGGGACTGGTGTAAAAAAAGGAACAAAAAGCTCAGAAAGAAAAGAGCCACAGACAAAAAAGAAATGGCTACAAATAAGTACCTTTCAATAATAACTTTAAACTTAAATGGACTAAATGCTCCAACCAAAAGACATCGAGTGGCTGAATGGATTAAAAAAAAAATTGACCCATAATGCCGGGGTCCAACCACAGCAGGTCCAGGGGTTCCCAAAGGTGTGGACGGAGTCGGCAAAGAAGGAATGACACGGAGACAGAGTTCAGTTGATCAGCAGCCTAGCCAGGATCTCTAGCCTGGATCTCCAGCCAAGTTCTGGTCTGGATCGCCAGAGAGGTTCTGCTTAGGATCTCCAGAGAGGTTCTGTCCAGGTTCACCAGTCAGGTTCAGCCACCAGGTTCTAGTCAGGCTCTCCTGCCAATCTCCGCAGTCAGGTTCAGTCCAGGATCCCCTGCCATGCTCTTTCGCCAGGCTTTGCCTCCAGGCTCCGAGGCCAGTCCCAGTCCAGGACCTCCGGCATGCTCTCTCCAGCGAAGTTCTTCTGTCTCTAGAGAACGTTCTGTGTAGGTTCTGTGCCTAGGCTCTGTCTCTCTTGGTCCTGTCTTCCAAGCCCTGTGTTCTAAGTTCTGTGTTCTGAGTTCTGTTTCATTACATCTGTATTTATACCAGTTGATTCAATCCTATCAATCTCTATTACAAAGGTTAGGGCGTTTCTTATCTCCATTCCAGGGAGTAAAGATTATGTAGCTTAAGCATGATTGTTCATAGTTAAAGTGATTAATTACCCGCCTGGCACTTAGTTGAGGGGTTTTATTCCCTCCCTAACTTCAGGGGAAAATCCCTACCTGGGGATTCAACCTTTCTCGGAGAGGTGACCTTGGTTAAAACACAGCGCCAAGAAGGTGAGCAAACATATTAAGAACCGTATGCCATATATGTCAGGTCCCTTGAAACAGCAAGGATGGACTGGCTCCCGGCACATACATTTGCTGTCTACAAGAGACCCTCCTCAGAAGAAGGGATTCACACAGACTGAAAGTGAAGGGATGGAATAATATCTTTCAGGCAAATGGAAAGGAAAAGAAAGCTGGGGTAGCAATATTTATATCAGACAAAATAGACCTCAAAGTGAAGGCTATAACAAGAGATAAGGAAGGCCACTTCATAATACTAAATGGATCAATACATCAAGAAGATATAACCCTGGTAAACATATATGCACCCAATGCAGGAGCACCCAAATACATAAGAAAAAACTCCTGGAAGATATCAAAGGAGAGATCAACAACAATACAATCAAAGAGGGGGCCTTTAATACACCGCTGACATCACTGGATACATACTATAGACAAACACTCAGCAAAGAAATACCAATTCTAAATGACTCACCAGATCAGATGGACTTAATTGACATCTTCAGAACGTTTCACCGCAAAGCCACGGAATATACATTCTACTCAAGTGCTCTTAAGACACATTCAAAAATAGACCACATATTGGGTCACAAACAAAGTCGCCCCAAATTCAAGAAGATTGAAAGCATACAGAGCATGTTCTCAGACAACGACAGCATAATATTAGAAATAAACTACAATAAAAACAACCCAAAATACTCAAACACCTGGAAGCTGAATACCATGTATTAAATATTGATTGGGTTACCAATGAGATCAAAGAAGAAATTCAAAACATCCTGGAAAGTAATGAAAATTAAAACACAACAATCCAAAACCTATGGGACACAATGAAAGCCGTTCTGAGAGGGAAATTTATAGCTCTACAGGCCAATCTCAAAAACAAGAAAAAATGGTAGTAAATCATCTAAATCCACAACTCAAAGATTTAGAAAGAGAGCAACAAGAAAAACCCAGAGTGAGCAGAAGGAAGGAGATAATAAAGATTAGAGCAAACATAAATGACATAGAGACCAAAAAAACAATACAGAAAATCAATGAAACCAAGAGCTGGTTCTTTGAAAGGATAAACAAGATTGACTAACCTCTAGCCAGGCTCACCAAGAATCAAAGAGAGAGGACCCAAATAAACAAAATCAGAAATGATGGAGGCAAAATAACAACAGACCCCACAGAAATACAAATGATTGTTAAAAATTACTATGGACAGCTCTACTCCAACAAACTAGACAACCTGGAGGAAATGGACAAATTCCTAGAAAAATACAACATTCCAAAACTCAATCAGGAAGAATCTAAAAATCTCAACAGGCCAATAACTATGGAAGAAATTGAAGCAGTCATCAAAAAGCTTCCAGCAAACAAAAGCCCAGAACCAGACGGCGTCACAGGGGAGTTTTACCAAACATTCAAGGAAGAACTAAAACCTATCCTCCTCAGACTACTACAAAAAATTCAAGAGGAAGGAACACTTCCAACGTCATTCTATGAAGCCAGCATCATCCCAATACCAAAACCAGGTAAAGATAACACAATGAAAGATAATTACAGGGCAATATCCCTCATGAACATAGATACCAAAATCCTCAACAAAATCTTAGCAAATTTGATCCAGCAGTACATCAGAAAGATCCTACACCATGACCAAGTAGGATTTATCCCAGGGATGCAAGGATAGTACAATATCCGCAAATCAATAAACGTGATACATCACATAAACAAATTGAAAGAAAAAAACCACATGGTCATATCAATTGATGCAGAAAAAGCATTTGACAAACCCAACACCCATTTTTGATAAAAACTCTCAACAAGGTGGGAGGAGAAGGATCATACCTCAACATCATAAAAGCTATATATGACAAACCCACAGCCAACATCATACTCAATGGACAAAAACTAACACCATTTCCCCTAAGGACAGGAACAAGACAGGGATGCCCACTCTCACCACTCCTGTTCAACATAGTACTGGAAGTACTAGCCATTGCAATTAGACAAGAAGAAGAAATAAAAGGCATCCAAATTGGAAAAGAGGAAGTAAAACTGTCCTTATTTGCAGATGACATGATATTATACATACAAAACCCTAGAGACTCCATCAGAAAACTGCTAGACTTAATACACGAATTTGGCAATATAGCAGGATATAAAATTAACCACAAGAAATTTGAGGCATTTCTATACACCAATAGTGAACTTTCAGAAAGAGAGACTAATAAAACAATCCCATTTACCATCTCACCAAAAAAATTTAGTTACCTAGGTATAAATTTAATTAAAGATGTAAAAGGCCTCTAGTCACAAAACTACAGGACGTTGAAAAAAGAGATAGAGAAAGATATAACCAGATGGAAGAACATACCTTGTTCATGCATTGGTAGAATCAACATCATTAAAATGTCCATACAACCCAGAGCAATCTATAAATTCAATGCACTTCCCATTAAAGTACCAACGGCATACTTCACAGATCTAGAACGAACTCTCCAAAAATTCATCTGGAATAAAAAAAGACCCCGAATAACTGCAGCAATCCTGAGAAAGAACAAAGTAGTTGGGATCTCAATACCAGATATCAAGCTGTATTACAAAGCTGCTGTTCTCAAAACTGCCTGGAATGGCCAAAAGAACAGATATATAGATCAATGGAATACAATAGAGAGCCCAGAAATTGGCCAGAACCAATATGCTCAATTTATATTTGACAAAGGAGGCAAGAACATACAATGGAGCCAAGGTAGTCTCTTCAATAAATGGTGCTGGGAAAATTGGACTGATATATGCAAGAAAATTAAACTAGACAACCAACTTACACCATGCACAAAAATAAACTCAAAATGGATAAAGGACTTAAATGTACGACGGGAAACCATGAAAATTCTAGAAGAATCCAAAGGCAACAAAATCTCAGACATATGCCGAAGCAATTTCTTCACTGATACAGTTCCTAGAGCACTTTAAACTAAAAAGAAAATGAACAAATGGGACTACATCAAAATAAAAAGCTTCTGCACAGCAAAAGATTCCATCAATAAAACAACAAGAAAACCCACTGCGTGGGAAAACATATTTGCCAATGTCATATCTGATAAGGGTCTAATCTCCAAAATTTATAGGGAACTCATACAACTTAACAAAAGGGAGATAAACAACCCAATCAAAAAATGGGCAAAAGATCTAAATAGAAACCTTTCAAAAGAGGACATTCAGAAAGCCAAGAGACATATGAAAACATGCTCAAAGTCACTAATCATCCAAGAGATGCAAATCAAAACAACAATGAGGTACCATCTCACACCTGTCAGACTGGCTATTATCAACAAATCAACAAACGACAAGTGTTGGAGAGTATGTCGAGAAAAATGGACAGTCGTGAACTGCTGGTGGGTTGCAGACTGGTGCAACCACTATGGAAGACAGTATGGAGCTTCCTCAAAAAACTAAGAATGGAACTCCCATTTGACCCTGTGATCCCACTTCTGGGAATATATCCCAAGAAACCAGAAACACCAATCAGAAAGGATATATCCACCCATATTTCATAGCAGCACAATTCACCATAGCTAAGATCTGGAAACAGCCTAAGTGCCCATCAGTAGATGAATGGATTAGAAAATTGTGGTACAACTACACAATGGAATACTATGCTGCTGTAAAAAAGAAGGAACTCTTACCATTTGCAATGGCCTGGATGGAACTGGAAAGCATTATTTAAGTGAAATAAGCCAGTCAATGAAGGAAAAATACCACATGATCTCACTCATTCATGGATAATAAAGACCATTATAAACTTATGAACAATAATAGATACAGAGGCAGAGCTGCCTCAAACAGATTGTCAAACTTCAGTGGGAAGGCCGGGGAGGGTTGGGGGGCAGCAGGGAAAGGGGTAAGAGATCAACCAAAGGACTGGTATGCATTCATATAAACATAACCAATGGACATAAGACACTGGGGGGTAGGGGAGGCCAGGGGATTGTCAAGGAAGGGGGAAAAAAGGACACATATGTTATACACTTTGTAATACTTTAAGCAATAAAATTTTAAAAAGGCCAGTCTCTTCAATAAATGATGAAAATCAGACAGAAACATGCAAGAAAATGAAACTAGACCACCACCTTACATCATACACAAAAATAAACTCAAAGTGGATAAAGGAATTGAACGTTAGTTGGGAATCTATATAAAAAAATCTTAGATGACTGCATAGGCAACAAAATATAAGACATATGTCTTAGCATATCTTTACTGACACAGCTCCGAAGGCAATGCCCACAAAGGGGAAAATAAACAAATGGTCTACATCAAAATAAAAATCTTCTGCACAGCAAACTAAATGCTGAACAAAACAACAAGAAAGCCCACTGCATAGGAGAACATATTTGCCAATGGTATCTCTGATAAGTGTTGAATTCCAAAGTTTACAGGGAACTCACACAAATTAACAATAGGAATATAAACAATCCAATCAAAACATGGGCAAAGGACTTAAATGGACACTTTTCGAAAGGGGACCTACATAAGGCCAAGAGACATAGGAAAAAATGCTCAAAGGCACTAACAGTCCAAGAGATGTGAATCAAAATGAGAGAAGTACCAATCCACACCAGTCAGAATAGCTGTCAGAAAAAAATAAAAAATAAAAAACCACAAGTGCTGGAGAGGATGCAGAGAAAAAGCAGCCAGGCAGCTGAAGCGAACAGGAGGCTATCTTGCTCCAGTGAAGGAGGAAGCCAAGGTTCCCCGCCTGCCACTGCTGGGCTGTGAGCTTGCACTCTAAGCAACTATGTTGCAATTATAGACACTAAACAAACCCCACGCTTTCAGCCAGCCGGCAGAGCTGGGGTTGCAACAGAGTTTCGATAATAGAACCCAAACAAACCCAGATACCTGCTTTCAGCAGCCGAGGCCTCAGAGCTGGAGCTGAGCCTCAGAGCTAAAGCCATCCCTCAGTTCCAGTGACAGCCTTGGATGATAAATAAATCCCAGAATAAAAAAAATTTAAAAAGGAGAGGTTGGGAGCTTCAGTCACCCACCAGACTAAAAAGAGCCCTCAGCCCCTCACCCAGACTGGCCAGGCACCCCAGTGGGGACCCCGACTCTGAAGGGGGTGTGACCAGCTACAAATAGCCATCATCCCCTCATCCAGGCTGGCCAGGCACCCAAGCGGGAACCCCACCCTGATCCAGGACACCCTTCAGGGCAATCCATCTGGCCCCCACCCATGCACCAGGCCTCTATCCTACATAGTAAGAGGGTAATATGCCTCCCATCACCAGGATAAGCAGAGCCACGAGGCCTCCCGAAATCAGAATCAGTGGAGCCGCGAGGCCTCCTGGCACCGGGATCAGCCGAGCCTGCCAGCACCGGGATCAGTGGAGGAGTAAGGCCTCACTGCCTCTGTGTCAAGCGGAGCTGCAAGGCCTCCCAGCACTAGAATCAGCGGAACCTCGAGGCCTCCTAGCCTTTGGAGCAGCGTGACAGGGGGCAGTGCCCAAAACCCTAATCACCCTGTGGCTCTGTGTGTGACAGGGTGCTGCGCCCGAACCCCCTCATGGGCCCTGCTCTGTGTGTGACAGGGTGGAGCCACAACCTCCTCCTCGGTCTTGCCCTCAGTGTGACAGGGGGCAGTGCCCCAACTCCCCTATCTGCCCTACGCTGTGCATGACAGCGGGGAGCTCCCCAACACCCTGATCAGCCCTGCTCTGTGTGTGACAGTGTAGGGAGCCCCAACACCCCTGATGGGCCCTGCTCTGTGTGTGACAGCAGGTGGTGCCGCAACCTCCCCATCAACGCTGCCTTGAGTGTGACAGGGGGTGGCACCCCAACCCCCCCCCCAATTGGCCCTTTCCTGAGCCTGACTGGAGATGGCATCCCAACCTCCTGATCCGCCCTGCTCTCTGCATGACAGGGGGCGGCACCCAACACCCAATCAGCCCTACTCTAAGCCCAACCAGGGGCTGCACCTAGGAATCGGGCCTGCCCTCTGCAAGCCAGGAGCAAGCCTAAGCCAGCAGGTCGTTATCTCCCGAGGGATCCCAGACTGTGAGAGAGGACAAGTGGGGCTGGGGGACACTAGTATGTGTGTATATATATATATATATATATACACACATACACACACACAAACATATATACACACACACATCTATATATATATACACTAGAGGCCCGGTGCACAACAATTTGTGCTCTCAGGGGGGAGAGGGGTCTCTCAGCCCGGCCAGTGCCCTCTCACAGTCTGGGACCCCTCGCGAGATAACGACCTGCTGGCTTAGGCCTGCTGCCAGTTGGCAGAGGGCAGGCGTAATCCCTAGGTGCAGCTCCTGGTCAGGCTCAGAGCAGGGCCAATTGGGGAGTTGGGGCACCGCCCCCTGTCATGCACAGAGCAGGGCAGATCAGGAAGTTGCGATGCCACCCTCAGTCACTCTCAGGGTAGAGCCGAATGGGGGGTTGGGGCACCACCCCCTGTCACACTCAAGGCAGGGTCGATGGGGAGGTTGCGGCGCCACCCCCTGTCACACACATAGCAGGGCCAATCAGGGGGTTGGGGCACTGCCCCCTGTCAAGCTCAGAGCAGAGTCCATCAGGGGGGTTGGGGCTCCGTACCCTATCATGCACAGAGCAGGGCCGATCAGGGGGTTGGGGAGCTCCCCCCGACACACACAGAGCAGGGTCAATCAGGGGGTTGGGGAGCTCCCCCCTGTCACGCACAGAGCAGGGCCCATCAGGGGGTTGAGGAGCTCCCCCCTGTCACTCACAGAGTAGGGCCTATAGGGGAGTAGGGGCACGCCCCCTGTCACACACAGAGCCGCAGGGCGGTCAGGGCGTTGGGGACTCCCCCCTATCAGGCACAGAGCAGGGCCGATCAGGGGTTTGGGGCAACTTCCCCTGTCCAGAAAAGAGCAGGGCGGATAGGGAAGTTGAGGCCCCGCCCCCTGTCACACACAGAGCCTCAGGGCGATCAGGGGGTTTGGGCATGGCCCCCTGTCACGCTGATCCCAGGGCTGGGAGGCCTCGCAGCTCCGCTGATCCCAGTGCTGGGAGGCATATTTCCCTTTTACTATATAGAATAGAGGCCTGGTGCACGGGTGGGAGCTGGCTGGTTTGCCCTGAAGTGTGTCCTGGATCAGGGTGGGGGTCCCCACTGGGGTGCCATGCCAGCCTGGATGAGGGGATGATGGGTGTTTGCAGCTGGTCACACACCTTTCAGGGTGGGGGTCCCCACTGGGGTGCCTGGCCAGTCTGGGTGAGGGTCTGAGTGTTGTTTTCAGGCTGGGACTGAAGCTCACAACTGCTCCTTTTTTTCTTTCTTTCTTTTTTTTTAATTCTGGGCCTCCTTTAACTCTGATGCTTCAGCTCTTAGGCCTCCGCTACTGAAACCAGGTATCTGGTTTGTTTTGGTTCTATAATCGAAACTCTGTATCAACTCCAGCTCTGAGATCCCAGCCGGCTGAAAGCTGGTGTCTGGGGTTTTGTTTAGCTTCTATATGTTACAATGTTTCTTAAACTGCAAGCTCAGAGGCTGGCAAGGAAGGCGGGGAACATTGCAGTCCTCCGTCACTGAAGCAAGCAAGCCTCCTGTTCAGTTTAAGCTGCCTGGCTGCCAGCCGCCATCTTGGCTGGCAGTTAATTTGCATATCACCCTGATTAGCCAAAGGGAAGGGTAGCGGTCGTAAGCCAATTAGCATGTTTCTCTTTTATTAGATAGTATATGCACACACATATACATACATACGTATATGTATATGTATATGTAGATATATATATGTATATGTATATGTACATATATATATATGTATATGTATCTCAAATAGAGGGCTAATGAACTTTGATACTCAGCAGGGCTGAAAAATCAGCATTATATTACCCTGCTGTTGGCAAAATGGCTGAAGGTAATCTCCTAACCTGATAACCCTTTCAATGTTTAGCAAACTTGACTGCTGATATACCTGTTTGCTTTGCTAAAGGGCATAAATGAGAAACCTAAAGCCAAGTCAATAAAAGCTGATGGGTGCTGGGTTTCAGAGAGCTTCTCCACTAGAAAGAAAGGTCTCTGCCTGGATCCCCCATGTCTTCTAAATTTATATTTGTTGTCTAGTGTATTCATTTTTGTGCACCTCCTTTCCCATATCCTGAATCCTTGCTGCAAAAGGTTGCAGCATTCTGGCGCCCAATGTGGGGCATCTGGAGAAGAAATTTCACCAGAGTGAAAAAGGAAGGCATTTCATCAGAAAGCTGAGAAGTGCACTGAAAAGGTGGGAAAAATTCTCTGTGCACAAGGCCCATGCCAGCTTTGGAAATTGTGAAACATAAAGTGGGCAGAAAATCTTTTATTTCTTCCAGGCTATAATGAGGAAAAGTTTGAATATAAGGCAAAAAAAAAAAATCATTGTAAACATTTACTTGTATGCTCAAGGATAAAGAAATTAAAATATCAAAAGATACTCTCTTAAATCAGGCTCAAGGAAAAAAGGTAACCTTGTCATGTTGAACTATGTGGGCTCTTGTTCACACTGCATTATGCCTAATTCGTATTGGGGATCAAAAGTCTGTAATACCTAAACCCTGGGTCCTCCACCTCTAGTGTGGAAAAGGCTCAGAAGCTAGAGAAAATGGGGTTAACAGTCATTTTACAAAAGGACTCTTTAATGCTTTGTCTGAAAATTACCACATGACAACTTGGGACAGGCAGATTTTAGCTAAAATAACTTTAGAGGACAGCCAATGCCATTAAGAACAGAATAGGATAAGATCCATGAAAACTACTCTGATTTATTAAGCCTTGTCTCTATGTTATGGGCACTTGTCTATTGATTATTATTAATCTGTTTTGGTTGTTTATTGTTAGTCTATCAAGCATGCCTTCAATTTAATTTAATAAGAAAAGAAACAGTAGATGGACAGGCCATTACTAAATATCTAAAACACCTCCCAACCCATTAATTACTAGTCTTTTGGTGATCCCGTAAAATGTATGCCCACTCCCGAGAGTGTTATTAAAAGTCTCATTTTATTTCCCAGACCGTCATTTGAAATTTGGATAGATGAGACATTCCTCACAATTTAAGGGATATCTCTGGGATTTCTGTACCCGTGAAGAGAAAAACACTAGCTTAAGAGAAGTCGCACCCCACCCGATTTTGGGTGGCCTCTTGGACTGACCCCCATCTCTTCACAGATGCTATAGTACAAACCCAAGACTGTTTTTCTTTATAAAATGGAGAAAATGACACAAGGAAAATATACAGGCTGTGTTTAAGCAATAAGATTAGTGTTTCCATAATAAGGGGCAGTTCTTAAATAATAATGGACCATTTTCCAAGGTTAACATTAAAGCCAATGAAAGCCAGTAAGTTTTCTCTGCTGCAAAATTTGCCAAAGTAAAACGCCTTAGATAGTGATAACCGGCTTTGAAACTCAAAATTGTTAAAAGTTAAATAGATAGATATAACTAAAATGAAGGCTATGTGGCAAAGCTTTTTAGTAATAATTATAAATAAATATATTGATGGTGAGGGTGCAGTCACTGAGGAGAGGGCTGACTGCACTCTCTGTTGGAGGAAAGGGCAGTGGATCTTCTCCCTGTAAAATCAGAGAAGCTGGAAAAGCAATCTTAGATGTTATCTCTGAAGGAAAAATATGGTGGTTTTAAAATTCAAATGCCTACAGGCCTTCTTCCCTTCTCCCCCTACTTCTTTGGCAACCTCATATGTCTAAACATACTTTTCCAAAGTCTTTGGTAACTTAAAAAATTGGAGTTGCTTACATTAAGTAATAAAACTTATTAAAACTCTAAATGTTTTTAATAACAAAATACTGAAATATTAATTTGAGTTTGACTCAAATGAAAAAATCAAGGACAGATTTGAATCTATTAATTAAATAAGTCTTTGTTAATTTTATTGGAAATATACCCATAAAAATGTGAAGGTATTACAAAACTAAGAAATGCTAAGTATTTAACTTACCACCTAAAATTTAAGGCTTCCAAGAGTTAAAAGTTCAAATTAAATTGGGAGAAATTATATGCTTGTAATGATACAATGCATACAGTTTAGAAATTCATTATCAAGAAAAATAATTCTTGTGATTTCTCTGGAAAAACTTAGTAGTACAAAATATAGTGTAGACCTTATGTGTACTATGTGTGGTAAAATTTCAACCTAGGATATAATATTTTATTGGACTGATTAAAAAAGGGGATTAATTATATGGTCTGAACAAAATTTTGAATATAAAAACAAGTTAAAATTTTATTGATCTATTTTAGAATAATTACAAGAAATGTATAATGTAATGTTTGGGTTACACATATTTGTGATAGTCTTTCCATATTAAATTTCAAGACTTTAACCAAGAGATAGCTTTGAAATTTTTCAAGTGCCATGGAATAATTCAAGGGTTTACTCTCCTCTTAAAAGAAATATTTTAGGAAAAGAAATATTTTCAAACCAAATTACGCCGATCTAATATACTTGAAATCACTTGAAGCTTCATCAAATAAAAATTAAAGACTGTGTTCTCTTTACATACACGTATTTTAAATGTTATAAAAGTTTCACCCTCTAAGGAAGGGCAGGACAAAGTTGCTGAATACTTCTTAAGCAACATCGGAATATTCAGCAGCAGAATTTTAAGATGGGAGCCCTGACAGCCTGATCTTTAGATAGGCCAGGGGGTAGTGCAACATCTGGACTTCATAGGTCAAATGTATAAGTTTACTAACTTTGCTTTCTCAATAAAGATACATGCTTTAGTCACTTAACAAATTAGCTTTTTACAAAATAATCAAGGTCTCATATAAACTCAGTTATATGAGAAGCAGATATTTTATTAGCAATTTGTTCTAACTCAGTCCAGAGTAAAATTTCTGTACCTATGCAAATGAGCATTAGCCAAAAGAATGCTGTTTAAAAGTAAATTTTAAGCTTAATAAAAAGGAGAAATTTTAAAATCTCTTCTGCTACTATTTACAAGATAAATAAAAAGTTATTATTCAAACATTAAATCTCACCATTAATAAGACACAATAAAAAAAGAGAGTTACTTTTACTTAATCTGTATGCATTGCACAATTGGCCAGCATATATCTCTCTTATTGGTATTTCTTAAAAGGAACCAAGTTTGTAGCTGTATTTAAAACAAAGAAAAATGTTTTTAAAAGAAACTCCCTAAATGTTGCCTAGAAATTACTCTGGAAGAAAAAACAGGAGCAGATTCCCTTCAAATATCTAGAAAACTGTAATTAAAAATAAATGTATTAGGCCTCATAAACAAAAGTAAACAATTTGCATTTTGCCTCTGTAAACAATGCTTATGTCAATATACTCAAAGACTGATAGCAAAAACCCTATTAGCGTCATTTACTGTCCCCACCCAATGACAAAGGAAGTTAGGAAAGAAGCCTTATTTTAGACTGATTTAAATTAGCAAATGAAAATAAAAGAATATTCAGGGGAACTTAGTTGTAATAGGCAGAAACCTATTCCTGGAGCAGTCAATGTTTTTACTGATGTTCATCTCATGGTAAAGCTGCTTATGATGCAAAGAATTCAGACCAAGTCATTCAGACCAGTCATACTTCTGTGCAAAGAATCGAAATAGAAACGATCAACGCCGACTTGCAGGATTTCCAAAAGCCTCTTCATATAATCTCTGATCTGCCTATGCTGCTGGACTGGTAAATAGAACTGCAACTACTCAATTTAAATGGCTGTGACCTACGCCTATCTATACTATTTGAACAAGTCCTGGTCCTTTAACAAAAGGAAATGCATAGGCCTATCAATTAGTTATTTTATTAAACAGGCCACAGAATCTCATAAACTTTTACATAAGCCTGCCAAAATATTGTACAGCAGGCAAAAAAGATTATCAAGAAATGTCCCCCTTGCATGTTATATCTGCTACAAGGGCCTCTAAATCCCAACTTGAAAAACAAAGTGGGGGAATAGTGAAGAAATCTCCTGTAAGTAGACTACACCAAACCTTAATTACTTTAAAATTTTCCCTTGTAATGCTGATGGCAAGACATCCATAGAATTACACAGGTGTCAGAATAAGCCAAAGCAAAATGGTCTGGTTAAATGGAAAGATACTGAGTCTGGATTATAGAAGGGTCCCTTTATTAACCTTTGGTCGAGGATATACTTGTGTGTTTCCATAAAACTCCTCCAAGGCTGTGTGGTTACTGCAACATGCATCTGAGAGAGGAACTGACCAGACTACCGCAACCTCAGATAGCTGTGGCCCCAAGCAAAACGCTGAGGAGTCAGAGGAGAAACATCCAGAGATGGGGGATGCTGAAGATGCCTTGCCATGCCAGCACTCATCATCGGTGCATTGGTGCAGGTTGCCCATGATAAAGCCAAAAAAGCTCAGATCTACATTGTCATTTCTCACCATTTGTCCACCATCCAGAACTCGAACATCATTGCTGTCATGTCACAAGCTAACAGTGACTGGGAAAGGTATCCATAAAAAGCTAATGGCCCCAAAAGAAGCCTACTATGAGTGAATTCCTTAAAGACCTGACAATAATATTTAGAAGGACATGAAGGAATTCAATCCTTGTCATCGAATCTCCCTACATTTACTTTTTAGAGTAAGCACTATTGACTTTCTTTCTTGTTCTTCTATGTTTGTTTCCAGTCTTAATATGCAGAATGAAAAGTCTTAAAAGGATCTAAGCCCAGCTAATGGCATACACCATTGTAAATTAATTAAGAAAACAAAAAGGGGAAAATGTATGAGTAAAGACCAACAGTAGTGAACATATCAATGCGAGAATCCTACAGAAGGCGAATGGACTTTGATATTCAGCATGGCTGAAAATCAGCATTTTGTTACCCTGCTGTTGGCAAAATGGCTGTAAGCAACCTCCTACCATGATATTACTTTTATTGTTTACCAAACTTTACCATTGATATGCCTGTTTGTTTTGCTAAAGGGCAAATGTGTATATAAGTAAATAAAAGCTGATGGGTCCTAGGTTTCAGAGAGCCTCTTTATTAGAGAGAAATGTCTGCACCTGGATCCCCCATGCCTTCTATATATGTAATTCTTATCTAGTGTATTCATTTTAGTTCATAAACTTTTCCAGTTCCTGAATCTTTGCTGCAAAAGGTTGCTGCAGGGAAGGTAGGGGAAGGTGGGGTTAGAGAGATCAACTAAAAGAATTGAGGCATGCATATGAGCCTGATTAATGGACACTGACACCAGTGGGGGTGATGACATGAGGAGGAGGTAGGAGGGACAAATGGGAGATAAGGACACATATGTAATACCCTAATCAATAAAGAAAAAATAGCCCTAGCTGTTTAGGCAGTGTGGATAGATTATTTGCCTCCAGACTGAAGGGTCCCAGGTTTGATTCCGGCCAAAGACACATGCCTGGGTTGTGGGCTTGGTCCCCAGTGTGAGGCATCCAGGTGGCAGAGAATCAATGATTCTCACGCATCATTGATGTTGCTGTCTCTCTCCCTCTCCCTTTCTCACTGAAATCAATAAAAAATATTTCAAAAAATAAAAGAATAAACAGATGAATAAAATAGAGCCAGAGTAAAAACTATATGTTTTAGAATATAATAAAAAGAATCCTATTATTTTCAGATATTTAATAATTCCTACAACCTTTGTGATAAAATAGGTTTTCACTGTTTTGGTAATATTATATTTAATTTTTTTCCTTAACATATTAATGTTTATTGCATGTAACACTATATTATAAAAGGCTAATATGCAAATTGTCCCTTCAAACAGGAGTTTGACCAGGAGATCCACCATGGGGTGGGACAGTCTGGCTAGCATCCCGGGCTGCACCCTCTAGGCAGCCCCACACTGTTCTGTCCGAGACCCCCTCCACCCCTGCAAAGATCGAGGACCCACCAGCAAGTAATCTGCCCACAGCCCCTTCCCCTGGCCTTCATCTTCCCCCATCTGATCCCCCACTCGATCAGGGTGGGGCCAGCCAGCCAAACACCTGTATCCCCTCCCCCTGGCCAACCCGGCGATTGGGGTGTGCAGGCTGGACACCATCCATGCACGAATTGTACACTGGGTTTCCAGTATTATTATATTTAAAATTGTTTTTCTTGGAATATTAATGCTTATTGCATGTAAAATTATTACATTTAAAATAGTTTTTCTGGAAATAGTAACATTTATTGTGGAACATTATGACACTAAAACCATTTTTCTTAAAATATTAAAAATGTAAATATAAAAAAGAGGGAAACTGTATCAACATGGGTTGAAAGGAATGCATTCCTCACTCTGGTGTTATCTACTTCTTACCTCACTAATCAGAAGATGAAGAATTATTTCCTAACAATGAAACAATAAGATAGAGTTCAGTACAGATGCCCATCCACTACTCACTTTCCACATGGCTTCCTGAAATTAAGTACAGCATTCCTTTTAAAACAGCTCATCACTCTAATCCATCAGAGACTGCACCATTTACCTTGACTTCCCATCCCAGTAGTGCTTTGCCTTGGAACAGAATGGGCAGGTCTTGTAGGTGGAGGATCCCACCTTCTTGAAGGTGGAGTTATTTTCAGTGGAAGGGAATCCACCCTGGAGCCACTTCTGTGAAGATTAATTGTATGTCCGCCATCCTCTGTGTTGTAAATAACATCATTCTACTTGAGTAGGGTCAACATTTGTTAAATGATCAAGCCTGGTTATTGTGTATAAATCTTTACTAAATAGGATCATGGTCATAAGCATGCTGGTTAACCCAAAATGATAAAATTCTATCTTTGCATGTCTTCAGTACAGTGCTCAGAGTTATTGAAAATCAGTTTGGATAACTGAGAAAGAACTGAAGCAGCATTATGTATATGTGCCAATAAAACAAAACAAAACAAAACAAAACACACACACACACACACACACACACACACACACACACACACACACTGGAATTTGAATGCAGAGAATCCAGATATACAAAGTTAAAGAAGTTATTTAAAAGATACAAGAAAACAGTCTCAACTAGTCTTCAAATTAATTTCATCTCAATACAAGCTTTGAAAACATGTAATGTCATAGTTGAAAATTAAAATATAAAAAGTCAAAACATGATGCATTACAAAAAAGTGTTAAACGAATGTTATTATATAATTGCTAAAGTTAATTTATAAAATAATTCTTTGATCAGAATACTACACTCTATTTTAGTAGTATTTAAAGAAAACAAGTTGAATAATACATAATTAACAATCACTGTTTTCATTTTCAAATAGAAAAGAGGCTTATCTTCCAATTCTGTAATTTGTCATGGGAAAGAAGAACTATGAGCATCCTCATATGTGGCCAAATATGAACTGTCAAACTCTTCTCAGTATCACCCAGATGGCAAAAAAGGGAACATTCACCTTCATCTTGCAGAAACTCTGCAATAACACTTTAGGAAATTTCCCATGAAATGTCACACACCTAATTATCACAAATGGACACTAAATCTTTGAAATTGGGAAAACTGGTTAATATTAAACCAACTTTTCCTGCTACAGATATATTGAAATGAATATACTTTCCTTTCATAGTCAGTCAAATAAGTAAATAGATAAATTAATTAAAAGACAACTCCTAGAAAATAGCTCATCAACATTTTATTTATGTTTCATATTCCTCATATACAAGAAAGAAAGAAAGGAAGAAAGAACAAAAGACCAATAAACTTGGTGAATCATTGGTTTTTAGCCTTTTCCTGAGTCAGAGGCCCCTTTGTGAATCTATTTAATACCATAGACATTTCTCTTATGTAATTTCCAAATGGAAAGTTTTCTACATCAAACGTAGGTCCAAGATCGTCTTATCAAATTAATCATAGATTATTATTTTACACAGTACAGTGTTGCACATTCCTATACTCAAAACTAGTATTTCAAATCCAATTCTAAATAATGAAGTGTGTGTCCCTGAAGTTTATATAGTTAGACTAACTTTTATTTCAGTGGGAATTTTCCAAGGTGAACTGATGTCCTTTTCTCAGACGAAGGAAGTGTACTTTCAGAACAAATTCTTAGTAGTTCAATAAGTATGAATCTTCACTTTACACCTACATGACTTCTTGTTCCCAAAGTGTAACATTCTAACATAAGATCAATAGAATTGAGTTCTTCAGAGAACAGTTGAAGTGACTAGAGGCAAACAGTAATGCTAAAAGAGACTGAATTTAGCTTGAGGTTTAAATCCTAACCCTGTAAGGTCATTAGGAGCGTTTCACACATTACATATTTCATTCATTATTATAAGTGCTATGCCTCTTTAGCAATTACAAATCATATTGATCATCAGTATACATTCTCAATCTAATGAATGGTATCATTTCTATTGCTTTGAAAGATATGAATGAAATTGAGGTGTATCTCTTCATTCAATGTTACTGTTTTCACATAAATAATGGTTTCATGCTCATATCTTTATTTTTTAGTTTTTTAGAAATATTTGAGTTACTGACAGTTTCTGCACTCTTTATTGAATTTATAGGAGTTAATATGATCACATAGGCTTCAGCTACAGAAGTCTATGATACCTCATTTGCATATTGTATTATGTGTTTACCTAAGTCAGATCTCCTACCATCCTTCGATTTTGAAACATTACCTAAGTGTTTTCCACCTGAGGGATGTCCTTTCGCTTCTCTTACTTCCTCCTCTTCCACTTCTCAGACTTCTTACATCATCTCTATTTCTTTATGGAAGTGGTGTAGTCCACCCCCACTTTGGTGTCTTGGTGTAGTCTACTTTAATTGTTTTTCCACCCACAGACTAAAATGAGTACACATAATATGAACATTACATAACATTTAACCTGAACAAATGAACAACTCTTTGAAACCTACTTATTATTGCAAATAAAATCAAGATCTACCTCAAATTCTTCTCCCAAACCAAGCATTTCCTTCAAAAAAATAGAGTCCTTTTTCACGGTAAGTTTACTGAAGACTTCATTATTAACAATATTCCATTGAAGTAGTCAACACAAAACTATATATGTTGGTTAATAAAAGTCCTCCAAAGACCTCTAGTAATAAGGAGTAAAATGCCTCACATTCCAGGGGAAAACACATACATTCCATTCATGTTTTTTAATATGCTTATTCTTGGTTATCCGGAGAGAGGGATAGAGAGATGGAAACATAGATGAAAGAAAAATATTTGGATCAGCTGCTTCCTTAAATGTCTCATACTGGCAAACCAGCCAGCACCATGGGCATGTGTCCTGACCAGGAATAGATGATGAGACATCTTGGTTCACAATTCAATCCTCAACCATTGAGCAATACTGACTGGGCAATGGGGATTACTTTTTAGAATGTGTTACTTCATTTATGTTTTGACACATCTATTGCATTTTTTCCAGTGCACCCGCTTACATACACTATTTATTTTTTAAAACAATCATTCATTCAAAATGATTAGGTACTTTATCCCTCCTCTACCACCTCTCAGATTTCTTACTTTTACTATTTCTTCAGTTAAAATGACAGAAAACAATGTCAAGTATGTATGCAACTCTGTATTTACATAGTTCTGATTTGTTTCTCCATTCTATTTTTAATTGGCTCCTTGCACAATCTTTAGTATTTTTAAGTTACTACTCTGTTTGATGTTAAATATGGTTCTAAGAAAATAAGCCATCTTGAAGGGGAGAGCTGCTATGACTAGGAACCCAGCCTCACCTCCACCCAGATGGGCCTCAGAAATCACCTGAGATCCTAGAGCAGGTGTGGACAAACTTTTTGACTCGAGGGCCACAATGGGTTCTTAAACTGGACCGGAGGGCCGGAACAAAAGCATGGATGGAGGGTTTGTGTGAACTAATATAAATTCAAAGTAAACATCATTACATAAAAGGGTACTGTCTTTTTTTTTTTTTTTTTTTAGTTTTATTCATTTCAAACGGGCTGGATCTGGCCCGCGGGCCGTAGTTTGCCCACTGCTGTCGTAGAGCCACTCTGGCCAAAGATCTTTTTATGGTAGATGCAGACCCACGGACACTGGGACTCCAGCCCCCACCACTGCCACTGCCTCCTGTGTGTCTTGGAGTGCACAATTGAATTGCCGATCCACTCTGTGGCCATTGTCCCCTAGCACCCTGGCACCTGGGTTCTGCAATAATAGCTAAAATGGGGATACAAACAAACAGCCCCCAAAGGAGAGAAAAGGAGGAATTGCCATTAGAGGAACTCAATTAAATGGAGACATACAATATGTTCGAAAATGAATTCAGAATAAGGTGATACAGTTCATACACCAGATGCCTGGGAAATCCACAAATTACGTAAGAATCAAGGAAAAATGAAAAAATTGATAATAGCTACAATAAAAAAATATGATGGAAGGTTACAATTGTAGACTCGAAGTAGCAAGGGATTGAATCAGAGATTTAGGAGACAGGCCAGAGTAACACACCCTGAACAACACAATCTGAACAGCAATTGGAGAGAAAAATAGAAAGCAGGTGTATATACTAAGGGAGATGGGGGACAACATGAAACAAAGTAACATGTGTATAATAAGGGTGTCAGAATGACAAGATGAGGAACAAGGATTAGAAAACCTATTAGAAGAAATAATGACAAAAACTTCTTGATCTTGGGAAGAAAAATTCACACAAGCACAGACAGTCCCAAAAAAGATGAACCCAATAAGACCTATACCAAGACACATTGTAATTATAATGGCAAACAATAATGACACAAACAGAACCTTAAAGGCTGCAAGAGAGAGACAGAGAGTCACCTACAAAGGCTCTCCTATTAGATGATCAAATGATTTTTAACAGAAACACATCAGGCAGGAAGGGAATGAAAGGAAATATACAAAGTGATGCAAAAAAGGGACCACATCCAAGAATACTTATCCAGCAAGACAATCATTCAAAACTATAGGGGAATTCAATGTCTTCACAGAAAAAAAAAACCAAAGGGAGTTTTTCACTACTAAACCATCAATGCAAGAAATGCTAAAGGGACTGTTGTAAAAAGAAGGAATAGAAGAGAAAGAAGAAACACAGGCATGAAGAAAAAAGTGGCAACAAATCAGTACCTATCAAAGTAACCTTAAACCTAAATGGACTAAACACTGCATTCAAAAGATATATAATGGCTAAATTTATAATAAAATAAGACCCATATGTATGCTGTCTATGAGGGACCCACCTCAGAATAAGGGACTCACATGGACTGAAAGTGGAAGGAGAGAAAATACTTTTCAGGCAAAGGAGGGGAAAAAACTAGGGGTCAATAATTATATTTGAAAAAATAAATCTCAAGATGCCAAGATGGTGACGGTATAGGCAGACGTGTCCCAGGGCTTGTCCTGGAGCAAATGGAGTGAGCAGCTGAAACTAATAACACCCACCATGAATTGGCAGAGTACACACAGGTGGAGAAACAGTTTGCAGCCGGGAAGGGCAGATTTCCTCTGGTAAGGTAAAAACCATGGATCTGGGCAGGAAAGTTTGCCAAACCTCTGAGCCCAGAAAGTATATATGCACCCCTATGTTCATAGCAGCACAATTCACCATGGCTAAGATCTGGAAACAGCCTAAGTGCCCATCAGCAGATGAATGGATTAGAAAACGGTGGTACATCTACACGATGGAATACTATGCTGTTGTAAAAAAGAAGGAATTCTTGCCATTTGCAGCAGCATGGATGGAACTGGAGAGCAATATGCTAAGTGAAATAAGCCAGTCAATGAAGGAAAAATACCACATGATCTCACTCATTTATGGATAATAAAGACCATTATAAACTTATGAACAAAAATAGATGCAGAGGCAGAGCAGCTTCGAACAGACTGTCAAACTACAGCGGGAAGGCCGTGGAGGGTTTGGGGGCAGGCGGGGAGGGTAAGAGATCACCCGAAAGACTTGTATGCATGCATATAAGCATAACCAATGGACATAAGACACTGGGGGGTAGGGGAGGCCAGGGGATTGTCAGTGTGGGGAAGAAAAAGGAGACATATGTAATACCCTTTGTAATACTTTAAGCAATAAAACAATTTAGAAAAGTAAAGAAAAAAGAAATCTCAAAGTAAAGGTCATAAAAAAGAGATAAGACTTATTGCTATGATGTGCTCTGACACCCAGGGGGTAGCCTCTCAATGCAAAAGCTTCCCTTGGGGGTCAGTGAGCTCCCACAAGGGCAGCGCCACTCAGCTGGATGCTGTGCTGACGACTGGCAAGTGGAGCAGCAGTGGCAGGAATCACTCCCACCTCCACAGAGGCACTAAGAATGTTTGGCAACTGGGATTAAGCCTAAGCCATCATTCGGACATCCCCTGAGGTCTCCCAGACTGCCAGAGGGTGAGGGACTCCACCAAGTGTACAAAGTTCGTTCACTGGGCCTCTAATATTACTAATAAACTACAATAAGATATAACAAAATTCAAATACTTGGAGGCTAAATAGTCTCTTATTAAATAAATGGAGGCCCAGGGTATGAATTCCTGTACGGAAGCAGTCTAGTCGGCCTCCCCAGAAGGGGGCACATGGGGCCAGGCTGGCAGCGGTTAGTGGCCATTGGCAGTTAACCAGAAGGCCATGCCTCCAATCTGGGCGTTAGCGCATATAGGGGGTGTGGCTGACCAGGGGGAAATGCTGTGGGTGGTTTGCTTATCAGTCCCACCCCGAATGGGTGGTTGGGGGCAGATGGGAGGCCAGGCTGGTCAGGGATATGGCCGATTGGGGCCCAGAAAAGGCTGGCTGGCTGCCGCAATGCAAGTCATAGCCACCAGCCATTCTGGTCATTCTGCCATTCCGGTCACAGGGCTTTTATGTACAAAGATAGATGACTGTATTACCAAAGAGATTAAAGAAGAAATTAAAATCATCCTGGAAATAAATGACAATTAAAAATAAAAATACAAAATCTATGGGACACACTGAAAGTAGTCCTTAGAGGGAACTTCATAGCATTACAGGCCTAACTCAACAAGAAAAACAGTTAACAAATTATCTAACCCCCACAACTTAAAAAGTTAGAGAGAGCAACAAGCAAAGCACAAACTGAGCAGCAGGAAGGAAATAATGAAGATCACAGTAGAAATAAATTACATGAGGACCAAAAACCACACAAAAGATTAATAAAGACATGAGCTATTTCTTTGAAAAGATAACCCAGATTGATTAACCTCTAGCTAGGCCCACCAACATTACCCAAGTAAACAAAATCAGAAATGAAAGAGGCAAAATAGCAAAAGACCCCACAGATATAAAAAGGATTGTAAATAAATACTATGGACAACTCTACTCCAACAAACTGATCAACCCTGAAGGAATGGACATATTCCTAGAAAAATATCATCTTCCTAAACTCAATTAGGAAGAATAAAACGTAGGATTAGGCTAATAACTACTCAGGAAATTCAAGCAGTCACAAAAATAACTTGCAGCAATCAAAAGCCTGGGCAGATGGCTTCACAGGGAGTTTTACCAAGTGTTCAAAGAAAAACTAAAACGTTCTTCCTCAGAATGTTTCATAAAATTCAAAGGAAGTACCATTTCCAAACGCTTTCTATGAAGCTAGCATTCCCCTAATCCCAAAACCAGATAGAGAAAATACAAAGAAAGAAAAATGCAGGCCAATATATCTCTGATAAACATAGATGTTACAATCCTCAACAGAACTCTAATAAATCCGATGCAACATTACATTGGAATGAGCATACATCCCTAGGTTGACACCTACCTCCATGATGAACCTTATCACAGGGAAGTGCACCCTTGCCTGGAGTGCGGGCCACCACTTGGTGCCCGTGGCTGTGTTGTCCTCTCTGCAGCTGTCCAGGCTAAGGTCTTCCATGGGACCCTGCCTGGAGGCCCCAGACCCCGCGGTAAGTAGGATGAGTCAACATCCAGAAATCAATAAATGTGATGCATCACATAAACAAATTGAAAGAGATTCATATCAATTGGTGCAGGAAAAGCATTTGACAAAATTCAACACCCAATTTTGATAAAAACTCCAAGCAAACTGGGCATAGAGGGATCATACCTCAACATAATAAAAGACTTATGTGACAAACCTGCAGACAACATCATACTCGATGGGCAAAAACAATTACTCTAAGAAGAGGAACAAGACAGAGATGCCCACTCTCACCACTTCTGTTCAACAGAGTACTGGTAGTGCTAGACAATACAATCAGACAAGAAGAAGTCAAACAAGGCATGCTAAGTGGAAAAGAAGAAGTAAAACTGTCATAATTCGCAGATGGCATGGTACTGTCCATAGAAATACCTAAAGACTCCATCAAAAGAACTAGGAGATTTAATAAATGAATTTGGCAATGTAGCAGGGTACAAAATTAACACCCAGAATTCTGTGGCTTTTTGATACACGGATAATGAACTCAGAAAGAGAAACTAAAAAAAAAAAAAAAAAATGCCATTTACCAGTGCAACCAAAAATTAAGAAACCTAGGAATAAACTTAACTAAGGAGGTAAAAGACCTGTTCTTGGAAAACTACAGGAAATTGAAAAAAGTGATAGAGGAAGACTAAAGCAAATAGAAGAACATACCATATTCATGGTTTGGTACAATCAACATCATTAAAATGTTCATAGCACCCAAAGCAATGTACAGTTTTAATGTATTCCCATTAAAATATCAATGGCGTACCTCACAGACCTAGAAGAAAGTTTCCAAAAATTCCTATGGATTTAAAAAAAGACACAAATAGTTACAGCAATCTGGACAAAGAAGAACAAAGTTGGAAGGATCAGAATACCAGATATCAAGCTATATTACAAAGCCACCATTCTCAGAACTGCCTGTTACTGGCACTAAAACAGACATAAAGACCAATGGGACAGAACAGAGAACATAGAAGTCGACCCTAACCATTATGCCAATTAATATTTGACAAAGGAGGCAAAAGCATAGAATGGAGTCATATAGTCTCTTCAATAATTGGTGTTGGAACCTTGATGGCAGTCCGGCCTGGGAATGGTGGGGAAGGTGGGCCGCTGGGCTAGGCAGGGAGGCGGCGCCCTGGGCTAGGACTCCGCTGGCACACGCAGCGGGCTGGAGACTCTTGCCCTTCCCGCGGGGTCTGGGGCCTCCAGGCAGGGCCCCATGGAGGACCTTAGCCTGGACAGCTGCAGAGAGGAGGACGCAGCGCCGGGCGCCAAGGGGTGACCCGAACCCCAGGCGAGGGTGCACTTCCACGTGACAAGGTTCATCATGTAGGCAGGTGTTAAGCTAGGGATGCAGTCCATTCCCCTTGCCATAGCCTGTGCCATTTACCATAAGTTCTTCTGCAAGATCAACGTGGATACCTATGACCCCTGCTTGGTCACCATGTCTGCCCTTTACTTGGCTGGCAAAGTGGAAGAACAGCCCCTGCGAATCCGTGACATCATCAATGTGTCCAACAGGTACTTCCACCCGGGCAGCGAGCACTTGGAGCTGGACTCCCAATTCTGGGTGATCCAGGACAGCATTGTGCAGTGCCAGCTCCTTGTGCTGCGGATACTGCACTCCCAAGTCTCCTTTCAGCACCCACACAGGTACCTGCTCCACTACCTGGTTTCACTCAAGAACTGGCTGAATCCTTACAGCTGTCAACGGACCCTCATCTCCATTATTGCCTGGGCCCTGCTGCAGACAGCTACCACATGGGGCTGTGCGTCCAGTTCCAGGCTCAGCACATAGCAGTGGCGGTGCTCCACCTGGCCCTGCAGGTCTATGGGATCCAGGTGCCCGCTGAAGCCAAGGCCGAGAAGCCATGGTGGCAAGTGTTTAGTGACGACCTTACCAAGCCAATCATTGATAAAATTGTGTCTGATCTCACTTGGATTTATACGCTGGACACAGAGATCCCCAAAGACCCTGGCCCAGGCTTGTCCAAAGAGAAGCCTGGGACAGTCGGCTGCCAGGGGATGGCACCACCACATCGCCCTGACGGCCGGTCCCCAGAGCACTGGCTGGGAGAACTGGTTTTCTGCTTCTGGGGACAGGCCAGTGAAGGCGATGACATGCTGCCACTTTGATTCTCAGGCTTTGACTGTCCCTGGCAGCCTTGTTCCAGATGGTGATGGACACTGCACCTCCCGCGGGCAGGAGTGTGCTGCGGGAGGCTCTGAGGCCTCCGGGTCTGCTTTTGTCCTTTGAAAGGATGCAGACTACAGCAGAGGTTTGGGATCAGTGGAAGGAAAATCAAAGAAAGGATGGGACTGTGCCCCAGGGGATTTTTTTAAAGGCCAGATTTAGAGAAAGGATGACTCAATTAACATAGAGGAAATTTTATTTTGTTTCATTGAAGATATTACAAAGCCAAAATAAAAACATAATAATAATTGGTGTTGGACATATAGCACAGATACATGCAAAAAAATTAATCTAGACAACCAACTTACACCATACACAAGTATAAACTGGGATTGAATAAAGGATTTAAACGTAAGTGGGTAACCATGAAAATCTTAGAAGAAGACAAAATATCAGGTATATGTCTCAGCAATACCTTTACTGATACAGCTCCTAGGGCAATGGAAACTGAGGAAAAAAGAAACAAAATGGACGACTTCAAATTAAAACACTTTTGCAGAGAAGAAAAAGCCAACAAATATAACAACAACAAAACAAGGAAGTCCACAGCCTGGGAGAAGATATTTGCCAATGTTGTATCCGATAAGGACCTATTCTCCAAAATTCATACTGAACTCATACAATTAAACAAAAGGAAGATCAACATTCCAATAAAAAATGGGCACCACCAGCACGAAGGCCCTCTCTGACTTATGGTGGTCCAGTCCCTGTGATGATTATTACAGCCACACAGGAGATGGGTATGATGGGGGCACGGCAATTACTGCAACTGCCGATGGGACACCCAGTAAGAGGTCCTGAGTGTGGTGCTGGCGGCGATCACAGGATACACCATGTACGTAAGAGAGAGTGAATCATGCAGTACAGTAGCTCACCTGATTGTGCACTCGGGGAGTCTGGGGGGAAGCCCCTGTGACAGAAGAATTAGACACTGAAATTAAAAATGATAAGGTACAGACAACATTTTATTGTAAAATATTTGGCTTCTGTTATTTAAGAATGACTAAAAGCAAATGGTAGGTTTGGGGGAAGCATCAAGAATCTTAGGTACCATTATGAAGTTTCAGGATTGAAGGCAAGGTTTGAATTATACAAGGTTGTTTCATAAGTGCTGATTTAAATTACAATATACATAAATGTTTAAATTTTACACACTGTATTGTTAAAATATTCAGAATATAAGCACAACCAACAGACCAACAGAGTCAAGACACTGGGAGTGGGTGACGAGAACAAGAGTCTAGGAATAGGGGAGGCCAGGGGGAGGTCAGTAGAAAAAAGAAAGAGACATATATATTACTATTTGTAAAATGTTAAACACTAACATCACAAAAATTTTTCAGAAGAAAGTATTCTGCAACATGGGATTTCTTGTCTGATTTTACTACAAACACATAAAACCAATGTGATGGGATGGTGAGTTATATTCATGGCCCTAAATTTCCCAGGGTGTCTATGACAATAAGTGCATAAAGTCTTTGAAGTGAGCTGCATACAGAATGAAGCAGTGTTATTTTGTCATGGCATGCTGCCCTGTTTTCCAGTTAGGGAGGGTAAACAAATGAGGTATTCTCCTTGGAATACCTAAATGGATAAAAGGATTGAAGAACCTCTGACAAGGCTGCAAAACAAGGATTCCTCCAGCTCTGTGGCCCATACTTTGCACCCTAAGATACTGATAAGGAGCATGCCTCTCCCACTGGCCCCAGGAGGAAGAGGACACCTTGGGGAAATAGGAGATGGTGGTGAGCAGCACTAGAGCAATGTGGCCTGGCAGCACAGCAGCCTTGGCCTCGGCATGAGGAAGATTCGCAGACATGGGTATAGGAAGAACATATCATGCCAGCACCTGTTGAGGGGCAGGTGGCAAGGCCTGAAGGTGCTGTGGGCAGCCTAGAGGGAGAGTTCAGAGGAGTGGCTCAGGTAATCAGCATTTACTGAGAGTGACAGTGGACATGAAAACTCCCTCCTCCTGCCTAAGCCCTCCTGCCTGAACTGGAATTGCACTTCCCTTGTTGTGCCGGTAGTTCCTGTCTCAGTCACACACCCTAAGGCCCCGGTGTCACAGGCTGTATCCCTCCCAGAATCCAGGTGTCCCTGTGAGAGAAAAGTAATGGCCCAGGAACCTGGAAGCACACCAGGGGAGAGCGCAGGCAGCCCCTCCTCACCCGTCCTGTCCGCTCAGTGGGGGCCATCATCCTCTCATAGTTCTTCAGGGTATTGAGCCACAGGTTCTTGCTGATGATCTGGTAGGGCAAATAGGAGACCAAAGGGACCTGAATAGAAACCCAAGCAGCAGGTGGACACAGGAAGCTGTATGCTGGCATGGCCAGTGACATCCCACCTCAGTCATCCTGCCAAATCCTGCCACGCTGTGGTCAGAGTACCAGTAGTAGGTGGGGCTGCTGTCCTGGAGCCTGTGGTTGTAGGCTTCTCGTTCACAATGCTGGGACCACTGAATGGGAGTGGCACGGGACACCTTGTATCCTGCAGGGAGGGGTATGTGAAGCTGGGCACACTGCCTTCCATCCCTGCCCACCACAAGCTGCAGCCCATGCAGGGAGTCTCCTGTTACTCGTGAGGGTGATGGGATACTCCTTCACAATCACATAGTCATGGAAATAGGGGTTGCTGCAGAAGTACAACCTAATGGTGCAGCAACCCCAGGGATGCCTGACTTCCCTCACCTGCAGAAGGAAAGTGGATCCAGGGAGTGAAATTGCAGCCCAGTGCTCCCGCCTGTAGCCTTTTTCAGAGACAGGCCACTTCCCCACCTGCCCTCCACCACTCCCTGGAGCAGGTGGACTGACCTTCAAATTGATCATGTGGCCAAGGATGTTTTCTTCTTGGACCCTGATAATTGCCGACAACTCTGGGTGGTTGACAAACTGCTTTGGGTCAAGTAACCTGCACCCTAGGAGCTGGGCATGGACTAGCTAGAAAGAGCAGCCTGGCCTCTCCTTCCCTAAGGCCACTCCTTCTACATAAAAAGCAGAAAGGGGCACAGCACCACTCTGTTTCCTGACAGAGCCTGATGCCCACCAGATTGTTTTGTGCTGAGGGCTTGACAGTCTATACATCACACATTCCTGCTTCTGACTGAGGAACTTGACATAGAGATGGTCCCAGAAGAGCCCGTGCAACACAGACCTTTCTGTGGGCAACAGCCCCTGGTGTATGCATGCCTCTGTGTTGGAGCTCTGCCCCTAGATGCCCTGGCACCGCTTCTATGGTGCATGTATACGACAGAGGGTGTCTCCAGGATGCTGGTCCAGACTGGGGTGCACTGCTCCTAGCTTGTCCTCAATGTTCTTTTCTATGGGAACCATCCCCACTTACACCGTTCTCCTGCACTGTCCCATGCTCCTTGTGATCCTGCTCCTCTACCCTCAAGGATACAGCTGTGAGCCAGAACCCAGGGATGCGCCGTATATTGAGGCCTCTCTGCTCGAAATAGGGCTTGAGCCTCTGCCGAGTCCTGCACCTGAGCCAAGAGAAGGCCCTGCTGGCTTGCTCATTCACGGGCTCCATCTCCAATTGGAGGGCCTGGAGCACCTCCAGAGGGGACAGGGTGAACTTGGCCCCGGGCCCTGACTGGGCCTGCTCCTGCTGCACTGGCTCCTCCTCTTCTGGCTTTGCTTTGGCCTTGGACTGAGGCTCCACCTCTCCCACCTGTTCCACTGCCTCCATGGTGCACTTCCCCTCCTCCTGCAGGACAAACTGCTCCCCTGCAATTAATTGCTCCTCCATCCACCCCTCCTCCTGGTGGACACTCCCTTGCGGGTCACCTGGAGCCTGTGCCTCCAGCCTCAGCTCTTCACTCACCACCTCCTCCTGCCTCCCCACCTGCAGATCTGGGAAAACCTCCTCACCTGACCACGTGGCCTGCCATGGCACCACCTGCAGAAGGCCCTCAGACCACAGGACAAACTGAGCCTGTGCCTGCAACTCCTCCCCCAGGCCCTCCTTGTCTTCCCCTTGCTCCTCACTCTGGGTTCCCTGCTGCACCTCACTCTCCTCTCCCTGCACACATTGCTCTGCAGCCACCCAGTCCTCCCCTGCCCTCCGCTCAAGATCTAGCCAAACTTCTTGCCTGCATCCAACCTCAGCTCCAGGATCACAGCCTCGCTCACCTGCATGAAATCTGCCCTCTCCAGCCCTATAGCTTTCCTCCAAACCTCCTGTGCCCTTGTGTCCTGGGTATCACCACTTTCCTGTACCGAGGTGAAGCTAAAAGCCTCCTGGGCCATCCTGCTTGCCCTGTCCTTCCTGGTGCAAAGGCCCTGGGGTGCACTGTGAATCCTCAGGCGACCTACAGCTGAAGGCCCCCTAGTGGAACTGAGAGGAAGCGCGCTGCCCCCAGGAGCCCCTCAGTCTCCCAACACAGCCTGACTCTGGATGCCCCTTTGTTCTGTGACTGGTGCAGTGAAGGAGCAGGTGGTGCAGAGCCTGCTGAGTCCAGGCAAGGTGCTTGCTTACTAGTGCATGCAACCAGGCCCCGGTGTGCTGAGCGGGTGCACACTGGACTCATGCACAGGTGCTAGTCATGTGAGCATGTGGTACAGAAGGCACCTGGCCAGGCCCAGCCTGCACTCTCTGGATGGGCTCCTGAAAAGTCTCCTCCAATCAAGGGCAGGGCAGTGGGTGTCACCCTGTGCAACTCCGCCCCTCAGTCACAGCCCTGGTGTATTCACCTGGCCCCTGCACCCCAGGCTCCTGAGTAAGCCAACCCACTTTCACACACCAAAATCCTCCCCAAAAGCTGAGTGTGAAAACTGGAATGGAGAAAGGCACGCCAGTCCCCCACTTTAACAAAAGGCAAGTTTTGTTCATGTGATTGCCTCCTTTGGGAATGGGTTTCACATTTCATTCTTGCTTGACAGGAAAAGAAACTTTGTTGTGTTGAGGTTTCCCCCCTTTAGAATGTTCTGATTGGCTTATGCAGTTGTCTGTGTACAAGGAAGGCTTTGGTGTACTGGCATAGTTTTGACCTTTTCCCTTTCCCAAGTGCAACCCATGCAGGGTGCTGCAGTGCACACCTGCCTCCATACACCCCAGGCCTTAGCACCCTCCCTGGCGTGTAACTCCTCTCCTCTGCCCCACACCGCTGCTCACTTCCTTACAAGCCTGCCCCACAAAGGGAGGGTGGCTCTACCTGTAAACTTTCACGTTCACAGGACAGGCCCATGGCTTCTGTTGAGCAGTGCCTCCATCTTGAAAAGGCCAGCTGTTTTCTGTCTGACCATGGCATGTCTATGTGAGTGACCACCCAAGCCAAGGGAGTTGAGAGCCTAAGGGTCAGGATCTAAAGTCTGCCCCCTGCACTCCTGTAGTGTACAAGGTCCCTGTGCCCTGGCCAAATTATAATACTTGTCATCAGAAGTCAGCCATTCTTCCTTCCTCCTCCCAGACAACACCCTGAAAGAAGGGAACAACATCAGAAGGCCTTCCGAGGCCTGGTGTCTCCTCTTCTGTAGCCCTGCCTCTTTCCAGGCAGGCTGAAATGCTGGAGATGCTGCTCCCACAGCCCCTTGTGAGGTCTTTGCCCAATACTATTACATTTCCCGGCTACCAACAACGCAGAGTCAGCAACACCTTGCAATCTTCTTTATGGTTCTTTCAGTGACATGTTAGGTGGCATATGCTGTCTGACTCTTCCGCAGGCGATCCTTTTCTCTTTTCCTCCTGTGTAAAGGGAATGGACAGAATCCCTCAGCCTACCTTGGTGTGTGCCCACACACCGCATCGTTTCTGTCCTTCGGGGCCATATTTGATGTTCTGCTCCATCTCCTCTGAATCTGGAGTGTCCCCTTCTATACACACACCCCCACACTCACAGACACTGCAATGCGCCTGAAGGTGTGTTGGGCCCCTCTGAAGCACATGTCCACAGTCAGTACACTGTGCCTTTTCCTGGCCTGTTTAACTTTCCTACCCCAGGACTTCAATAGTCTCGTCCAGATCCTGCTGCCATTGCCAACATTGTGGGCTCAGCTCAGGGGAACTGAGCGGTGGGTATAAAAACTGAAAGAAATGTGAATTAGAGGCACTGAAAACGGGTAAGGCATGGGAAGGTAGGACTCCGCTGGAGTGGCAAGAGGCCTAAGTGGGTGGCGAAAGCACCGACAACAGGATTGCAGAAACATGATGAAGAACCATGTTTGTTGCCCAGGGCCCTAGGCCAGTCATCCTGAAAGCCATGGTGCTTACAGCGCCCCCATCTGCTTACATTCTGTGGGCACCAGGACTCCCAGTTTCCCTTTGCTGCTCTCAAACACATTCCTGGTGCACTAGGGTGCCTCCAATTTACCCAGGCCTGGTTTTCCACATTTACTTTTCTAAGGAGATCCACAGGGGCAACTACTCACCTTTTAATGCCCAGCAGGAGGGCTCCTCCTCTCCAACAGGTCCCCTCTGCAGCTCCCTCCTCTGGGTCCTGCGTCTGCAGGGTAGTACTGCAGAGGATTGGGCCACAGGTCCTCTCTGATGATCTGGGAAGGAACACAGGGCAGAGGGGAACCAGACCAGTTTGCTAGTCTGCTTTTCACGCACATGGGGATTCCACCATCACATTTTCTGACAGTGGCCAGTGCAGTATCAATCACCTCAGCAATCTTGCCTGACCCGGACAGGTTATGTTCAGACAACCAGTTAAGAAGCTGAAGCTGCTTTTATCTTGCCGGCGGCTGGGGCTCCACGTTCATAATCCCAGAACCAGAGGTTTCAAGTGGAACTAGAGCCCTGTACCCTGCAGGAAGGAAGTTGGAAGGCTGGATTCCCATCGGTCCAATGTCCACACCCACCCACCATTTTCCTGCTCTTCCAGAGGCCCATCCTGGGAACTGTCACTCACCTGCAAGGCTGACATCATATTGCTTAATGATCAGGTCATTCAGGAAGTAGGGGTTGCTCCAGAAGAAAAACATCAACCTGCAGCGGTATTTGGGAAGGCTCACTTCCTTCACCTGCCAAGAGATACAACTAGTAAAGTGTCTTGTCTGCCAGCTTTTGGACTGAGCCTGCCTGTAGGAATCACCCACCACCCCTCCCTTTCTTTCTGCTCAGACACGTCCCACTGGGTGCCAAAGCCCTCATCACAGGCTCCATTCTGCCTCCCAGTCTGACCTCCACATTGATCAAGTAGTTCAGCAGGTCTTCATCTTCATCAGTGATGAAGGCTGATATCTGTGGTGGTTCCTGATCTGCTTTTGGTCAAAGAGCTCTCAGAGGCTGTGAAACGAAATGGACACCTAAAAGCCATGGAGCCAGCCTGGGGGCATATGAGAGTTGGCCGTGGATGGCAGACATTGCCCCTGTTCCAACCTCCTCACCGCCTACCTTTCTTCACACATGCTCACAACAATGGTACCTGTGGGTTCATGTTCACCTGAGCATGAACCTGCCCTAACAATTGGAGGGTTCATTTCCAGACATGTTCTGAGACCTCCCTGTCCTCTCTGTGCCTGTGCAGATGACGCAGTGCTTAGGGCAGCGGTTCTCAACCTGTGGGTCGCGAACAATGAAAATACATCCTGTCTATCAGATATTTACATTATGATTCATGACAGTAGCAACATTACAGTGATGAAGTAGCAACGAAAATAATTTTAGGGATGGGGGTAACCACAACATGAGGAACTGTATTAAAGGGTCCTGGCATTAGGAAGGTTGAGAATCACTGGCTTAGGGTGTCTGCATGTACTCTGGCCTTGTCCCTTGGGATTGCCTACACGAAATGTATGGTCTCCAGAAACAGTGGCAGCACACATCTTCTAGAGGTCCGTGTGGGTCACAAAGGCTGCATTCTGGATTGGAAATAAGCCTTTTATTGCACATGAGTTGCAATAAAAGGGTGTGTGTGGATATGTGTGTGTGTGTGTGTGTGTGTGTGTGTGTGTGTGTGTGTGTGTGTGTATACCTCTGCTCCTTTGTGTATACCTGTGTGTGTGTCTGTGGAAGGAGGGAGGAAGCCTGCCTGGAATTCCTATGGGCATCTGATGTGTTGAGAGAGGACACTGGAAGCATTTGCCTTAAACCTGGCTAAAACGAGCTGAGTGTTTACACTGAGCTTTTTTTTTTAAATATATTTTATTGATTTTTTACAGAGAGGAAGGGAGAGGGATAGAGAGTTAGAAACATTGATGAGAGAGAAACATCGATCAGCTGCCTCCTGCACATCTCCCACTGGGGATGTGCCCACAACACAGGTACGTGCCCTTGACCGGAATCGAACCTAGGACCTTTCAGTCCACAGGCCGATGCTCTATCCACTGAGCCAAACTGGTTTCGGCTACACTGAGCTTTTTGGTCAAAAAGGTAGAAACCAAAAACACTACCTCCAAGGATCTTTCCACTGCCCAGAAAAGGTGTCCTTCCACTATCTGATTGTGGTGTGGTACGTTGTGCCCATACTTCCTGACCTGACACCTAGAAGCCGGCCCTAGCTTCACCCAGTGCTGTGCCACTGAGGAGGGGAGGCCCTTTCCTCTGTCCTCCTCCCCTTCACCTTCTCCTGGCTCCTCCTCCACTTACTCCCTGTGGTCTTTGTCAGCAGTGAAGTCTGAAGGATACAGCTCAGGCAAGGATACAGCTTGGGCCCAGAAGTTGGGGATGCACTGGATGATGGCCCTTCTGCACTCCAGAATGGGATTTCTATGCCAAGAAGTCTTGCGCTTCACCTGAACGTAGGCCCTGCTGGCTCGGGCGCTCTCAGTGCTCAGCTGAACCTGAAGGGCCGCCAGCACCTCCAGTGTGGGCCGGGTGTGTGTCCCACTGCGCCCTGGCTCTGCTCGCTGCTCCTCAGGCTTCGCCTCTGATTCTACCTGGGACTCCGCCTCATCTGCACTCATTTTGTCCCCAGCCTCAGCTTCCACCACCTGGGAGAGAAGGTCCATGTCCAGTAGCTGCTCCGCCCCAGCAGCCCCTGGGCCCTCGGCTCCTAGATCCTTGGTTTCTGCACAGAGTCAGGCTTAATGTGGAGGTTACCTCGCCACCCCTCCTACCCTGGCCTTCGTGGTCCCTCCCACGCCCCACCCTGCACTGGTACACAAGAGCTCCTGTGTTCACCCGAAGGGCCCTTGGGGGTACACTTCTGACACAAAGTGCTGGCGAGATCCGCAGCCTACTGACCCAGCAGGACCGGCCACCTCCCCCCAACCCCCCACCTCCAGATGGCACTGGTCCTGAACTGGGCAACTGCCAACAAGCAGGTAGCAGTGCTTGGAGCTCACTGCATGTCCCCAGGTCCCTTATCTGGATCCTTCAGGCACAGTCTTGGTTTCACAGGGTATGTCTCCTACACAGGGGTTTTGGGGTCACCTCCTGGAAAGGAGGATGCACCAGCTATGCTGGGTGCGCTGGCCATGCACAAGATGCTCTTTGCACATGAACTTCAATCAGTGAGCGAGACTGCACTTGACCCCATTCTGCTCCGCCCCTCCCTTCGTCAGCACCACTGCTGGCCACCAACCTCCATGCAAACTCCTCCTTGCCCCCCCCTTCTGAAGTATATATAATCCTCTGGCCTTTTCCTGGCTGTCACCACCTGCTCTTCGCATTGATGCAAGCGCCAGAGTTCGCACATGGCGAATTTGCTTTCTGTGTCACTTACAGACTGGTACACATTTGCCCCTGGCAGAATGGACAGTCACAGTCCTGGCTTGTGTCTCCATGAGCTGGGGCCTGGTCCCAAACACCAGAGGTTGCTCGTCTGGCAGGTCAGGGAACTCACCTCGGTTTTGTGTTGGATTGCTGGTCAGGGTGATTAAGGGAAGAAAGGGATCTCTCCTATCTCTCTCTCTCTCTCTCTCTCTCTCTCTCTCTCTCTCTCTCTCTCTCTCTCTCTCTCTCTCTCTCTCTCTCTCGCCCTGTATCTCTCTCCCCCTCTCACTCCTCTTCTCTTCCCCCTCCCCTGCCCCCCCTCTTCTCTCTCTCTCTCATTCTCTCTCTCTCTCTCTCTCTCTCTCTCTCTCTCTCTCTCTCTCATTCTCTCTCTCTCTCTATCTATCTATCTCTCTCTCTCTATCTCTATCTCTATCTCTATCTCTGCCTGCAGTAAACATATCCTGGGATGAGAAATAAGAATGTAATAATAAAGAGGTTCATAGGATCTGGGCAAGAGAGGGCACCCCAACCTGGAAGGTCTCTGAGGTCCAAGCTGGAGCATGTCCCCAGGGGGAAGGCCTATGGCTATAGGGGACTGTAGCCTCCATTCTTGCAGATCCAAGGCTTAGGAGAATAAAGCCAAGAAAAGGGCTCATTCTCTGGGCCTGCAGGTCATTGCTTTGCTATCTGCATCTCATTTCTTTCATTCTCACTGGCTTTTCTTCTGAATATGTGGGTGCATATGTGCCGGGAGCGGGTCCATCCTTGCTGTTTCAAGGGACCTGGCATATATGGCATACGGTTCTTAATATGTTTGCTCACCTTCTTGGCGCTGTGTTTTAACCAAAGTCACCTCTCTGAGAAAGGTTGAATCCCCAGGTAGGGATTTTCCCCTGAAGTTAGGGAGGGAATAAAACCCCTCAACTAAGTGCCAGGCGGGTAATTAATCCCTTTAACTGCGAACAATCATGCTTAAACTACATAATCTTTTCTCCCTGGAATGGAGATAAGAAACGCCCTAACCTTTGTAATAGAGATTGATAGGATTGAATCAACTGGTATAAATACAGTTGTAACAAGACAGAAACACTCAGAACTTAGAACAGAATCAAGAAGACAGAACCTACACGGAGCCTAGAGACAGAAGAACTTCGCTGGAGAGAGCATGCCGGAGGATCCTGGAGAGGGACTGGCCTCGGAGCCTAGAGACAGAGCCTAGCGGGAGAACATGGCAAGGGATCCTGGACTGAACCTGACTACAGAGATTGGCAGGAGAACCTGACTGGAACCTGGACACTGAACCTGACTGGAGAGCCTGGACAGAACCTGGCTGGAGAACCTAGCGAGGGAACATGGCTACAGAACCTCGCTGGAGATCCGAAGCAGAACCTCTCTGGAGATCCAGCCCAGAACTTGGCTGGAGATCCTGGCTGGAGATCCTGACAAGAGAACCCGGCTATGATGATCACCTGAACACTGCCTCTGTGTCATTCCTTCTTCGCCGACTCCGTCCACACCTTTGGGGACCCCTGGACCCGCTGGGGTTGGACCCCGGCATATGGCACCCAAACAGGGACCCCTAGGTAAGCGCCCCGCACTCGGGACGGATCGGACTCCACCGTAGGAAAAAGGTGGATAGTCTTCGCCGACTCCGTCCACACCTTTGGGAACACCTGGAAAAGGATTCCCTTAGGTAAGCCCCCCCCCCATTGAGAACCCCACACTCGGGACGGATAGGACTCCACCAGGGTACTGCAGACCCCCCTACAGAGGATAAGTAGGGTAAGAAGGTGGATAGTACAGAACTTAGATTGACAAGATGTGCCATACTGAGTCCAAAGAAAGAAGACTCTGTATTGATCTTTAGATTAAGAAGATGTGCCATACTGAGTCTAAAGAAATAAGACTCTGTATTGATCTTTTAACATATGTGCTTGCTAGCAGAGGAGTTAAGGTTACTCCCAGTCAGATGGAACATTTTATACAAGAAATACGTCCATGCTTTTCTGAGGAAGGAAAGGTGCCGGAAAGGTAAATGTAGAGGCATGGGAGAAGGTAGGCCCAAGGAGCCTTATCCTTAACCCCACTGCAGCCTTTCCACCCTGGGAAAGTGCAGGATTGGCAAGCTTTCCCTGGGGTGATAGATCAGGACTCAGGTAATAGCAGAAAGCGCCAATCCTACTCTTAAAATGGATACAAGAGAGCGTTTCAGGTTTTTCTTTTTAATGCTTGCTTTTAAAAAATAAAAAAGGGGGAATTTGCCGGGAGCCGGTCCATCCTTGCTGTTTCAAGGGACCTGGCATATATGGCATACGGTTCTTAATATGTTTGCTCACCTTCTTGGCGCTGTGTTTTAACCAAAGTCACCTCTCTGAGAAAGGTTGAATCCCCAGGTAGGGATTTTCCCCTGAAGTTAGGGAGGGAATAAAACCCCTCAACTAAGTGCCAGGCGGGTAATTAATCCCTTTAACTGCGAACAATCATGCTTAAACTACATAATCTTTTCTCCCTGGAATGGAGATAAGAAACGCCCTAACCTTTGTAATAGAGATTGATAGGATTGAATCAACTGGTATAAATACAGTTGTAACAAGACAGAAACACTCAGAACTTAGAACAGAATCAAGAAGACAGAACCTACACGGAGCCTAGAGACAGAAGAACTTCGCTGGAGAGAGCATGCCGGAGGACCCTGGAGAGGGACTGGCCTCGGAGCCTAGAGACAGAGCCTAGCGGGAGAACATGGCAAGGGATCCTGGACTGAACCTGACTACAGAGATTGGCAGGAGAACCTGACTGGAACCTGGACACTGAACCTGACTGGAGAGCCTGGACAGAACCTGGCTGGAGAACCTAGCGAGGGAACATGGCTACAGAACCTCGCTGGAGATCCGAAGCAGAACCTCTCTGGAGATCCGGGCTAGAGATCCTGGCTAGGCTGCTGATCAACTGAACGCTGTCTCCGTGTCATTCCTTCTTTGCTGACTCCGTCCACGCCCTTGGGGACCCCTGGACCCGCTGGGGCTGGACCCCGGCACATATGCCCTTTCTGAATGGTGTTTGTCATTTCTTGAGATATGTTCCTAGTAGTGGGGTTACTGTTCGAATGGGAGCTCCATTTGTTCAATTTTTTGAGGAAACTCCATAGTATTCTGCATAGTTGCTACACCAGTCTGCATTCCCACCAGTAATGCAAGAGGATTCCTTTTACACCCCATCCTCGCCAGCACTTGTTGTTTGTTGAATTGTTGATGATAGCCATTCTGACCATTGTGAGATGGTATCTCATTGTCCTTTTGATTTGCATCTCTTGAATGATTAGTGATTTGGAGCATGTTTTCATATGTCTCTTGTTTCTGTATGTCCACTTTCGAAAAGTGTCTAAGTCCTATGCCCATTTTTTTATTGGAATATTAATCTTCCTTTTGTTTAAATGAATGAGTTCAGTATGAATTTTGGAGAATAGGTCCTTATCAGATATAACATTGGCAAATATCTTCTCCCAGGCAGTGGACTTCCTTGTTTTGTTGTTGTTGTTGTTGTATTTTTTGGCTGCTTCTTCTCTGCAGAAGCGTTTTAATTTAACGTCGTCCCATTTATTTCTTTTCTCCTCAGTTTCCATTGCCCTAGGAGCTGTATAAGTAAAGATATTGCTGAGACAGATGCCTGCTATTTTGCTGCCTATGGATTCTTCTAAGATTTTCATGGTTACCCACTTACTTTTAAGTCCTTTATCCATTTTCAGTTTATTTTTCTGTATGGTGTAAGTTGGTGGTCTAGATTCATTTTTTTTTTTTTGCATGTATCTGTGCTATTTGTCCAACATCAAGTATTGAAGAGACAGTATGACTCCGTTGTATGAATTTGCCTCCTTTGTCAAATATTAATTGAGCATAACTGCTTGGATTGACTCTGGGTTCTCTGTTCCGTTCCATTGGTCTATATGTCTGTTTTAGTGCCAGTAACAGGCAGTTTTGAGAATGGTGGCTTTGTAATATAGCTTGATATCTGGTATTGTGATCCACCCAACTTTGTTCTTCTTTGTCAAGATTGCTGTGACTATTTGGGGTCTTTTTTAATTTCATAGGAATTTTTGGAGACTTTGTTCTAGGTCTGTGATATATGCCATTGGTATTTTAATGGGGAATACATTAAAACTGTAGATTGCTCTGGGTAGTATGAACATTTAATGATGTTGATTCTACCAATCCATGAATGTGGTGTGTTCTTCTATTTGCTTTTGTCTTCACCTATCCCTTTTAAATTTCCTGTAGTTTTCCAAGAACAGGTCTTTTACCTCCTTAGCTAAGTTTATTCCTAGGTATGTTAACTTTTTGTTGCAAATGTAAATGGGATTTTTTTGTTTGTTTTTTTATTTTTTAGTTTTTCTTTCTTTAAGTTCATTATTGGTGTATCAAAAAGCCATAGAATTCTGGGTGTTAATTTTGTACCCTGCTACATTGCCAAATTCATTTATTAAATCTCCTAGCTTTTTGATGGATTCTTTAGGTATTTCTATGGACAGTACCATGCCATCTGCAAATAATGACAGTTTTACTTCTTCTTTTCCACTTAGCATGCCTTGTTTGACTTCTTCTTGTCTGATTGTATTGTCTAGCACTACCAGTACTCTGTCGAACAGAAGTGGTGAGAGAGGGCATCCCCGTCTTGTTCCTCTTCTTAATGTTTTTTGCCCACTGAGTATGAAGTTGTCTGTAGGTTTGTCATATAGAGGGTATGACCCCTCTATTCCGAGTTGCTGAGAGTTTTTATCAAAAGTACAGGCCCAGTGCAGAAAAATTTGTGCACTCGGTGGGGCAGGGGGGTGGGGGAGTCGCTCAGCCCGGCCTGTGCCTTCTTGCAGTCTGGGACCCTTGGCAGATGTCCACATGCTGGCTTAGGCCTAATGCCTGAGGGATCAGGCCTAAGCTGGCAGTCAGATCTCCCTCTGGCAGCCCGGGAGCCCTTGGGGATATCCACTTGCCAGAGGGTGCAGGCATAAGCTGCAGTCGGATATCCTTAGCAGTGCTGAGGAGGCGGGAGAGGCTCCCACCACCACCGCTGTGCTGGCAGTCATCAGCCTGGCTTGTGGCTGAGCAGAGCTCTGCCTTTGGGAGGGTACTGATCACCAGGGAGCAGCTTCTGCATTAAGTGTCTGTCCACTGGTGGTTAGTGTGTGTCATATTGACCAGTAATTCCCAGTCATTTTGCTGTTAGGGTTAATTTTCATATTACCCTTTTATTATATAGGAGGACAGAGGCCTGATGCACAGGTGGGGGCTGGCTGTTTTGCCCTGAAGTGTGTCTGGATCAGGGTGGGGGTCCCACTGGGGTGCCTGGCCAGCCTGGGTAAGGGGCTGATGGCATTTTGCAGTCTGTCGAAGCCCTCCAGTGGGGATCCTCAACCCGTGGGGGTGCCTGGCCCACCTGGGTGAGGGGCTGAGGGCTGTTTTCAGGCTGGCCACATCCTCTTCAGGGTTGGGGGGTCCCTACTGAGGTGCCTGGCCACCGTGGGTGAGGTGCTGATGGCTGTTTGCAGGCTGGCCAAGACCCGCAGTAGGGACCCTCACCACATGGGTGTGTGGCCAGCCTGGGTGAGGGCCTCAGGGCCGTTTTCAGGCTGCTCACAGCCCCTTCAGGGTGGGAGAGTCCCACTGGGGTGCCTGGCCAGCCGGGGTGAGGGGCTGATGGCCATTTTCAGGCCTGCCAGTTCCCTGGGCAACCTACGCTCCCAGCCTCTCTCTTTTCTGTTTTTTTGGGGATTTATTTATCTTCTATAATTAAACCTTTGTAGCCTTGAGAACAGCCCAGGTCTGGCTGGAAACCTGCATTGCCCCTGGCAACCCAGGCTCCCAGCCCCTCCTTGAGCAGAGGCTGGCTGCAAGCAGGTATCAGAATTTATTTATCTTCTATAATTGAAACTTTCTAGCCTTGAGTGGAGCCAAGCGCTTGCCAGAGCAGGCGGGAAGCTTGGCTTCCTCCATCGCCGGAGCAACCCAAGCCTCCTGCTTCCTCCAGCTCCGTGGCCACCATCATCTTAGTTGGGTTAATTTGTAAACTCACTCCTGATTGGCTTGTGGGCGTGGCGTGTAGGTGTAGCTTGAGCATAGCAGAGGGATGGTTAATTTGCATGTTTCTGTCTTATTATATAGGATTGGGTGTTGGATTCTATCAAATGCTTTCTCTGCATCAATTCCTATGAGTATCTCTCAATTTGTTTATGTGATGCATCATGTTTATTGATTTCTGGATGTTGTATCATCCTACTTCCCCAGAATATATCCACTTTGTCATGGTGCATGCTCATTCCAAAGAAATGTTGTATCCAATTTGCTAGAGTTTTAACACCTATGTTCAACAGAGATATATTGGCCTGCATTTTTCTTTATTTGTATTGTCTTTATCTGGTTTTGAGAATTAGAGTAATGGTGGCTTCATAGAAAGTATTTGGAAATGCTCATTCCTTTGAATTTTATAGAATAGTCTGAGGAAGAAGGTCTTAGTTTTATTTTATTTTTTAAACACTTGGTAAAAATCCCCTGTGAAGCCATCTGGCCCAGGCTTCTGTTTGCTGCAAGGTTGTTATTGTTTGTGTTGTTGTTTTTTGACTACTTCAATTTCCTTAGTAGTTATTGGCATAGTCAGATGTTTTATTCTTCCTGATTGAGTTTAGGAAGATTGTATTTTTCTAGAAATATGTCCATTTTTTCAAGGTTGATCAATTTGTTGGAGTAGAATTGTTTATAGTAGTTATTTACAATTCTTTTTATATCTGTGGGGTCTTTTGCTATTTTGCCTCTTTCATTTCTGATTTTTTTTAATTTCGGTCCTCTCTCTTTGCTTCTTGGTGCAGCGACCTAGAGGTTCATCAATCTGGTTTATCCTTTCAAAGAACCAGTTCATGGTCTTCTTGGTCTTTTGTAGCTTTTTTTGGTCTCTATGTCATTTATTTCTGCTATGATCTTCATTTTCTTTCCTGCTACTCAGTTTGGGCTTTTCTTGTCACTCTCTCTCTCTAACTCTTTAAGTTGTAGAGTTAGATAATATGTTAACTGTTTTTCTTGTTCTTTGAGTTAGGCCTGTAATGCTATGAAGTTCCCTCTAAGTCTGTTTTCAGTATGTCCCATACATTTTGGATTTTTATGTTTTCATTGTCATTTGTTTCCAGGATGATTTTGATTTCTTCTTTGATATCTTTGGTAACCCAGTCATCTATCTTTATACACAAAATTCCTGCGACCGGAGTGGAAGAATGACCAGAATGAACAGTGGCTAAGACTTGCATTGCAGCAGCCAACCAGTCTTATCTAGGCCCTGATTGGCCATAGCCTTGGCCAGCCTGACCCCCCATCTGTCCCCAATAACCATTTTAGGGCAGGACTGAAAAGAAAACCACCCATGGCTCCTCCCCCTGGTCAACACCACCCCTATATTCCCCTAACACAGAGATTGGAGGCATGGCCTTCTGGCTAAATGCCAGTGGCCACTAATCCCTGCCAGCCTGGCCCTGATGGGCCCCCATCTGGGGAGGCCGACCAGACTGCTTCCATGCAGGAATTCATACACTGGGCCTCTAGTTATTTAATAACAGACTATTTAGCCTCCAAGTATTTGATTTTGTTACATTTTATTGTAGATTATTTCTAATACTAGAGGCCCAGGGCATGAACTTTGTACACTCGGAGGAGTCCCTCACCCAGTCCTGTACCCTCTTGCAGTCCGGGAGCCTTCGGGGGATGTCCGACTGATGGCTTCTGCCTAATCCTGGTTGCCGAACATTACTAGCACTGCTGCGGAGGTGGGAGTGATACCTGCCACTGCTGCTCCACTTCCCAATACCTGCCGAGCTTAAGCACAAGCAGAGGGCCCAGAGAACAAAAATCACAGCCACCTGCCTGTGGTGGTGAGAGGAGGCCACTGGGCCCAAGCCTCCAAGACATCCCAGGGCATGGTGTTTTCTCAGTCCCAGTGGGGCTGTAGCTCTGAAGCTCTCGGCAGGGTGTGCTTCTAGTTGGTCAATGTCAGTTCCTGTTGCTACATACTTTGATCCTCAGTCTGGGGCAGGGAAGGGCCTGGCACGGTGAATATGAAAGATGACCATCATGCCTGCGGGAGGGATGAGCAAGGAGCATAGGAACAGGAGAAGAGTAGGGGGAAGCTGGGGGCCTCCATGTTATTGCAGAAGCAGATCTCCCTTTGATAAGGGAAACAACACCACTCTGAAAACTAAAACTGGAGCTTGGTACCATAAGGACCCACTCAGGCTAGAAGCGGGGTAAGCAGCCTCTTTCAAGCCCTCTACCATCTCTAAACCTGTGCTATGGCCCTGCAGCCTCTCAATCTCTTTTTCCCTTAGACATTGGTGCATTGGGATTTTCAGTTACTTTTAGGTGGCTGGAGAATTTTTTCAATGTTGGTTTTATTATATGTAGGCAGCATAACGTATCTGTGTGTTTTGTTGTTGTTAATCCAAGTAGAGGACCTTTTTCTATTGTTGTCCTTTTTCAACAGAAAGCATGGAGGGGGAGGTGGGAGAGAGAGAAAGAGAGAGAGAGAGAGAGAGAGAGAGAGAGAGAGAGAGAGAGAGAGAGAGAGAAACATCATGGTTAACTAGAACCCAGGGACATGCCCTTGACCTGGAATCAAATCCGGGATCCTGCCATGCCAAGCCAGATTCTCAACCCACTTAGGCACAGCAGCCAGGGGGCATATTTTAACATTTTTTAATCAGAAGGAGCATTTGACAGCGAGAAGCATAGAAATAATACGAAGGTCTGAATTTCAGCCCATTTCCAGAGAATGTGCCTTCATATTCATTCATAATTAATTATTTAAGTTAAAACATTATTCTTTAGCTGTATTTAAATAAATAAATACCTCAGCATCACTGACATCTTTTCAGCACAGGCAGATAAATGATAGCTTTTCTAAATATTTAAGACTTTACTAGGGTCATGTCATACTGACATAAAATTATTCATAAACAGGTTCAAGTATTGTTGTTTGGTCACTGACTTTTTAGGAGGCTCAGGTGGAGCACCACCAACACAAAGGCCCCCTCTGACTTACGGTGGACCAGTGGCTGTGATGATTATTATAGCTGCACACTAATTTACTCAGCCTAATTTTTCCACTGTAGGTTTGTATTGATAACGTATTATGGTACAGAGAAATACAACAAGACAAATAATACAAAACGTCCCAGCTTGAAATAGATCACTTTATATACAATCCCATGGGGAAGTGGACTAGAAAGGAAGATTAAAGGGGAAGAAGGAACAGCCTAAAAATCCTGACCATGACAAAAGGCTCCTTCTTGTATTTCTAAACAGATATTCAGGGTACCAAACCCTAAGCTATGTACATACTTTTAGATATATATATTGTTATTGATTTCACAGAGGAAGGGAGAGGGAGAAAGAGTTAGAATCATCAATCGTGAGAGAGAATCATTGATTGGCTGCCTCCTACAAGACATCTACTGGGCTAAGAGCCCACAGCATGGGCATGTCCCGGCCTGGGAATTGAACCCTGACCTCCTGGTTCACAGGTCGAAACTCATCCACTGAGCCAAGAAGGCCAGTCTTTGGCTCTTCTTTATTCAGTCTTCCCTTTGACATTCGTGTGCTCCAGCTGCCCTGTATCCAGCCTGCCTGACTGCTCTGCAGATTGGTGGACTCTAGGGTACATTCTAGTAGTAAGGAACCTACTATGTGTGCCTTACGATCCCTGCTTGCTTTCTGATGGCCTAGAGACCCTGCCCATAGGGCCTTCATGTACAAGATGCCTGTGCACCAGCAGTCACCTCCTATCCAGGCCCCTATTGTGCCCATCTTCACAGATGTGGTCTCTATCTAAGCTTTCTAAGCCTCATTGCCTTAATACTATGCTTTTCTGAATATTTTGATGGAAAAGTCCAGATTCCAATAAAGAATTTTGCTAGATTTCTCATAGTGATCTCCAGAACAAATAAAGCATCAAGTGCAGGACACTTGGTTTTAGAGGCAACATGCAGCAATGAGTTTTCATTTGTTGTGTCTTAATATGGTGGGTTTTTAAAATTAATTCTTTAGAGAGAGGAGAATGGAGAAAGACAGACACAGAAGCATGCATTCCTGTGAGAGAGAATGTTGGATGCCTGGGGACTGAACCTGCAACCTGGATATGTGCCCTGGCCAGAAATCAAATCGGTGAACTTTCTGGTGCACAGGACAATGCCCAGACACACTGGACAGGGTGCACTGACTTTTATTTTCTTCCTTATCTTGCATCTGGTGGTTAATAAATACCATCAATGCTAATAACAGTGGGCAATTCCAGAGGAGGACATGCTGACAAGAGCTTTACATAAGTTGGCCCCACAGGTGAATCTCCACACAAGGTAATGGGCATGATCTCTATGTGTGGAGGAATTAACACCCAGACCACAGGATGTTTTGCCTATGCCCTTCCTCCCTCAGAACCTGCCCATTTGTATACTTTTCCTCAAATTCCAGAGGTTCTGATTCCCTTCTGGACACTATTTCCTGTGAAGGTGGGGATGGGAAGACAAGGTGCATGTCAGACAGAGGTACAGGGAGAGGGAGACGGAATAGGAGAGAGAGAGGAAGAGAAAGAGAGCATTTGCTGTAAGAGATATACATTTTCTGACCCTTGTTCTCTTATCCTCTTTTTTGGGGGGGTGGGGAGCTCACCGGCTGTTACAGAGACTTCAGCATTTTCTCTTCCCACTAGAAGAAGCAGAGTGGGCCTGGCCAGTGTGGCTCAGTAGGCCTATGAACCAAGAGACATAGTTCAATTCTCAGTTGGAGCAGGGGACAGAGTTTACACCTGGATCCCCAGGTGGATATGCAGGAGAAAGCCAACCAATGATTTTGTCTCATTATTGATGTTTTAACAATCTCTCCCTCTCCCTTCCTCTCTGAAATCAATAAGAAATGTACTTAAGAAACGGGAAAATGAGCTCCTACGCTGATGGGCCCAAGCTAGAAGAGTGGAAGGTAGAAGAAAAAGAAAGGAATAGCAATAAAAAGAGAACGAAGGGCCAGGTGCTGTATGTGACAAGCTAGGAAGCTGCTGACACCCAGCAGAGAGCAGCAAGCACATGAGAGGCTGGCACTGAATGGGAGGCAGTAGAAGGAGAAAAAGCAGGACTGACTTCCTCACAATTAGGGAGACATACAGGCAAATGGAGCCCTGTCCCTGGGCCTGGATGTGTGGCCTTCTCCCTAGGTGCTCCTCTGGCAGGCCACTCAGTGAGCAAACTGAGACAGCCTAGGGCCAGAATGCAGTGGCAGGTGGGCAGGGAGCCTGTTCCTTGCTGGCCAGCTAACTGTCCATTGACTGTGGGATCCAACAGCACACTAGGACATCTCCCTTTCACTTGGTTGTATTGACCCTCAGGGTGGCCCTCTATACCCCCATCTCCCCGATGTGACCTTCACCTGTGTCCACTTAAGTGCTCTCCGGGAACTGGCTTGGGGTGGTCCACTCTTCAGACCTGGGGCCTGTCACTGGCTCAGAGTTGCTTTACCACCTCCTTGATTGATGGGAAGGAGGATCATGAGGGGAAAGTCTTCGAACATTAGACCATCCTCTACCAAAGGATGTCCTATTCTTAGGACAGGACACAGAACAAAGCAGAAGTTTATGCCAGCTTAGTATTTTGCTGAAAAGAATGTAAATGTGTTTACAGGCCACAGGAACTTGAATTCAAGAAGGGGCTGGATCCAGGGGAATGACAGGCATGGACTTGTGAGGCCAGGGCTCTGGCTCCCTGGCAGGCTGATGTCCCTTTCAGTACTGGGGGCCTGACTTGTACATAGGGAAGCCCTACCATGGAGTGGCCACAGGCCAGTGGGGAGGAGTGTTTGAGTCCAGGGCCTGGACTAGTTACCTGTGACGGCCCCAGACAAGTTGTACCTCAGTGGTACTGACTGGAAACCACTTGTTCCTTTCCCTGTGGAAGCACCTTGTGTGCGCTGACCCACTAACAGAGAGACAGAGAGGCCCAGCTTTTCTGTAGGCTCTTCTGAACCCCCTGCATTGTGATGCTCAAACAACTCTCATATTCCAGGCAGAGGGACCACATGACAGATTACCACAGTGGTGTTGACCAGAAAATTCCAGACTGGCTGATGAGGTTTATGGAAGAGGTTCAAACTGTAATGAGGTCAGCAGTTGAGTCTAGACTTGGTATCATGGGCTTTTAGCCTGAGGGTGCCACCTGGGGGCTGAGATTTTCTCTTTAACACAGACATTACATGCACCAGGTAGAAACTGGAAAATTGTAGGAGCCCAAGCTCAGGCAGCCTCTATGAGATACCAGTTTCCAGGAGATACAAGGAGGCAGGAGGGACCACTTAGAATGACCTAGAAACAAAGTCTTAGCCAAACATGCCTTCTTCATGAGCAAGAAACACTGCTCTATCCACCCCCACCCCCATGCTGAGCCTGCTTTCCCATGTGCTGTGGCACTGGGGGCAGGAGAACTTCCTGCCCAGTATTGGACAGGCCCCGCCAACTCCCAGCACCCACACATGAATTTGGGGGATGTTTTCACCACATCCTGCTCACCTGCCACCTGCTCTCATCATGGACCTCACTTACGTACAGGACACAGTAGCCTCTGAGCCCACAAGTAGGGCCGTCCTGTGCAACCTCCTTCTCCAGTCACAAAATTCCTACTGCGATCCCAGGTCATCTGCCCTTGTGACATTTTTTTGAAGGAAGGGGGTCCTTAGAATGTGCTCCAAGTCTTGGACCCTCTTTATGCATCCCTGGAATGTCAGTCAGCCCATCAGCAACCTGATGCTGGGGACACCCACTGATAACAGAAATCAGGAGTTCTCTCCAATTCTTCTGAGCTGTTTTGGAGAACGTGACAAGCTACAGTGAACAGAAGGAAAATCAACATCCCAGCTGCCTCTCTGGATCCAAAGAGGCACCAAAGAGGCAGGAGGATGCCTTTCCTGGGTTCTTCAGCAAGCCCTGCCTCTGTGGGCCTTCAGAGGCCCTGGGGACCAGTCCCCATGCATGGGCTTTCCCATCGTCTGCTCTCTTAACCCAGCTTTCGAGCAGACAGCCTTCCACCTGGCTTCTTTCCCTCTGCAATCAGACGTCTTCCTACCCTGACGTATTTTGTCCTCTGTGCCTTTTTCAAACTCACAAGTCTCTGCTGGCACTACCTGCCCTGCCTGTGCCAAACAAGACCGGGTTTCACTTCAGAGCCAATGACATTTAGACCTAAACAAGGGATTGCCCCTCTTTCGTGCTCCCCAAGGAGAATATGCCTCACATCGAAGACATGCCTGGGTCTGGCCGTTTAATGCCAAGGGCAGTGCTTCTAGAGGCACAGGGGAGGTGCATGAGGAAGAGCACTCACTCTGGGCTAGAGGGACAGGGCAGAAAATGGCCCACAAAATCCCATGAGGAACCCAGAATGAGGGACAAAAGGGAAATGGCAGCAGAGCATGGGCCAGTCTTGCTGAATCTGAGATCTGCATCCCTTAAATATCAGAGGCATAATCTACCAGATTATACAGATGGCTGTGGTGGCGGGGAAGGTTGGGGTGCAGGGGTGGCCTGGCATAGATGAGGTGCCAGTGACATTCTCAGATCCCAACCCCAAAGGCACTGAGTCATTCCAATAGAGAGTGCAGGGCAAGGTGGGGAGAATGGCACACACCAATCCTGGACACAAAGACGAGGAGAGGTCTACAGGGAAAGGGAGGGCCCAACCATGGCATTCAGGTGTGCAGAGGGATGCTTCTGGTGAAGATTACACTTCTGCCTCATCAGATGGTAAGAATTATGCTTCTGACCAGAGAAGGAGAGAATGGGTCCTGCTACTGCATCCCTGTCATCCACTGACCCTAAATCTCCAACTCTAAGCCAGAGGATGACTATTGTGGCTGAGAGGAAAAGCAGATGCTATAGGCTGTACAGCCTGTTCCACTGCTGATTGTTCCCCTGGAGAGGGTTCCATAAGCCTCAGGGTCACAGAAGGTCTGTCTCCATACTTGACAGGAAATCCCTCTGTGCCCTATGTGAGGGCTGGCAGGAGGCACTGGCATAGAGTGGATATCTTCTCAGGGATGTCCACGGGTCAGCTGATCCTCACCCGCCAAAGCCAGACACCTCTCCTCGCTCTTCAATCCTTGATTTACTCCAAAAAATTTACTGAGTGCCTAAGGGTACATCCACTGCTATTCTGGGTGATCAGCTGGGACACCTCATGAGAATTTCATGGTCTTCCACAGAGTATCTCTGAGGCATGAACCCTCACTCGATTGAGGAGACAAACAAAACAACTGAACTGGAAAATGAGTAAATCACAGACTAGTCTTGCTTTGCACTGTAGAGCACGCCACATAGAATGGTACCTCCAGCTAATACCCTGCCCAGCAATCCTAATAACCATAAGAAAAGTTATTTTTCAATGGCTATTACAGAGTTATGTCACAACATTAAAAAACTCTGTTATAAACATACCATACATGTAAATAAATAAAGTAGTAAAATCACTACTTAGCACCCTGTGATTTTAAATGTTTGAGAATTAAAAACTGACATGCGCCTTTGCAAACTATTTCCAGAGTAGTTTAAACATGGCTTGCGGGTCTTCTGCTCATACAACTTTCCACACAGAGTGAGAATCTTTTCCATGCCCTGGTCAACTGTCACACTGCTTACTAGTTTTGGATAAGCTTCCAAAGTCCCATCCATCCTGCTGCCTACGTGGGCACCCGTCTCTGGGAGAGTTCCTTTAGTGTGAAGCTCTTTGGCCTCATGGCTTGCCCTGGGACCTTTCCATCCTTTTTTTGGTCACAACCATGTTGCTCATTTACACTTCTCTGGGAGCTGGCCATTGTGAACCTGAAGCTGGGTTCTGAGTCATGATGATGAGTCAAAGTAATTCCTCATGTTTGGCAGAATTGAAGAAATTACTGAAGCATTTCACTTTCCAAGTTTCACAACTTCTCTCTCTAGACAAGAGACCTTGGCAGGGGCCATCAATTGACTTCCTTCTCCATGTTCAGTATCTGAGGCCTGAATCAGTCGCCTGCACTCGTATCTCTGAGTGGGTCATGGGACGGTGACTCAAGAACAAGGCCCTGGTTCCTGGTGTAAGGCTCCCATGGCCATCACCTGGGCCAGCCTGATCTGAGTGTGCCTAGAGAAGTCACCAGAGAATGGGAACATGCCACTCTATGTGTGGCAGCGGTGAACACGATCAGGGTCAAGGGCAGACAGCAGGAGTGTCCATTTAGGTGACAATCACTAACCACAATCCAGGTTCTCAGCAGTTCTGTGCTCAGTCTTGGTGTATAGACCCAGCCAGTTCTTCCAGTCAGATGGGGGAGGGGAAAACATGTTGGAAGAAATAGTGACAGAAAACTTCCCTGATACAGGCCAGAAAATAACTATGCAAGTCCAAGAACCACACAGTCACAAATAAGATGAACCCAAAAAGACCAACACCAAGCCACATCATAGTTAAACATCAATGCAAAAGTAAGAATCATAAAGGTTGCCAGAGAGAGACAGAAAGTTAACTACAAGGCATCTCCCATTAGAATATCAACAGATTTCTCAACAGAAACACACCAGGCCTGAAGGGAATGGAATTAAATATACAAAGTGATGTAAAACAAGGGGCTGAATCCATACCCAGCAAGGCTATCATTCAAAATTGAAGGATTAATAAGGAAATTTGCAGACAAAATAGGGCTATGAGTGTTTATTTCCACCAAGTCATCAATGCAAGAAATCCTAGAGGGATGGATGTAAAAAGAAGAAACAGAAAGGCAAGAAGAAGCACAAACATTAAGAATAAATATGACAAACAAGTACGTACAATAATAACATAAAAGGTAAATGGATTCAGTGCTCCAATCAAGACATAAGGCAGCTGAATGGATAAGGAAACAAAACCCATATTTTGCAGTCTGCAAGAGACTCACCTCAGAGCAAAGGATTCACACAGACTGATAGTGAAAGGGGGAAAAATAAATATTCAACAATTGGAAATGAGAAAAAAGCTGGGGTGGCAATACTTATATCTGAACGAAATAGAACTCAAATGAAGGTCATAGCAAGGGATAAGAATGGCCACTACACAATACTAAAAGGAGCAAATCAACAAGAGGATATAACTCTGGTTAATATATGCACCCAGTACAGGAATGCCCAAATACATAAAACATCTTCTGGAAGGTATCAAGGAATAGATAGATATCAATAGTATCAAAGTAGGGGACTTCAATACCTCACTGACACCACTGGATAAATCCTCTAAACAAAAAACCTCCAAACAAACAGCAACCCTAAATGACTCTCCAGTTCAGATGGACTTGACATCTCCAGAACATTTCATCCCAAAGCTACCAAATATACATTCTTCTCCAGTGCACACGGGACATTTTCAAAGATAGGCCACATATTAGGACACAGGCAAAGTCTCTTCAAATTCAGGAGGATAGAAATCGTAATAAGCATCTTCTCAGGTCACAATGGCATAAAACTGGGCTAGAGGGACAGGGCAGAAATCAAGTGCAATAAAAACAATGAAAAAAATCAAACACTTGGAGGCTAAATAGCATGCTATTAATCAATGGTTGGGTTACCAAAGAGATCAAAGAAGAAATAAAAAGCATCCTGGAAACAAATGACAATGAAAACACACAATCCTAAAATCTATGGGACACAATGAAAGCAGTCCTGCGAGGGAAGGTCACAGCTCTATAGGCCTACCTTAAAAAAACAGGAAAAAATGGTAATAAATTAAGTAATCTTCAACTTAAATAATTAGAAAGAGTGCAACAATAAAAGCCCATATTACCAAAAAAGAAAGAGATAATAAAGATCAGAGGTGAAATGAAGGCCATAGAGACCAAAAAAATAATACAAAAGATCAATGAAACCAAGAGCTGGTTCTTTGGAAAAAAGAAAAAAAATGATGAACCTCTAGCGAGGCTCACCAAGAAACTAAGAAAGGGGACCCAAATAAACAAAATCAGAAATGAAAGAGTTGAAGTAACAAATGACCCGGCAGAAATACAAAGGATTGTAAAAATTATAACAACTCTACTCCAACAAATGGAAAACCTGGACAAAATGGACACATTTCTAGACAAATACAAGCTTCCACTACTCAATCAGGAAGAAGCAAAAAACCTGAACAGGCCTATAACTACTGATAAAATTGAAACAGTAATCAAAAAGCTTCCGAAAAACAAAAGCCCTGGACCAAATGGCTTCACAAGGGAGTTTTTCCAAACATTCAAAGAAGAACTAAAACCAATCTTTCTCACACTATTTCAGATAATTCAAGAGGACGGCATACTTCCAAGCTCTTTTCATGAGGCCAGCATTACCATAATCCCAAAACCAGAAAAAGACACCACAAAGAAAGTGACTTACAAGCCAATATTCCAGATGAACATTGATGCTGCAATCCTCACCTAAATTCTAGCAAACCGGATTCAGCATTACATTAGAAAGATTATACACCATGACCAAGTGGGATTTATTCCAGGGACGCAAGGATGGTACAATATCCGCAACTCAATGCACATGAAACATCACATAAACTATTTGAGAGAGAAAAACCACACAATCATATCAACTGGTGCAGAAAAAGCATTTGACCAAGTGCCACAGCCTTTTCTGATAAAAACACTCAGCAAAGTAGGAATAGAAGGATCATCCTTCCACATAATAAAAGCCTTATATGACAAACCTACAGCCAACATCATACTCAATGGGCAAAAACTAAAACCATTTCCCTCTAGAACAGGCACAAGACAGGGACACCCACTTTCACCACTCCTGTTCAACACAGTACTGAAGTCCCAGTCACAGTGATCACACAAGAAAAAGAAATAAATGGTTCCCAAATTGGAAAAGAAGAAGGAAATTGTCATTATTTGCAGATGACATGATACTGTACATAGAAACCCCCAAACAGTCCATCTAAAAGTTTAGTAAACTTAATAAATGAATTCAGATGCCGAAACCGGTTTGGCTCAGTGGATACAGCATCAGCCTGCAGACTGCAAGGTCCTGGGTTCGATTCCGGTCAGGGGCATGTACCTGAGTTGCGGGCACATCCCCGGTGGGGGATGTGCAAGAGGCAGCTGAGCAATGTTTCTCTCTCATCGATGTTTCTAACTCTCTCTGTCTCTCTCCCTTCCTCTCTGTGAAATATCAATAAAATATATTTTAAAAATAAATAAATAAATGAATGAATTCGGCAATGTAGCAGACTACAAAATTAACGCCAAGAAATATATGGCATTTTTATACATCAATAGTGAACTTACAGAAAGAGGGATTGAAAAAAGAATCCCATTTATCATCCCACCAAAAAAAAAATAAGATACCTCGGAATAAACTTAGCTAAGGAGGTAAAACACCTTCACTCAGAAAACTAGAAGATGTTGAAAAAAGAGATAGAGGAAGACATAGACATATGGAAGAACATACTTTCTTCATGCATTGGTAGAAACAACATCATTATAATGGCTATACTACCCAAAGTAATCTATAGATTCAATGCACTTACACATAAAAATACCAACAGCATATTTCACAGACCTAGAACCAACTCTCCAAAACTCCATATGGAATAAAAAAAAGACCACAAATAGCAGCAGCAATCTTGAGAAAGAAGAACAAAGTAGGAGGGATCTCAATACCAGATATCAAGCTGTATTACAAAGCTACTGTGCTCAAAACTGCCTGACACTGGCACACTATAGACATATAGGCCAATGGAATTGAATAGAGAACCCAGAAACCAATTCAAACACCAAGCTCAATGAATATTTGACAAAGGAGGCAAAAACATAAAATGGAGATAAGACAGTCTCTTCAATAAATGGTGCTGGGAAATTTGGTCAAACAAATGCAAAAATGAAACTAGGCCACCAACTGACACCATGCATAAAAATAAGCTCAAAATGGATGAATAACTTGAACATAAAGCTGGAAACCACAAAAATAATAGAGGAATCCATAGGCAGCAGAGTCTCAGATACATGTGGAAGCAATCTCTTCACAGACACAGCTCCTGGGGCAATGGAAAATAAAGTTAAAATAAACAAATGGAACGATATAAAAATAAAAAGCTTCTTCATAGCAAAAGAAACCATCAACAAGACAACAACAAAGCCCACTGCAAGGGAGAACATATTTGCAAATGTTCTCTCTGATAAGGGTTTCATCTCCAACATTTATAGGGAACTCATACAACTTAACAAAAGGAAGATAAACAACCCAATCACAAAAATGGGCAACGGACCAAAATAGATACTTTTCAAGAGAAGACAAAAGGAAGGCCAAGAGACACATGAAAACATGCTCAGAGTCACTAATCATCTGAGAGATGCAAATCAAAAGGACAATGAGGTACCACCTCACAGCTGTCAGAATGGCTATCATCAACAAATCAACAAAGGGCAAGTGCTGGTGAGGATGGGGAGAAAAAGGAACCCTCCTTCACTGCTGCTGGGAATGCAGACTGGTGCAGCCACTATGGAGAACAGTATGGAGTTTCCTCAAAAAAACTAAAAACGGAACTCCCATTTGATCCAGTGATCCCACTTCTAGGAATATATCCCAGGAACCTAGAATTACCAATCAGAAAGGATACATGCACCTCTATGTTCACTGCAGCATAATTTACAATAGCTAAGATTTGGAAACAGCCTAAGTGCTGGTCAGCAGATGAGTGGGTTAAAAAGCCATGGTACATCTACACATTGGCATAGTATGCTGCCACAAAAAAGGAAGGGGCACTGACCATTAGCAACAGCATGGATGGAGCTGGAGAGCATTATGCTAAGCAAAGCCAGTCAGTCAGTCCAAGAAAGATAAATATCACATGACCTCACTCATCTGTGGATTATAATTAACAACATAAACCAATGAACAAAAACAGATCCAGAGACAGAGAAGCATGGATCAGACCATCACCCTCAGAGACAAGGTAGGGGTTGGTGGGGCTAAGGGGGAGAGATCAACCAAAGGACTTGTATGCATGCCTATAAGCCTAGCCAATGGACGCAGACACCAGGGGGTGAGCATGAGGGCATGCTTGCCAGGTGAGGGTGGGGGTGCGGGGGCAGTGGGGGATAAGAACACGTATGTAATACCTTAATCAGTAATAGGAATGAAAAGGAACCCAGGAACATATCATCAGGTGGGAATTCACACACTCACACTCACGCACACTCAGGCACATGCACACTCACACTCACACCAGGAGAGGGCTCTGCTGCTCTCAGTGGGAAGCACCTCTTATCTCCCAGCCTGACCACCGCTTTCTCACCACCTGAACCAGAGGACAATGATGAGTGACGGGCCTGGGTGCTCTGCGGAAAACGACCTCTCCCTCCTGGACACTGCCCACCGTCCAGCAGCCACTTTTCTGCCCCCTCTCTGTCCCCCACGTCCTGAGCAGGGTTGGGCTGGCCTGAGAGCCCACAGATTTCAGGAGCCAGATCTCGGGGGAGTTGGCGCCGGGGCCTGTGGGGGCCCCCTTGGTCAAGTGTAAACTCGGCCAGCTGAGGTCACACAATAAAGGCCGAAGCCGGAGTTCCATGAATTGTTGCGTGTAAGTCCCCGCAGCGAGCTCCCACTCTGGTGCAGCAGGCGGCCAGCCTCACCCCAGTGAGCCAGGTTTGGACTTCAGGCCTTCACTCCACCCAGGTGGAAACTCATTTTCAGATGAAAAAAGCTGCGGGTTACCAGTGACTAGAGGAAGTTCACTCCTGGAGACAGCAAGTTCACCCCCGGAGACAGCAAGAACCCAGAGTGTGTGCTTACCTTTTCCACAGGCCATGCTCCTCACCACGTGGTCTCCCGCTCAGCAGGGAGGCTGGCGGGAAGGAAGCTGTGAGGGGCGCCACTGGCAAGCACCTGGGCCTGCGCCCTGGTTCCTTTTGGGGCGAAATCTCGCGAGATCACGAGATCTGGAGCATACCAAGGTCTGGGGGGGTGGGGCGTGTTTTAACCAGCCCAGAGAAGGTGGGGACAGGGGCAGTGTGCCACACCCACCAGGCTGCAAGGGGTGGCAGAGGGTGGGTGGCTGTTAGGGGGACCCTGTGCTTCCAGGCATGAGGGTGGAGATGGTCGAGGATGTGGAGGGAGAAACAGGAGGCCGCGACCCCCAGCTAACCTCCCTCTTGCTACCCCTGGTCTGTGTTTCTGGGGACCCCTTTCCCTCTTTGGTTATGGCTGCCACTTACCTGCCTTGTTCCCTGGGCCAGGCTTGGCGCTCCACTCCCACCCCACCGCAGCCCTCTGTCTGGAAAAGAGCACCCTGCCCTGGGCTAGTCCACTGTCCGTGCTTTCTGGATGGGGACATTTTAGTAACCCCCGGGGCAGAGGAGAGCTGGCCAGATGCAATTACATTGTCTCTCTCCACAGGTGCTTTCCTCAGTCTTCCCCTGGGGTTTGGGTCACCAGAGCTCTTTGACAAGCCGGAATCCAGCCTTTGCTCTGCTCACCTCCCCTAAGCCTTCAGTGATGGCAGCCTCCCTGCCTTCCTCCCCCCTCATGAAGGGGTTCTCCTCTCACCAACAAATCCCTTTGGCAAAGTCACCGCTGGGCCTGAAAGCAGAACGAGTGGGCAGGAGGCTCCTGAGGCGGAGCAGGCCAACAAAGCTGAGGAGAGGTGGGGAGGCACCATCCACAGCCTGGTGCTCAGGCACAGGCACTGCTGCCCCTTAGCTGAACCTTAACCCAGGGCTCTCCTCTCAGGTGGTGCCTCCAGGGGGCACAGGGTGCCTGGCATGCTCAGTCTGACAGGTTTTGCTGCCTGCTTTTCCATAGTCTCTTTAGGAGACAAAAGTCAGGCTTATGAGGAGAGAGGGAGAGGGGAAGAGCAAAGCTGAGGCCCAGCCCTGTCAACCAGGCTGGCCTGAGGCATCTCCTGGGGGTCTTTGGAAATCAGCTTCTCATAGTGGGGAAGGGCTTGTAATATGAATAGAGCCGCAGTTGTTTAATCATTACTTACAAACTATAAATACGAGGCCCTGGGACACTGGAGGATGAAACAGGCTGTACTGAAAACAGGCTGCCTCCATGGCCCATTACTCAGAAAAGATTGCATTTTGGGAAGAGACCAGGCACAGGACAGGCTTTGATTTGGCAGCTGTGCCCGCACCCTGACCCCCTCATGGGGTCTTTCTCAGGAAGGCTGACCATTCCAATCTCATCCCAGGAAGGGGCTGAGGTGTTCCTAAAGTCGTAGCAGATTAGGCACCTTGTTGTCAGCCTTTGAGCTCCTGAAGGCCAGACTGCAGGCCCTCCCCTCCCCTTTGCATGTGACACTTGCAGATGGCAGCTACAGGTAGCTATCTTCTCCCCCAAGAGGCTGAGAGCCTAATTTACAGGGTGAGCAACTGCTCTCCCCATACTGATGGCACCTTGGAGTAAACACTCATTGTGTGGTTCAACCCTGTCTCTGCTTAACTTGGCTCAAGTAGTGACAGGCAGCCTCAGACACATTGTGCTGCCTTGCTCTTCCTCACTCAGACTTGGGGAATATTCAGACTCTGCAAACTGTGAGACCTTTTCTGAGAGCAAGCATGGGCAGAGGACACTGTCCCAGACATGCAGGTGACCCTGCATCTCTTCACCATAGGCTGTGGGGAAGTCATGGTAGCGGAGCGTAACAGCAGGGTGGTGAGGCTGGCTTCTTGTGGGTCCCTACCCTGCCATTCCTCCAGACATTCCCCTTGCCTATGAACTAGCAGAGTTTAAGGTTTCCAGCTACATAGATGGAGGAATGAGGACAAATGAGGCGACTGCTCTCAGCCCCAGTGGATCTGGGATTGTCACCTAGAGCAGAGCAGATAAAAAACAGAAACAGAAATAACTCCACTATTTCACCTGGGAACTAGAGATTCAGCATAGCCGACCCCCCTCCCTCTCCTAGATGCATTTGGCAAATATTTGTTTTGGGGTGGCTGTTAATACCATGGTCAGAGCTACACACAGTCTCACCTCACAGTGTTTAGGATGAAAACAGAAAACACACACACACACACACACCCCTCCACACACACACACACACACACACACACACACACACACACACACAGCAAAACCCAACAGGACCATTGTCTACAAATGGCTCTTTGTAACTAATTCTGTCATGAAAACAAAGGTGCTGGTATGGAAAGTTACAGAGGCAGGTAGACTCCTCCCTGAGGGTAGTACAAGGAGGGGCCATCTGGGGCTTGGAAGGATCCTGTTCAGGGCATGAGGACAAACTGCACAATTTCTGAGAGAGTAAAGTGCTTGGCCAATTTGAGAATGCAAGAGACACTGGGGCACAGGGGAGGGTGATAGAGTGACAGAGAGGGCAATGGATGTATCGTGGAAGGTGAAATTCAAAGGGAATCTATTTGACGTTTGGCCACCCTTATGTTCATGATGATCTGGTTGCTTGTCAGCATTGCAGAGCTTGATGCACTAAAAAGACGAGGTCTGTTATATGAAAAGCCAAATGCAGGCCACCCGACTGATTACATAATGCAACCCTATTCTTGTAAAATTAAATGTGAATGTAACATTCATTTATTCCATTGCTTCACCCATTGCCTCACAATGTTCACCATGTTCCTAGGCGACAGTAAGCCTGCATAAGAAAGAGGGAATGAAAGTTCCCAGGCTCCACTCTCCTGGGAAATCAGCAATTCATATTTATGAACCTTGTAAAGCAGTCCACATGTCCACTAACAATGATAATGCTAGTTATTGTAAAATATCTTCCTGTATTTTTTACAAGGTTCTCTATCACAATTGCCTCTCCTGGACTAGTGGTGAACTGCTATTTTCATTTTAGAAACATTAAATGTGTCAGTCAACCAGCACTGCATTATAATGATCACCCTTGTGACTTAAAAACCCTTCAGTGATGGAAGAGAGGGAAGCTGGATGCTTTTGAAGGAGCTGCTGTGTGTTTGTGTGTGTGTGTGTGTGTGTGTGTGTGTGTGTGATTGTGTGTGCACACACACACTCCTGCAAAGCTGAGAGAGGCTGAGTCTTGCCTGTCCTGTGGGCGGATGAAACAGAGATGAGATGAAAGGGGTACATACTTTTGTCTAAAATCACCTACAGTAAGCCTAAGAATGAAAGAAGCTGCTTTCTCAAACTAAGCATGCTTGACATGGATAAAACATACAGCCCTTACTGACTAAGGAAAACTTAGCCTTTTGAGGTTTTAGCCAGACTCATGCCATGACATTTTGAACTTTAATGCTGTCAGTTGTTTTCAGGTGAAGACTCGAAGATGAGGAAGATTAAACAGGGGTCCAAAGCCGGGAGGGCAAATCAAAAAGGAATTTGGGGCTGATTTGTGCTTCCATCACACCCACTGTACAATAGGCTCCTGATTTCCTTACAGGCACCTGCAATGGCCTCTGGACACCCAGTTCACTGCAGGATTAGCCAATGTGAAAGGTCTTGGAGAGAATTCAGGGTGGCCAGAGTGCATTCGCCACAGTGTTTGTCCCAATTTGTGTGAACCACACCTTTTGTTAATAGTTTTGGCATAGCTAGCCAGGAGCCCAGAGGGAAAGGCAGGAACCTTCATCCCTGGGTGGCATCCCTTCTCCCAGATTCAGGCCTCCCAGAGACTGGACTTGAAGAGGGTAGAGCCCTCCCCATGTGAGTAACTTTTGGGGGAGAGGTTGGTTGTTTGGAGAGGAACACTCAGCTGAAGGCTAGCTGCTCACTGAAAGGCGGGGCTCTCACAGCTCCAGGGCCTTGGCCCAGCCTCAAAGCAAATTCTTGGGAAGGGGATGTAGGCTGCCCCACCAGTCCTGGTCCAGTTCTGCCTGAACAGGGTGTCCACTGGTTGCTCCCCTGGTTGCTAAGCCTCAAGCCTGGAACAAAAGACTTAGAATCCTCAGAGCTCAGGAACAATTTGCATGGAGATCCCTCCTCACCTGCAAACCTGGTTGGAGAGGGGATGTGAGAGTCAGTGGTGAGTGTCCTTTCAAGTGTCAGAGTGTCAGGGGGCAGAACCCTGAGGGGTCGCCCCCATGGCTGGGCTCTACTCCCCTCTCTCTCCTCAAGACACAGGTAACCTTTCTCAAGGACCATTCATGTGGGTACCTGGACTGATGCCTCTCCTGCCCCTCCAGGTTCACCTGAGTCATCCCCCTCTGTTTTCCCCCTCTTCTCCAGGTCCTGGGCCCAGCCAGCCTGGACCCAGCCTCTGCACTGTCCAGCTGTGGCTCAGGAGGTGTGCTGGGTGAGCTGAACTGCAGCCCCTGGAATTTATAAACCTGCCTCCTGGGACCAACAATGTCTGGGAACTGCTCCCACACTCCTGATTGATGGTGTCACAGGGGAGGAGGGGAATCTAGCTAATAGACATCTGCTGAAGCCCTCTTGTTTACCATGTTTCACTCCAATCAGGCAAAGGCAACAATCTTCTGAAGAAGGTCTCTCTCTCTGAATCTTTTGGGCAGGAGCGGGTAGGGTTTGCCCAAAGTTTCTCTCTGACTCTTTGGCTTCTAAATAAACAGCTGAAAATCAATATCCCAAAAGGAAGCTTTAGGGTGGAAGAATCTTGGTTTCCTTTATTTCTTACCTATTGGCTAAGAGGGTTCAGACTGGTGTCAGTCAGGTGTCAGTCAAACCAACAAACAAAAAACAAACAAAGAAACTTCTAGAGGACTTTAATGGAGAGCCTGAAAACAGGACAGTCATAGTAGCAGAATTTTATCACTCCTCTGACTTCACTGGATGCCGGGGTCCAACCCCAGCAGGTCCAGGGGTTCCCAAACGTGTAGACGGAGTCGGCGAAGAAGGAATGACACGGAAACAGCGTTCAGTTGATCAGCAGCCTAGCCAGGATCTCCAGCCAAGTTCTGGTCTCGATCTCCAGAGAGGTTCTGCTTCAGATCTCCAGCCAGGTTCAGTCACCAGGTTCTAGTCAGGTTCTCTTGCCATGTTCTATAGTCAGGTTCAGTCCAGGATCTATTGCCATGTTCTCTCCAGCGAAGTTCTTCTGTCTCCAGGCTCCGTGTAGGTTCTGTCTTCTGAATTCTGTCTCCTGAGTTCTGTGTCTTTCTGTCTTGTTACAACTGTATTTATACCAGTTGATTCAATCCTATCAATCTCTATTACAAAGGTTAGGGCGTTTCTTATCTCCATTCCAGGGAGTAAAGATTATGTAGCTTAAGCATGATTGTTCATAGTTAAAGTGATTAATTACCCACCTGGCACTTAGTTGAGGGGTTTTATTCCCTCCCTAACTTCAGGGGAAAATCCCTACCTGTGGAAACAACCTTTCTCAGAGAGGAGACCTTGGTTAAAACAAATAGTGCCAAGAAGGTGAGCAAAAATTTTAAGAACAGTATGCCATATATGCCAGGTCCTTTGAAACAGCAAGCATGGACCAGCTCCCGGCAACTGGATAGGTCTTCCATGTGACAAAATAATGATACAGAGACTCTAAAGGACACACTGCATCAGATGGATTTAATTGACATTTTAGAATGTTTCACCCCAACAGAGCAGAACATACATTCTTCTCAAGTGCACATGGATCATTCCCAAAGATAGACCACATGGTAGGACACATAACAAGTCCCTACAAGTTCAAGAAGATTTAAATCATATCAAGCATCTTCTTGGATCACAGTGGAATGAAATGAGAAATCAACTAGCGTAAAAACACCCAAAAACATTTAAACACTTAGAGGCTAAATAGCATGCTATTTTTTTTAAGATAATTTTTATTTATTTATTTATTTATTTATTTATTTATTTTTATTGCTTAAAGTATTACAAAGGGTATTACATATGTGTCCATTTTATCCCCCCGCCCTAGACAGTTCCCTAGCCTCCCCTATCCCCCAGTGTCTTATGTCCATTGGTTATGCTTATATGCATGCATACAAGTCCTTTAGTTGATCTCTTACCCCACTACCTCCTGCCCCCCAACCCTCCCCGGCCTTCCCGCTGCAGTTTGACAATCTGTTTGAGGCAGCTCTGCCTCTGTATCTTAAATAGCATGCTATTAAACAATGAATTTGTTACAATGAGATCAAGAAAATATCAAAGGCTTTTTGGAAAAAAAGGAAAATGAACAAATAACAACACAGTATCTCTGGGAATCAGCAAAAGCAGTCCTGAGAGGGAAGTTCATAGCACTATAGACATATCTCCGAAAATAACAAAAATCAGCAATAAACTATTTATCCCTACAACTTAAGAATTAGAAAGCGACCAACAAGAAGAGCCCAGAGTAAGTAGAAGGAAGGAAAAAATAAAGATTACAGCAGAAAAAATAACAGAGACAAAAAATTCAATGAAACCAAAAGCTGGTTCCATGAAAGGATAAACCAAATTGGTAAACCA